>NC_137550.1:14285881-14669017 GCF_963082525.1 Nesoenas mayeri | reverse complement strand
AAAACCCCTATGGAAAGCATCTCACTGCTAACGTGCAGCACCGGCTTTGGGAAGCACAAAATCTCAGCGAGTTCGGAATGGAAAAACCTGACGAATTTCACATGCGGCCGAGTTGGCTCTGAAAGAATAAACGGCTGATGTAAAGCCACCAGCAGCATTCACCCCCTGTACAAAGCCATCCGCTGTGCTTCATCCGAGTGAGTGCCAGCCCTCCACAGCCTCTGCTGTATGACACAGCAGCATGCTGAAATGGGATTAAGCATCACACTCTTTTACTCGCTTCCCTCTTAACTGCCAGCCCGCACTCTTGATAACCATCAGCCAAGTGTCCCTCGAACCATAAGGTTTACAGAAACCCGCTGTTCTTATCTGCTTCCTGTCTTCTGAGTCTTTAAAGGTCACAAAACTGTGTATTTAAAAAGCAAACTGAGTTCCTCCTACAGCCCTGGGATTCCCATGGCTGCAGACTTAAGAATAATATAGATGCCCAGAGATGTGGGGAGCAGAGCATGATCCAGCAGACATCCAGCTTGGGGGGAGAGACCCCATCACCTACCAAATTATTCCTGACTGTGCTGGTTTGGGTGTCACAGCTTGGTTTTAAGGCGCCTTGCAACCCCATTTCTGAGCACTATGGGCAACATGGTCACCGGAAAGCCGGGCTGAGCCTGGACAGCTGCTGCATCCCTGCTCTGCCCCGCGCAGAGAACCCCTCAGCAACACCCAGGAGCAGCAGTGTTGCAGGCACAACCTCCCCTCACAGCAGCCGGGAGCCCCAAGGGCACGCAACAGGTCACACCCCAAGTCTACCCGTGTCCAGCTTCCAGCTGGGGGGAGCAGAACCCTGCTCGAGTGTTTTGTGACCCAAGCAAAGCCACGGCAGCACCCCCACATCCTGCTCCCAGCCACGGCAGCCAGCTGCCACACTCCACAGCTGCAAGGAGCACAGCAAACAACTACACAATGCTCATTCTGCAGGACACAGCAACTCCACAATACACTATTTTTATTGCCCTATGAGTCGGTGGCTTTGAGAACAATGTTTTTTCCAAGGCAGGCCAGCTCCTATCATTTAAATGAAAAAGGGGACTCAATGGAAACTAATACAAAGAGAAGGAACGCAAAAGCACTTCCCTTTGGTTTTGCTGAACTGACACATCACTGTGCTTGGTGCATTGGAATCACAGCTCAGCAAGCGTCGAGGGCAAGTGTGCACTTATCCCCCTGCTGTGTTCGCATTCGGGTGTTTATCAGCAGCTTGCCAGCGGCTGCTAGCAGCAAATGGGGGTTCGCAAGCGATGGGGAATAAAGAGCCCTCACAGCATCAGGGGTTTCTGGTGCCAGGCCCTGCCCCAGGGTACCACACAGTGGGTGTTGTGGCTGCAGCTGCCCCCAGTGATGGGGACAGTCTCCCGAGGAGCAGCTTCTGTGTGTTTTAATCGATGGGAAAGGCCTCCAGAAAAGGCCTGCATGGCCAATAGCTCTGCTATTCTTCTCACCTTTATCCCTGATCCAAGAACAGCATCACCCCTTGCTGCAAACTTTGCTGCAAGGTATGCTGCTCTCCAGCACTCCTCCTGAAGGTTTCCCTGCAGGCCAGGCTTACCTTGCCAAAGTGTTATTTTTTAAATGGTCCTCTGAGTGCTCCTGCAAGCCACAGGAGCTGCCAGCAGAAAAGCAGTTACCTGCAAAACCACAAAAAGCTGGGACGGGCGTCACACCAAATTCCCTGCCAGCACACCCCCTGCTCGGCTGCAGCGCTGAAGTCTCCACAATGCTGGGGTCAAAAAGCTCATCATTTCCCCTTGCCACATAAATCCCAAAGTCAAGCTATTTCTCAGAGGTACTTTGAAGCAGAAAGGAAATAGATCTGCTTTCTGGTGTGGCTGGTAACAGAGAGCCCGGAGCCCTGCGAGGGGTGGGCTGCCAAAGGGCACAGCACCAGCTCTGCCCCCTCCTCGCACCCCCAAACCTTCTCCCCACGCTCAGGGTTTTGCAGCGTGGCCCAAGCGGTGCTCCCAGCCTTGGGCAGCCAGCGCTTCATCTTGTCAAAGGCTGAAGATCAAACAACAGAGCAAGCACCGCTTGGGTCCAGCAGTGAAACAAAAGCTTTCAGAGGGGTTTGCAGCATCCACATGGGCAGGTCCCTGCCCCAGCAGCAGAGAGTCCTGAGCTGCCAAGCCCAGGCATTCAGCTGTGGTGAGTCAGAGCCCGAGCAAGTCACGAGACCAGATGGAAAATCCCAAGAGTTTCTGAAAATATATAAACACCTCGTGGGTACAATTTATTTGCCTCCTGGTTCTTTTTGCAAACCTTTGGAGTAGATTTGAATCAACTTTTGAGCTTCTCTCTGAAGACTCAGAATAACACTCAAACGAGGCCTGAGATGCTTTATTCAACATGAAAGCCAAGACTCTCGCATCCACTCTCCTCCCCAGGTGTGGGCTTTCCAAACCCCCCCAGACAACTGGGATAAGCACTTGGACCAGTGGCGCCCTTTGCCCCAGGCACAGTCCCACCGGGGACCGGGAATCACAGAATCCCAGAGTGTCAGGGGTTGGGAGGGACCTGGAAAGCTCATCCAGTGCAATCCCCCCATGGAGCAGGAACACCCAGATGAGGTTACACAGGAAGGTGTCCAGGCGGGTTGGAATGTCTGCACAGAAGGAGACTCCACAACCTCCCTGGGCAGCCTGGGCCAGGCTCTGCCACTCTCACCCCCAACAAGTTTCTTCTCAAATTTAAGTGGAACCTCCTGTGTTCCAGTTTGCACCCATTGCCCCTTGTCCTGTCACTGGTTGTCACCCAGAAGAGCCTGGCTCCATCCTCCTGACACTCCCTCTTTCCATATTGATCCCCAGGAATGAGTCCCCCCTCAGTGTCCTCTTGTCCAGCTCCAGAGCCCCAGCTCCCTCAGCCTTTCCTCACACGGGAGATGCTCCACTCCCTTCAGCATCTTGGTGGCTGCGCTGGACTCTCTCCAGCAGTTCCCTGTCCTGCTGGAACTGAGGGGCCACAACTGGACACAAGATTCCAGGTGTGGTCTCCCCAGGGCAGAGCAGAGGGGCAGGAGAACCTCTCTGACCTACTGACCACCCCCTTCTAACCCACCCCAGGTACCATTGGCTTCCTGGCCACAAGGGCCCAGTGCTGGCTCATGCTCACCCTGCCGTCCCCAGGACCCTTTCCCCTGCGCTGCTCTCTAATAGGAAGGCTGGAGCTCAACCTGGCTTTGATGGGCAGCAGCTCGGCACTAAGGGCACAGGGAGTTGCAGCAGAGCTCCCCGGCTCCTCGGCTCTCAGATTTGCTCCCCAGCCCCAGGGGGCACAGAGGGGGAACAGACAAGCTGGGAAGCTCCTGCAGCAGCTGCTGGAGGAAGGTCGGGGTAGAGCAATGGCTTTGGAGAGCTCTGTGCATGGAAGGAATAAAGGAGTTCCCACACCCAGCAAAATCACAGTGTCGCCTCCACCCGCACCCTCTGCTGGGGTAACAGGCGCAGGAGCCCTGCCGCCGTCAGCAGAGGCACTTTCTGTAGCAGATCTGTGCATTATTATAACAAAACGCTGGCACAAGAAACGCGCTCCCTGTCCCCTCCCCTGCCCGCTCCCCCAGCCCCCTCCCTCTCCAGCAGCTCCTTCCTGCACATTCTCCCACAGGTCAAAAGACTCTTTCAAAATTTAGCAGTGTCAAGGCACAAAAATAAAACAACCACATTGATCTTTCTGGCAGAGCCTTCCATAAAGAGGGTTACTCAGAAAACCTTTATGTAGTTTTCTTTTCTTTCCTTTATTTTCTTTTCCCCAGTCCCCTCATCTTTCTTTAAAAGCTAATCTTTGCTAACGGGAACTTTTTGTTCCTTCTGACACTGCAAATATATGTGTTGGCAAGTATGTCTGCAAGCATACATCTTCTGCGAGAGGCCTTGTGATGGGCTTTGAAACCGGACCAATTAGCATTTTATTTTTATTTTTCAATCGCGATGCTTTACAACAGTTTAAAAAGCAGATATTGAGCACTAAATAACTCTCACAGATATGATTATAGGTGTAAGGGATCTTTGTGCTTGCTGAGGAAGAATTATCCAATGTTAAACAAAGCTCAGCTGTGGATAACTTGAAAGATAAAACTCCTGGTTGGGCATGACTTGGATTTAAATGATTTCAAAATCCATCACTTTTATTACTCTCTGTTCTCCTTACTTTTCACCACTTCCCCTGTGCCTCAGCCCAGCAGGGAGTGAAGCTTGGGGCACAGGATGATCGCTCCAGCAGCATCACCAGCAAATGCTTGAAGAGACCCCGAGGCACACAAACCCATCTGCCGTCGTTGCATCACCCCAAAAATAACCCGTAAGATATACAGACAGTGATTACAGTGAGTTTAGACTTAACAGCCACTCCATACAAGCCCAGCGGCGGACGTGCCGCAACCACAGCGATGCTCAGGAGGAACCATCCTTCAACCGCGCTGAAACCAGCAGTCCTTCCCAAAGCAGGAGCATTGTGGAGCTGAATTCCTGCTTCTGCAGCCCATCCCGAGCCCCGTGGCCAGTGAGCCGGTGCCAGTGCCAATGCCACCGGCAGGTCTGCCCCGCAGGACCGGGCATGTTAAAAGACCTGCTGGGAAAGTGGCTGTGACCCACTGCCCAGTGAGAGGGAAACCTTGGGGCTCTCCCTCTGGGTTTATGTGGGATTCGGCTCCATGCAGCCCAAGCAGAGCTCTTTCCCTCTGCAGTATCCAGGAGCTGCTGCTCGCCCCCCAGCACCTCTCCTCAGCAATACCCGGGGGCATGGCAGTACCAATCTCCAGTGCATTTCCCACTGGCTCCATAAACCCAGCCGCACACACCCGCAGCTTTGCTGTGTTAACCTCCCACCCCAGCACCAGCAGCCCCAGGGGCACGGCCAGCACTGGCTGCTCCATGTCGCTCCATTAGGAGCTTTCCATGCACAGAGGCATTGCGCTTCAAAAGAGCACCCCATTTAAAAAAACCCAAAACGAAACAACCCACACAACACATGCTTCAGGGTGGGTTTTTTGGCATAATAAGGATTTAATGGAAGCACACACGGGCTGGGGCTCAGTGCTTGGCTTTAGCTTTTGCCTTCCGCACTTGGTTCTGCAAGAGCAGTCAGCAGTCCCAGGAGACATTCCTGCAGGCTCCAGTGCAGCACAAACAGATTCAGGCACCAAATCATGCCTAGATCCTGGTGCAAACTGATTTTTAGTTCTCTTTGCTTCCCTTTCCTCACCAGCAAACTCCTGGGGACCCTGCGAGAGCTCCTGCAGCGGCCGGGTGCTGCCAGGCACAGCCCCTTGCCGCAGCCCAGAGAAACAGGCTGCGCGCAAGCAAACCTCCTGCATGCCGCAAATTTATACGGGCACATACTGGCCTTGGAAGACTTCGATTCATCCCTCCCCTCTTCCATTTTAGACAGGAAAAGGAGAAGTTTTCACCACAAATAACATCCCCCTCCCTCCAAATATCACACATGGTCCACCTGTTACAGAACCACTGTTCTGTGAGGGGTCACGGCACGCTGCCTGCGCGCTCCAGCCATGGGCAGCAAGGAGGTAAGGGAGAGGTTACTTGCACTTCAATAAAGCAAACTTCAAACCAGGTTCAAGCCTTGCATGCCATGGGAAAGCTCCCTCCCCCAGGAAGGGAGAGCTCAGTCTGTCACCGCAATGAAAGCTCAGACCATAGACCTGCCCCCCCATTTCTAACCAAATCATGCCCCCACGCTGCTGCTGAGTGTTGTGTTGGGTCTGGTCCGCTTGCTTCAACACCGAAGAAACCAGGTTTTTCTGTGTAGAAAAGAAACAAAGCCAAAGAGCCACAGCACCCCTGGGGGAGGAGAAACAGTGATATCCTGACACATCTTCCCTTCTCCTCCTTGGTAATATGCATTAAAGTCATTACAGCTTTTATGGCCACTGTAATGCTTCCTCAGCCCCAGAACACCTGCATCCTCCCCATCCTCCCCACTCCCAGCAAACACCTTCAGTCCTTACCTATACACAAAGGGAAGACCCTACATATCAAGGCAAATTCAGATAGGGAAAGCACCACTAAATTGATTTTAAAGGGTCCATTGCGAGTGCAAGTGAACCCAGGCTAAGGACACCAATTCATTAATAAATGCCTGTCCACGCAGCAATTCTCCACCGGAGGTGTCTTCCACCCAAGAGAGATGTTCAGCTCCTTCTTGGCAAAGCTTGCTGGCAAACAAAAAAGGAAAAAAAAGGAGAAAAATGCAGGTGGTTCTAGACCTGGATCATAACCGCACTGCTTTGGGTGGGATATTTTGCTGTGTTTCAAAAAATTACTGCATATCCATGCGAAAACCCAGTGCTGTCCTGCTGGCCAAGCCTCAGTGTCCCCACAGTGAAGCAGCTCTGAGCAGAGCGCCTTCTGCTCACACCTGGGCTTGGATGAAAGGGAGGAAAGAGACCCCAGCCTGGCCCATGCCAACCAAGCTGGGGTCAGGTAAGCCTGCAAAAAGCTCACTCCTACCTTCGAAACCCCTTCGACACAGGATGGGGCAGAAGATAGAGGCCTTTCCCAAGGCTCTGATTCAATATAAAAGGGGCTTTGTTCACACTGCTGGGTTACAATTGCACAGCTTCCTTTGTCAGGACACCAGCAAGCAATGCTAGAGCAGAGGAGCTGGTTTCACTGATTATTTATGAGACTATTTATTTCACTTGAATGCAACACCTCACTAGGGGCTGCCCATTACCAGCAGGCTGAAGAAGCTCCAGGACTCATTTAAACCCTGCAGCAAAGGATGAAGTGTGGAAATAAGGGCTGCAAAGCAGCGGAGACATGAGAGGAAGGCAGCATGGGCGGGCTTCAGCACGCTGAAACGGGACATTTCAATGGCTTGTTGGCAACACTGGCCCACGCTGACCTGGGGGGAACACTGGGGTTCCCACATGAGGAGCCCACCGATTCCCAAGATTGTGTGTGTTCGCCAGCAAATCCCTCCTGGGACGCACAGAGATGCTCTAACTGAAATCCCTCTTAGCAAGTGCTACAAATTCGGCATATCGACCCCCCATGCTCAGAGTTTTGACCCCACAGCGTTGTCCGCCTTGTGCTCCGCCAGGGCAGTGTCCTCAGGCCCACACCTGCCATTGCCCACACGCTGTGACTCAAGCGGGAGCTGATCCAGCACCACTGCAAGTAGAAGTAACCATTTATATTTCTATCTGTCAAGGGATATCTTCTGTTTAGAGATGCTTGCACCTCTCTGAAGCCCCCAAAAAACCTAGAGGGAGAGCCTGGGCCCAAAACAACCCACACAGCAACACATGCTCCTCCATGCAGAAAACAAAGCCACCGCCAGGCTGTTTTGGGGATGTTCAAAGCAGCCCATGCTGATGAAGACAGTCTGTCCAGCGGCACCCAGCTCACAACAGCAGCAGAATGAGTTTTCATTAACATTCAGGACAGCGCAGACAGCAGCTTCAGGAAAAGCCACCCACACCCCACTCCAGGAACAAGGAGGTGAGACCAAGAAAAGTCTTATTCCCCGCCAGCTCGCACATGCCTGGGAGCCACGCAAAAGAGCAAAGCACTCACTTAATATTAAAAGGAGCAAAGAAACACGTGGTGCTTTCGCTCCTGCAGCCCTGGAAACAGGGATGAGGACCTTTGGTATGGGATGCACACCCAGAAAAGCACTTGGGCTTCAGCGCAAAACAGGGATGCTCGTCCTTCCCTGCCCTCCGTAAGGCCTCCCAGGGATCGCAACAGCCATCAGGCACCAGGTCGAGCTCTCACAGCCTCCAAAAACAGTTGGCTGGTTACCTTCTGGCACAGCATCATTTTTCTGCTTGTGGCCCTGCTTCACCCTCTTTGTAAGCAGCAGCTCCGAAGAGATGCTGAACTGCAGCACGTCAGGTCAGTGGGGCAAGGAGAGGGTTTCACTCTCCTGGTGTGGGGAGAGGTGATGCCACATGCTTTCAAATTACCTGGGCTGTCACAGGTTGTCATCAGCCCTCCGTGGCCACTCGGTCCAGCTTGTGAGAGAGCAGGTACCTGTATAACAGCCTAGCATGGCTCACAGGGATGTACCACCCCTGCAGCTCTTGGGGCAAAGGCATCAAGGCTGAGCAGTTTACTGACAATTCAGGACAGATACGCTTTAAGGGAAGTTGGCGGCAGCTTAAGGATTCAGCACATCACCGGAGATGCTCGTGCCGGGCAGTGCAGGGGCACCCGCTGCAGAGCCCGTCCCAGCAGGATCCTCAGCACCCGGACAGTGGGTCCCTCCAGAGCTGACCCTGGCAGCACATCATTCCTCTGCAGCCAGAGATGGTGCCCAACAGCTCTGCAACCTGGAGGCAAACACTGCCAGAGCCTCACCCGTCTGCTTCCCAAACCCGGGTGTGATCAGCTCTTCACAGAATCACAGGGATTGGAAGGGATTGGAAGGGCCCTGGAAAGCTCATCCAGTGCAATCCCCCCATGGAGCAGGAACACCCAGATGAGGTTACACAGGAAGGTGTCCAGGCGGGTTGGAATGTCTGCACAGAAGGAGACTCCACAACCTCCCTGGGCAGCCTGGGCCAGGCTCTGCCACCCTCACCATGAAGAAGCTTCTCCTCATGTTTAAGTGGAACCTCCTGTGTTCCAGTTTGCACCCATTGCCCCTTGTCCTGTCACTGGTTGTCACCAGAAGAGCCTGGCTCCATCCTCCTGACACTCCCCCTTTCCATATTGATCCCCAGGAATGAGTCCCCCCTCAGTGTCCTCTTGTCCAGCTCCAGAGCCCCAGCTTCCTCAGCCTTTCCTCACACGGGAGATGCTCCACTCCCTTCAGCATCTTGGTGGCTCCTCTTGTCCTCCTCCCTCTGCTCTGACCCTCCCATTACAGCACACTTCCGTGGCTACGGCAACACCAACGTGCTTTGTACTGAGATAATTAAGCACTCAGCATCTGTGTGATGCACAAGCCCTGGCTAGCACGGCCTCAGAAACAGAATTCAGAAACAAAATGAAAGAAAATTTTTTAAAAAAAGGAGAAAATTGATTAAATTCCAGAGTTCAGTGAGTGACGTGCTTAATTGTTAATGCTGGTTTGGGATTATTCTTTTTTAAGACGTTTTTACCAGCCTAGCTGGTGTCATCCTCTAATATCCAGAGAGCAGCAAACAGCTTGCAGGGGACTACTCATTCTCTCACTGTGCTGTGAAAAATAAATAAATAAGATAGATCAAAGCAGTAAAAAAACCTTCTGGTAATTTTTTTCCCTCTGTTTCCTAACTGGTCTCAAACATATTTCCTGCTGGGACTGACACGGAACACTGTCAAATTAAAATTCACAGCTTTAAGGATCAAGTGGCATTAGATTCAGCAGAAAGGCTACTTTTTAAGCAAGGCGTGATATGGAAGGGTTTGAGCAACTCCTGCACTGGCCAGACACACGGGCTGCCCAACGCAGGGGCAGTGCAGCAGCGCAGGGGCAAAGGGGATGGATCCTCCACCCGCACGGGGGACCTGCCCCAGAGCCACCCTCCCTCACCTTCCTCACAATCCTAAACCTTAACATCCTCTTTTTTTAGGTGGCCATGCAACACTCGTGCATCCCATGCAGCTCTTTCTGGCTCGGGGTGTGAAAGGGACACCAGTGCCCTCCTTGCCGCTGAGATGACAGCGTCTTGCCCGACCTCAGAGGCAACGCAAAACCAAAAGCCTGATTTCCTCCCTTTTCAGTGCATGAGCAACTACAGCCCTACAGACGAGCAATGAGCAAAACTCGATGCACTTGCCTCATCTCCTGTTTCATCGGGCAGAACACACAAGCAAACGAGCTCATGGAAATATTGTTTTCTTTTTCCCTGGGAGGTAACAGCTACACTACAGCTGAGTTAGGTCTCGGAGAGCTGAGAGGGTGAAAGAACAACCAGGATGCCCAAACTGCAGGTCCTGGGAGCACTCGTCACCTGCAAGGAGCCAGTGCGGCCTGGCAGAGCTGTGCCAACACCTGCTGGGGGACAAGCTGCTTGTGGGGCCAGGCTCCCCACAAGGGGAGCAGACTCCCCACACACAGCATGGGAGACGTGTCTAAGAAGGGCCAAAACAAGAGGTAAAGATAAAGAAATAACTAACTAACAGAAATATGAATATCAGGCCAATGGAGACAACAGGATTGCTCTCCAGGCACTGCCCCGGTCCCGAGTTAACCGATGCTTGTTTGCATTAGCACAGCTCCCATGAGGGTCCCCAGCGCTGCCCCCGTGAGTGTCCCGATGGGAGAAGCTCTGATCCCTTTGGTGGACAAGCTGGCACATTGCAGCTCACACCTGGGGCTGGGGTTGAGATCATTTTAGTGCCCTCAGTCCCTTCAGTCTTGCACACATCAGCTGTAGTCAGGCTCCGCTGCCAAAACCCTAAAATTCATACTTTCTTCTTGTGACTTTGAAGATTCAAGCAAAAGACCCACCACTCTTCCAGAGCTCCAGCACTGAGGAACAGCATCAGCCCCCTCGAATCTAGTGGTGTTGCATAGATAACCATAACGGATGTGAGTCGTCTTTACTTCTGATCCGCTGTGAAGAGCTGACATTTAGACGGCACAGGAAGCCTGCAAGCATCTGAGAAGTAATTTGTCCCTGGGAGCGCATCAAAGCGGTGACTTGCCAAGAGTCTGTGGATAAACAGATGCTCTGGCAGGAGGAGCGGGCAGAGCCCCTGCGAGCGGACATGGACATCCCAGGCTGGAGGAAGTCAACGTGCTGCTCGTGGGTCATGGAGAGTCGGCCACGTCCCCAAGTTTCCTGGCTCACCTGCATCCCGTGGCATCCGGAGCTCGCAAACCTGGAGGGTGTGGTTGGGGACAGTTGTGACACCTTGGCTTTCATCGGTAGACTGATGCTTCCCAAGCCACAGCAAAACACAGCGGCTGTGGAAAGAGCTGGGCGGTGCAGGACGGTAAATCCCAGCAGAAGCAAAGTTCAAGCCGATGCTAGCAGCATCCTCACCCACACAGGAGGGATGAGGCCCCCTCCTCGCCTCCTCCCGGCAGGAGCATCAGCTCCTCTGGAGACAGCAAAGCAAAAGTCATCGCTTCCTCAGGCATGACAAATCCACAGAAGGACCAAAGAGGCACTGGGCTGCCTGCCAGGCAAGTGCTGTGTTTCTGTGAGCTCGTCCCTGCTTGCTCTCCAGGAGCGATGCTGAGCGCTGGCAGCACAGCTCAGCAGCAAACAGCAGAGTCTCCCAGACCAGGCGGCCGGGACACAGCCAGATTTGGTGCAGCTGTGTCTGACCCAAACCACTGTTTCCAGACAGGTCTGATTCGGCCTCCATTTATAGGCTGGAGTTGAAACACAGGAGATGGAGTACAAGATGCTTCATGAGAAGGAGAAGGCAAGACTCTCCCTGTTTAATGCATGATGAGTTAACTGAACTTTTCTCAACCCAGGAAGAGCAGATGGAGCATCGCCAAGGGTGGGGACACATCCATACATGTGACTGGGTGCACCTGGAGTACCTCCAGTACCACTAGTGCTCTCTGGGGACAAGGAGACAGAAAGGGTCTCCATGCCCAACAAGCAAACTAAGCCCCTCTTTGTCTTCCTGCATAATATTGCTCTTTTTTTAGGAGCTGACAACAAATGACCTAAAGAGGTGGAAAGTATCTTGCCTCCTGGGTGCACTCTATACACGCCTCACCTCTAGAAAGGTGAACAGCAAGACTTTAAAACAAAAGTTGAGACAGCAAATCATTAACAGCACATAACGTTTAGTCAGAAAACTGACAACTCCATTTGAAAACAAGGCAAAGAAAAATCAATAGCTCTTCCCTTCACCAGCTGAGCTCCGAGCTCAGGAGACAGCATTGCCCTTCAGCAGGAGCTTCTCTCAGCCATCATCTGTCTTTCAAATGCCAGTCTCATACAGCACTGTTTAAAAGATGGGAAACTGAGGCAGAGCAATTAAGGCAAGCAAGGAGCTGGAGGCTGAATTACCATAAGCTGTTTTGGGGGGTTTGCAGCCCATCCGGCCAGCGTGAGAAGGACCATGCGGCCACAAGAGTGTGGTCGCAGCTGAGGATGGGACCAGGACAGCATCTGCACCTAGGAACTTCAGAAATCAATTTAATCAATCCTGGCAATGATTAAGTTCTTCCTTCAACTCCAAAGGCTCCTCAAGGCAACAGAAGGCTTCAGGGGAATAGAGAAGTCCAGGCTGCAGTCCCAGAAGATGGTGATCTCCAGTTCCCCAGCCCTTGCTTGGGCAGGACGCCCACAATCCAATCCTGCTCGCAGCAGATGCTCTGCTCACTAAGAGGAAAATCAAAGTCCCAGAGCAGGTGCAGGTCTCAGCCCATGGTGAAGAAATGGGACAACACCCACCATGGTTTCCCTGCCAGTGCTGGGGAGCATCTGGGAGAACACGATGAAAGCCATCACGCATTTCCTACCCCCCATCTCTACCCCTTAGATGCATAAATAACCTTCTGAGCTTGTCTGCTTCTTGTACGTTCAAAACAAAGTCAGTACGTTCATGTTGAAATACCCTGCTACAGACCTGGTTACCTTTTTACCACGCCCCTGGAAACATCTCCTTCTTCATAGCACTGGGATTGCTCCAGGCAGGACACAATTCCTTCCTCAGGAGGCCAAAGAAAGGGTGCTTTTTTTGTTTAATGTTTTACATTATAGGCTGGATTCTTATGGTCACTCTGTCACGAGCGTCAGATCACTGCCAGGATGCAGAGCTGCAGCGAGCACATCCATCAGGCTCTTGTGCCTCCTGACCTTTATGTTCCAATCACCGGCATAATAAAAATAAATAAATAAATAAAGCCAAACAGCACACGCTGAAAGACAATCCATGCCTGTTTTCTCTTGGATGCCAGATGTTCAGTTCCTAAAAGCCCTTTAGAGAAACACGGAAGGAATCTGGATTTATTGCTTTGGCACATCTCGCACGACACATGCCTTTTTACGCATCATTTTCTGAGCTTATCACACAGATCCGAGGTGCCTGTAAGAGCAGAAAGGGGTTCAGCAGGCTTACAAGCATTGGGCTGCCTATCAGGATGATTTTGAAAACTAAAATGCCCAAACCCCAGGCGCTCACAGCCCGACCTGCCCTGACAGCCGTAGCACCGGGTGCTGAGCCGGAGACACGGCGAAGGCTCCGCTCCTGTCCCACGGCAGCCGGCCGAGGACACGGCTGCGTCAGAGGCAGCGTGCTCCCTCCAGCCTTGTCCCGTCCCTGCGGGGAGGGTGGCTGGCACGGGCAGGACGAGCAGGAGGATCGCGGCACCGGGGAGGCTGCAGAGCTCAGCCTGGCAAAGCCGCTGCTCCCGCTCAGCCGGCGGCTCTGAACGGGCTGTGCTTGGAGGAGGCGGCGGGATTCAGCTGATGATTCAACAGCTTTTCCAGGTGGAAATGGCACCTGGCACGCCCCCTGGGCAGGAGCTCACCCTGCCCAGGTCCCCCCACGGGAGATGGGCTCTGTCTCCAGGCACCACTAACAAAGCACTAACGAAGCACTAATGAAGCACTGCTCGCAGGGTGCTGGCGGGATCAGGGATCACACTCCACCGATCAGAGCTGCACAGACCAGCACACCTCTGATGGTGCTAGATATCCCTCCCAAGAACATTCTTGCTCAGGTTCCTATCAAAGCACAATACACTCCCAAAACAACCAAATAAAAGGGAGGCAACAGGCAGGAGCAGAAGAGACACCTAATCTGTACCTTAGAGAGAGAGATGATCAGAAACATCTCTGCTCTTCATGTCTGAGACTCCTTTTGCTCTGAGCTGCAGAGACAAGAAGGTCAATCTACATCCCAAAACCAGCATGTCGGCTCCCCAGCACCCAAAGCCACACAGCTCACATGGACACTGCAGCCCTAACACTGCTGCACACAGCCCGAGCAGCATCACGAGAGAAAGGCAGGTAAGGAGGACTGGCCGCCTCATTAGTTTAATTAGTAAGGAAGAATTCATTCCGAGTGTTAGCCCAGCACTGTCACCCAGCCTGGCTGCACAGCCCGTGGCAGTGCTTCCATCTTCTGACACAGACACTGTATGTCACACATCAGCAGCACAGAAGCTATGTGTTTACATTGCACATCACAGAATCACAGAATCCCAGAGTGTCAGGAGTTGGAAGGGACCTGGAAACCTCATCCAGTGCAATCCCCCCATGGAGCAGGAACACCCAGATGAGGTTACACAGGAAGGTGTCCAGGCGGGTTGGAATGTCTGCAGAGAAGGAGACTCCACAACCTCCCTGGGCAGCCTGGGCCAGGCTCTGACACCCTCACCGCCAACAAGTGTCTTCTCATGTTTAAGTGGAACCTCCTGTGTTCCAGTTTGCACCCATTGGCCCTTGTCCTGTCACTGGTTGTCACCCAGAAGAGCCTGGCTCCATCCTCCTGACACTCCCCCTTTCCATATTGATCCCCAGGAACGAGTCACCCCTCAGTCTCCTCTTGTCCAGCTCCAGAGCCCCAGCTCCCTCAGCCTTTCATATAGCTTTATACAGTCAGGACATCCTGCAAGGACAGGGCTCTCCAACTGTGTCATCCTATGGACCACCGAGTGAAGAGCTCTGAAAAAATATTAGAGGTGCAAGAACTTGTTCATCTGAAAGCCAGCTTGGGAGATTTTGGGGACACACCTCTACTTTCCTTATCACAGACATGCCTGCTTCTAGGCAGAAATCAAAATGAGGTGGGCTGATCTACCAACCATTCTCGAGGCCAAGCAAATGGTCAGAGCACCCATCGCGAGCCAGTGCCCGCCAGCTCTGGGGGACACGCACCCTGTCCCGAGAGCCACCCCGACGCAGAAATCCTGCTCCGTCCTGGAGCCAGCGCGCTGAGAAAGCCCAAAGCAGGAGCCAGGACACTCCAGGGCAGGACACAGCAGGTACACCCACACATCCCTCAGCTCAAGGTCCCAAAACCCATTTCCACCCCCAGCGCAGGAGGATTTCTATCAGCAGATGCACTGCTATTGTACATTAACTTCTATAAAAGGGCATATCGAACACACACTGATAGGATATTCAAATAAGGTTTTTTAAAAAAACATGTCAGCCGTCATGGTAAAATCACTTAATAACACCTGTAAGCCTATTTAAGTGTCTAATGTGATAATAATAGCAATATTCAGCATCTCAGAGCATGACTTTGAACCTGCTAAGAAATTCAGATGATGCTCGCCCCAGCGCACGCAACCGATTCTCCAAATTACTTAAAGATACTGAACGTTGCTGGGACACATTTTCCAAGCGAGAGTACACGCCACGAATAGCTGAGCACAGCCCTAACGAGAGCCAGTGCCTTCCCGATTGCACACAGAGAATAATTAACTGAGCTATGCTAATTCACACTCGTGAATATTCATCACGCCCATAATGCAATATATCCTGAATATTAAGCAGCAGCCACTCAGGGTAGGAATATTAATCTTTTGGCCAAGCTGCTGATTGTTCCGGTGAGCGGAGGCTCCGGGTGCCGGGTGGGAGGGCGAGGGTCAGCATTTTGGGAACACGCTGGCCCCGGGCAGGGGAGCACAAGCCCAGTGCCATGCAGGCAGGGTCACCATTGGCAATGCTCGCAGGGCAGCCGGGCCATCCAGATAAAAGTGGGGCTGTGCTCTCCAAATGTGCTGGCTAAGCGCTTTTACGTTTTTTTTTTTAAATAGGAAATTGGCTTTCCCTCAAATGAGCCTGTTCGCAAGGCACTGCCAGCCTGGGAGCGCTCTCCCCTTCCCTACAAAGTCCGCCCACCTCGGCTTGATTTCTGTGTGGGTTTGTCACCGACATGGCTGAAGTCACCGTGTGGTGCTGGGAACAGGAAGACGGAAAAATCCTAATAACAGAGAAAAGAGCAGAGTCTTGCACCTGGGCAGGAACAACCCCAGGTTCCAGTATAAGTTGGGGAATGACCTATTAGAGAGCAGCGTAGGGGAAAGGGACCTGGGGGTCCTGGGGACAGCAGGGTGACCATGAGCCAGCACTGGGCCCTTGTGGCCAGGAAGCCAATGGTACCTGGGGTGGGCTAGAAGGGGGTGGTCAGTAGGTCAGAGAGGTTCTTCTGCCCCTCTGCTCTGCCCTGGGGAGACCACACCTGGAATATTGTGTCCAGCTGTGGCCTCTCAGTTCCAGCAGGACAGGGAACTGCTGGAGAGAGTCCAGCGCAGCCACCAAGATGCTGGAGGGAGTGGAGCATCTCCCGTGTGAGGAAAGGTTGAGGGAGCTGGGGCTCTGGAGCTGGACAAGAGGACACTGAGGGGGGACTCATTCCTGGGGATCAATATGGAAAGGGGGAGTGTCAGGAGGATGGAGCCAGGCTCTTCTGGTGACAACCAGTGACAGGACAAGGGGCAACGGGTGCAAACTGGAACACAGGAGGTTCCACTGAAATCTGAGAAGAAACTTGTTGGGGGTGAGGGTGTCAGAGCCTGGCCCAGGCTGCCCAGGGGGGTTGTGGAGTCTCCTTCTCTGCAGACATTCCAACCCGCCTGGACACCTTCCTGTGTAACCTCATCTGGGTGTTCCTGCTCCATGGGGGGATTGCACTGGATGAGCTTTCCAGGTCCCTTCCAGTCCCTGACATCCTGGGATTCTGTGAAAACGCAGCAGCCGTCAGCCAAAGGAGTCTCGAGACTCACACCCTTCTCAGCCCACAAATGAAGAGGGTCACCAGCAAGGGATGGTATTTCAGAATGGGGCTGGACCAGAGCACTGAACTGCTTAATGACCTGCAGCTAAGGGAGGAAAAAGCAAGATAGATAATCAGACCCTGCCAAGGAAACGTAAGGGCACAGTGCAGAAAACGTTTCAGGACTGAGTGTCACAAGGGAAACACACCTACAAGTCCAAAAAGAATTTGGGAGGGCTGGTGCTGCGGGAATCAGGGACAGGAAACGCTGCCAGGGGCTGGGGAGAAGCCACGGGAACACAGCGGACCGCAGGATCACAGTGAAAGCTCCAAGGGACTGGGCTACCAAAGCCACAGAGCAAAGAGGAATAGTCAGAGTAAAAGCTCAGAAAAACAAGAAACAAAAGCACCTGTTCTGAGAAGGAAACTGTGCACTAGGGGGTAAGTTTTCCCTGAAAGAGTTTGTATTGCAGAGAAACAGCGGGAGTACATGAAGAAAAAAATCAGGATTAAATGGAAATTCAGAAACTGCAAAACATAACACAAATTTGAGGCATCCAGAGAGACGCTATAAAGAAAACTATAACATAAAAGTATTTGTATTGTTAACAAATCTGTTGACAGAGGGGAAACAAAATCTCTGGTAAATCACATGATGGCAGATGGCTGGAACAAAGATCACGTTTGATGGGAACATAAATTGGCTTGAAAAATGACAGGGCCACAGCTCAAGGACTGGCATGGATTTGTTTGTGCTGGAAAGTAGCATCAAGTATTGGATCTCAGAGACTATTCTCCTCCAGAAATAGCACTGAAAACTCAACTGCTAAACGTGTCACCTCACACATAAGCCTGTTTGATGGACACCAGGCCAGCTGCAGAGGAGCCCGGTGAAAGCCACTGTTGGGCCTTGCAGATGTTTAGGGTCTCGTTTTTGCAGAGTTTGAACATGTTATTTCAGGTCCAGAGCAACCACCGCCCGATGGAGTTGTGTAAAACAGCATGAGCAGTGAAACCCACTGACACAACCAACAGGGCAGCATCTCCCAAACTCAAGGTTGAGCTGGGGTTGCCCGACTGTTGTCTGACAGAGCCCTGTCCCAGGCCCCTCCACAACCTGCCTGTGCTCGTGAAGCAGGTCCAGACAACCAGGGCACTGCCAACGAACAAGAATCACAGACATTTTTCTGCTCATCATACATTTTCCTGGTGGTCTTCAAGCCCAAAGGTCTGCAACAAGAGCCAGAAAACATCTACAAAGCTTCTGCCAGGTTCTTGCTGCAGAAAGTTCCTTCCCTTGCAAGGCACCCCAGCTCCTCCACAAGAGCTTCCGAGCAGGGAATTATGCACCTCCAGTGTCTGCGTTTCCCTCTGTATGGTGCCCAGCGCTGGCAGCACGGGCAGGAGGCATAAGCAGCACCTCCACACAAATTATTCCCACCCAGCTAATCACCGTGTAAGAGTCAATTACCGTAAGGTATAGAGTTAAGCAAGAATTTAATACCTAACGATCTGGAGCTGCTGCAGTTGTACAATTTGATGCACTCATACATTTTTAATTTTTCTCATTTATTGGTACAACAACTTCTGCCAAAAAGATTCTCTGTCCCCCTTCGGTAAGTTGGATGCATTTTTGTTTCTGGTTAGCCCTGGATGAAAGCACCACGGGGCAACTCGGAGCAGAAAAGCTGTATTTCTAGACCAGTTTATTTACAGATAAATTAAAAAAAGACAAGAAAGCCCAGACCTCAGCGGTGCAAATCAGCGCGTGCCCCGCTGGGACAGCAGCAGCACAGCACAGCAGCCTCCGGACCAGCAGCGCGGCCCCGGCGCTGCACATCGATGCTTTCCAAACTTGGTGTGGCCGCTGCTCAGGCCGGCAGCCTGCCAGCAGCCCAGAGGGCAGCAGCTAATGGAAATCACAGCAAACCACTATGGCAAACACGACTCGTGTGGAGAGTAAGGGATGGCACAGGGACATTAGCATTGCTCTTGCAAGTGATAGTGCGATCTGAGCATCCTCTGGCCTCATCCTTAGGCACGAGTAGCAATGTGGCCCACACGGGCTCATCGTGAGCACGCTGCCGATGTTGACGGCAGAAGGTTCAGGGACTTTTATTTTATTCCTCTTCCTTTTGCTTTTGAAAGTACAACTGATGCTTTGCTGCTGCAACACCAAAGGCACAGAGGATCCCTCTGGCTGGAGAACCTGGGAAGCTGCAGGAGAGGCTGCGGCAGACACGGTCATCAGCTGGTTGCAGTCTTGCAAAGACGTGGTGTTCAAATCAGCTCCATCCTTTGAAAACCATCCCAAAATCCAGGACATGGAAACAACTATTTAGTGCTTTCAGCAGCCCTGTCAAGAGCTGGTGCCGTCCCAAGCAAGACATCTCCCAAAGCAAGGCGCTGAAGGGCCAGGGCTGCTGCCTGGATATCTGGACATCCCGCATGTGCCCTTTCCTTGCTCCTCTGACCTTGCTGTCCTCGGCATGGCCACTCACCTTCTTCCATGTTCCTTAACTGATGGATTTGTACCAGCAGAGACAGGCAGTGGGTTAACAGTCATTCACTGTAGGCTTCATCTTCCCAAAACAAGGCAACTCGTCAAGCATTGCAGGCCCCAAGCGCGCAGCATCCTGCAGCCTCACACGCTCCTCGGCTTCCACACCCCACTATCTCCGTGCTCATACAGCTGATAAGAACTATGAATTTTGGTTTATCAATCCCAACAAAAGTGAAATTCATTCATATCCTTAATCATCACCTTTATTACTTCCTACTGCTCGAGGCTTATGCGACAGGTGAACAGAACAACCACGAGACTCTTTCTGAAACCATGGCATTTTCCAGGGGGGGCTTTAGTAAAAGATGGTGACAACTGTTATTTAAAAATACCTTCATTTGCTTACCATCTTGCTTCTCCCATCAACTTCAGTTCCAACCTGCTGTCCTGCAGGACTCACGGGCTGGAGATTAATCCTTTAGCCTCATCCAAACACAGCGTTATTGGGTGACTTCTGCACAGCCCTGCACCTTCATTTTCTAGCTCAAGTTGCTCTTGAGATTGTAATATTGAAATCAGCTTGGATGTGAAGGTAGTTTTGGTAAAAAAAGCAAGAGATTAATCGAATCAACACAGTCTGCTATCTCAAGACTCATAATAGCTTGGCTTAAAAAATATAATATCCAAACTCTACCCAAAAAGCAGATTTCTGGAGGAAAAAAAAGGCAAGGACCCCAGCACCCAGTGCTGACTTCTGGTCCCCATGACGTACAAACAATCAGTAATTAAAGTTATCACCACTTGAGTTGTCCATGCCACTGGAAAACTTAAACTGGGAGCTACATGACACACCGGAGCACTTTTTGATCCCTCTCCTGCCATGGGGTAAAGCAGCCAGGAAAATGCAGCATTTCCATATGACTCATGGTCTGTAGGTAATGCTCTGACTGCAGCAGCGCTGTGCTCGCCCGGCGCACGCACCAGGTGGGTGTTTGCCATGAAACCTGAGCAAAAGGGCAGGGGCAGCCCAGGCTGTGGTGGGAGAAGCCGCCAGCCCAGACCTGCTCGGGACCCTCCTCCTGCCCCTGTGACCGCAGGGCAGGGGCTCCACTGCAACAGTCCATCCTGCAGACGGGCAGACATCCCTACCACCCTGCATTGCTGATGCTTCCCGCTGGCATGGCAAAAAAAACCCAGTAAGGCCATAGGTCCAAGCTTTACTTTCAGCCTTATTTATTGCCGGCCTTATTTCTGCAGCTGCAGCTTCCAGTGCATGGAGCTCCCCTGCAGTGGCGGGACGGGCCACATCCTGGGACTGTCGCCTCCACGGGGCCGAGCGTGGCTGCTGGCTCCCTTGGCTCCTGCAGATGTGAAGCACCCCCAAGGGCTTTCCCCAATTTCTCATTAAGGGATCCGTAGCTGGCTGCAATTTTGGCATCCAAGCTGTAGCGATGAGCGACTCCTGCTGCGTGGCGTCCCAGGGGCACACTGAACTGCCAGAGGAAGGCCAGGGCAACCGCTGCATAAAGGAACCTGGCAGCGGGCTGAAGCCTTTATCTGCATTAGGGACAAGGAGAGATGCTCTTTAGCGTGTGTCCAACATCAGGTAAGTGCTCACTGCTCTGCAAGGCATCCGGTTGCCACTGCAAACAAAGCAATGGGACTGATAACCCTGTGCTGGTGAGCCTGTTTTGGACCACGGATCTCCCTCTGCTCAGAAAGATCTCTATAACCAGTCACTAGATTATAAGTCAAGCAGAAATAAACCCCAAAGTGTGCTTTTATTGTTTTCTGCCCACCTTTGACCCTGCCTTAGGAGAAAGAAACCAACACTATAAAGCCTCAGTAGCTTGCTGGGGAGTGGAGATGCTTGGATTTGTGCACAGAAAGCAAAAGAAACTGCAGGTCTGTCTGAGGAGAAGGCTGCTGGGTGAAGGCAGGGGCTCTGCTTGCCCTAAAACACGTCGATAACCCCAGCAGCTGCCACCCCAGCTCATGGTCCCAAAGACGCGGCAACTCATGGTGCAGGTGCCTGGATCTCCCACATGGCTGTGGGCAGGAGGAAGGGATGGACCTGCCTGCACCAGTGCGTGCACATACGCAGGCACGTCGCAAGAAGAGCCAGAGGCCACGAATGCATCACAAAGAGCAAGTTTTATTTTAGTTACCTCTCTACTGGGGGGTCTCCGAAGCCAGACCTGAGCTCCCATGCAGAGGTGACATCAGCAGGGACGCAGGCGCTGGTCAGTTCAGCCCCGGTAGGAGATCACTGGGCCTGCTGAGCTCGCCTGTATTTCAAGGTTCCAGGCAGGTGCAGCCTCCCGCTCTTTCTCACAACAAAGCAAGAATCTCAGCCATAGTGATACGGGTCTAGAGTTCCTCACAGGCCTATGTTATCTAACACAGGTTCTACTCATCAAGCACACAAGGTCAGGAAAACAATCAGAGTGATGTATGTGCTTTTTCTACAGACAGCTGCAAGTCACTTGAGCGTATTTACATTTAACCAACCTCCTCGCCAATCTTCCGGTACATTCCCATACAACCAGTACCGCAACTGCTGTAAGTGACCTTGAATGGTGGCTTAGCCAGGGCTATGGCCAAGAGGGTGTCAAACCCCCTCTGCCAGCACAGCAGCATCCACAGGTGGCCACCCATCACCCTACCGGGGTCGCAACTCCCACCACCACAAACCTGCGCTGGAACAAGCCTGTAGGTCCTTCTCCAACCGAGTCTCCAGCAGCAAAAGTGTATGATGTGCTGCTGTTAAGAGTAAAGGAGCCGACAGCTACAACACAGCCAGAGCTTTCTGTATTTTTGCTGGTAACAGCCCCCGCAGTTCTGTGTAGGAGTCGCAGCAGTCACAGTCATAACCCTTGTTCTCAGCTAACTCTTTGTGTGGAGGAAATATATATATATATATAAAAATATAAAATTCAGTTTAGCCCCATGGCAGTGCAGTAAATTATATATTAACTAGCAATCTCAGTGACTCACACAGCACAAGTGAGAACATGTTCACAAGTCCCAAGGCAAAGAAGTCCTATATTGCAGCGTGGAGGAAGTTGGGTTTTTTTTCCTGATTTTCCTACCCCACCACTCTCTTAAGAGCCTTGGAATAACTATCAACTTTCTGCATACAATTTGTCTAGCATGGGGACTTAGTTTTTTTAATCTTGAGTTCCACTCACATAAACCCACTGGGGGCAGCGCACCTCTCTGAACTGACAGATTACAGACTTTCCACCTGGCTTATTGCTCTTCCTTTAGCAAAGAGCAGATATGAAAGTGTTACAAAACACTTCTTTCTTTTAATTTTTTTTATTTCCAGCCTGTCAGTCAACCTCACCAACAGCAAAGGAAAAGCCTCCTCTGAGCTGGCCCTTATCTGTTTCCTGCAAAGGGAACAGAGCAGATGGAGAAGCAAAGGACAGCAGCAAATAATCAAGGCAAAATCCTTTCTCTGAAAGCTCCTTCCACTACAAATCACGATGGGAGGAGCTGGCCAGAGCTCCTCAGCCAAAGCCTTTCTTCCTGTAATCTCTCCTTGGCAGGGAGCTGCTCTGCAGCTCTGCCCCAGCACAGCGGCGGCGCGGACAGGACGCGGGGCAGCGCTCTGCAGAAACCTTCATCATCACGGGTTCCAAGCAATCTAAATTTATAATTGGCCGAGACTGTACTCGGCAGATAATGTGCTGCTGTCCTAAGCACTCGCTTTATGTAGGTCAGGCCATTTGTTTTGCTCTTAATCTACATACATTTTTAATTTGATCTTTAATGTCGATTTTCAGCCAGCAAGTCGAGCTGATGGATTTCTTTGCCATTAATTGTGTTCAACATCTCAGCCCTTCCTGAACACACGCAGAGGGAAAACAAGCAGCAAAATCCTGATGCCTGCTCACAGCCAGGCTCAGGGATCGGGAGCGCTCACGTCACTCATCGGCCTGGGGAAGTGGAGGCCAATGTCACTAACAAGCGAGCCCAGACCTGATGTCCGGTAGATGCTTCACCACCACAAGAAGGGCTGCACAGCACGGCAGGACTGGCAGCCTGAGGTTACGGACACACCAAGCCACGCATGCCCTAAAAGACACACTCAGGTGGGACCCCAGGACCCTCGAGAGCTCATGCGGGGGAATGTGGGCAGTCAGCGACCTGCGAGGTGAGCCTCAAGAGGACAAGAAATATGACGAAGCCTTCAAACACGCAATGTTAACTTAGGTCCGCTTTCTGAAGGCACTGTCCAGTTCTCCTCCCAGCTGGATGGGGACCACCTCAAAGCCAAGTGGGTGCTGGAGCCACCTGATGTGCACAGACATAACTATGTCACCAAGTGAGTCCTCAACCAGCAATGGCCCAAGTCTTTGCCTGAAAAGCCCCGCACGTGCCCCGTCCCACGGCTCTGGTTGAGCAGGCCAGCCTGAGGCAGAGGGACGTGCCTCCACACTCTTCCCGCCGCAAACGTTCATGTGAATGCCTCCTTGCCTGGTGAGGGAGAAGGAAGGAACGCTTGTTTCTCTTCGCATCACAGCTGTAAATGAATAAAAGGCAGCAGCACAAGGCAAGCACATCTTCTGGTTGAAGAGAAGTGTCTGTCATGGGATTACCCGTGAATATTTCAGCATGGGTCTCGGCACCACGGGTCACGCTGCGGCAGGGCCCATTCAACTAGGTTGCTACTAGCAAATGCCGAAACCTCAAAGCAAGCAGAAAACACAGGCGGAAATCCATCCCCTCGGAATCATTGTGGCTCTCACCTGCCCTCCCTCTGGGTTCCTCCCGCATCACCCGCTTGCCTGTCCTCACCTGCAGCACCCACCTGGCAAGATGCTGCCGTTAAGTGTTTCATCTCCCATACCTGCAGCTCCCTCAGCGCTTAAGTGCAATGCTGGGAAATAGCCAGTCTATTGCGACCACTTTCCTACCCAAAGAGCTGCTCTTCTCTGCAGTGGGCACCCCTTGAAACGGAGCCTTCCCAGGGAAACAGGCCGCCGCTGCCCCAGACACGCTCCCATGCCAGGCGGGTACCCCAGCGCTTTGACCCCCACCCTGTCCTGTCTGTCATCCCACATGGTCCCCTCTTAAATTCAGATGCTCCCTGATCTGGGCTCCAATCTCACAAGCGTGGGCTCTAAGTCCCAGCAAAAGAGAAGGACAGCTGGGGAAACCCTCTCTGTCCATCTTAAAAACAGGTGGATTCTTTTGCTGCAGAAAATCTAGCTGCATCGGATGGCCAGGATTGAAAATAACTGCGGTTTCTCCTGCGTTGTCAGCATCCCTGGTGTTTGCAACATCTCTGCCAGGGGCTGTTGGAGCTGGCAGATGATGGCTGATGTCCGAGCTGAAGCACACAGCAAACGGAGCGGCTTTGATGGACGAGCCAGCTTGTGGGCTTGAAAGAACTGGGTGCAGAATAACACGCTGGCAAGCAGCAGCATAATCAGTGCAAGAACTCCTTTATCCCAAAGCAATGGACATTATGTGAGCAACCACAGGGCAGGTCCAAAACCTCAGCCCAGCGATGTTCATGACTCACATTTACCACAGCTCAGGAAAACTACTCACACTTACCAAATTCTTCAGAATATAAACAAGTGGAGATGAAGATGCACAAAAAAAAAAAGCTGTAATATGTGTTAAAGGGATTAAAGATGGTTCCTAAAACACCTTGGGGTGTATAATATGCTATGGGCAGATTGTTGCAGAGCCTCCAAGGGAAAGTCACGCACTAGAGATTTCTGATGTAAAACAAGCTCAGAGGGGAAGGGGAGCACTGGGAGGCAGTTCGGGATTTAGACACAACAGTTCGGTTTTCAGGCACACAGCACTTCTAAAGAGATAAAAAAAAATCCACCACCACCAAAGACTTTTGTGGAAAGCACAGCCCTTCTGACAAAATGAAGTTACGTGGATCAAAAAAACCCAACTTGAAAGGTGTTACCAGCTCACTCTAGCTACAGGATCAAAGCCACAGATTAAGAGCAACTGCTCGCTGCTCAACGCCCAAGCGCGCTGTTGATGCTCAAGAGCGCGCTGGCTGCAACAGAACTCGCTGATTAATGCCTTGGCGAGAGAAGGGAGGGGGCAGAGCCCTGCCATGGGGTGGGGGGACCTCAAGATGACCACAGGAGGAAGCGGCAGCTCTGCCAGCCAAGGGCTCCTGGGCGGCAGCATCCCCCCAGTGCCCCCATCCCAGTGTGTCTGCAATGATTTCAGGTGCTGCAGATACTCGCAAGGATTTCAAGCGTTGCCAGAGAGAACATTGTGGTCGAAACTATAGACTGAGGCCATACAAGGCAGATGACACAAAATACTAATGCAAATATTGATTCTGCTGGTCAAGCTCGGCATCGATCTCGTGCAATTCCTGCATTGGAGGTAAAGCGTTAGGAGAAACACCATCCAAGAAACGCCCAACTGATGCAAAGCCAGATTACAGATGCCAATCCGAGGTCTCTCACGCCAGAGCTGTGCCTGGCACGTCACCCTGCCAGAGCGGGCAGGGGCACCGCAGCCGCCCTGTCCCCGCTCCCCATCGGCCACAGCTCCTGCAGCTGAACAGGATGAACGGCACACAAAGAATGTTTCTAGCAGAGGAGAACTTCCCTCCTTGTCCAAAATCACTTAAAACTGTTATTTAAAATTTTTAAAAAATGATGTTCTGGCAACCTGCAATGTTTGGCTGGTTGAAGAAGCAATTTAGGTTGTCAAGGGTTTTTGTCTTTAGAAGAATTTCCCTGGCTAGCTGACATGGGCCAGATCAGGGGGGAAAACATTAAAAGAGTTTTAATTTCTATCCCCAGGTTTTATTGCGTGCAAACATACACGGTCATTTCTTTCTAAGGTTTCCAATTTGCTAATTGAGACATTTCCTCATGGAAAAAGAATGTCCTGGACTATGGACTGGGCTGCTGGCGCTGCTCCGCGCACGGGGGAAGCTTAGGTGAGCTGAGATGTAGAGATGAGACGGTACATTGAGACCTGAAGGCAAATTCCAGCCACCACAGACTCCAGACGCTTCACGGGCACACGCCGACACCTACCAACAGCCTGACCTCCTGCCTGGAACACGGGGCAGGCAGAACTAAAGTACAGGACGTCCTACAGCACCTTCTTCTGCCGCTGCACAGGGTCCAGTCACATCACTGGGCAAGTCACACCAAGCCTGCGAGATTTTGGAGAAGGGCAGGTGGGAAACCAGCCCAGGAAATGGGACATGCGGAAAGATTTCTTTCTGGGTATCTGTTTGTTTGAAAAAAAATAACCTGGAATCTGGCCTGCATATAAAAAAGAAAAAAAAAAGTTTTCTATATTTTTGCTAGAGTGATAAAAGCATTTCTTCTGCACTCAGAAACACCAGAGCAGACAGATCAATTTTGTTCAAAACATTAACAAGACAAAGAGCCAAGAAAAGCACTTTTGGGTCAGAACAAGCCCAGAACACTAAGGGAGAAGGGATCAAGGAAGAAGCAGCTGGAAACACATGAGAAGGGTTATAATGGGAATGTGACTGCTGTCACAGCCTCACTGGCGTGACCTCGAATGGAACCAGCTACGTCTTTTTTTTTTTAATATTAAAAAACGGGGAATTAAAACCATTTTGCAGACTCATGCAGAATGCACAGGGGACAGAGAGGGATTTCTAACTTTATATAGGTCAAACATCCTCCATATGGGTTCACATAATACTCAGTACAACCACAGCCACTGCATAAAAATTAAGCTTCAAAGTACTCTTTGCTCTCTCCTGCCCGAAAAGCAGCAGAACAGTAATTCAGTTTGGATCAGTACGTGCTACGAGTGAAAGGGGATGGAGAACAATTGCCCATTTCTGCCACTTCGGCTCGGGGGAAATGAGGATGAAAAGCGCGGGCTGCCATAGAGCAGAGGCTCCCACCAAGCACTGAGACAGAGGAGGAGTTTGGGGTGCTCGGGAGGCAGGGGGGAGCTCCACCACTGCCTGGCAGAATCACAGGGCAGTTTGGGTTGGGAGGGACCTTTGACGACCATCTAGTCCAACCTCCCTCTTTCACTACATGAAGTTGCTCTAAGTCCCGTCCAACCAACCTTGAACACCTCCAGGAATACACAGCTTCTCTGGGCAGCCTGTTCCAGTGTCTCCCCACCCTCATCATACAACATTTCTTCCTTATGTCCAACCTAAACCTACCCTCATTCGGTTTAAAACTCTTGCCCCTTGTCCTGTCACTACAGGCCTTGGTAAAAACTCCCTCTCTGTCTTTCTTAGAAACCTCGTTTATAAAGTGAAATGCCACACTAAGGTCTCCCCGGAGCTTCTCTTCTCCAGGCTGAACACCCCAACTCTCTCAGCCTTTCTTCCCAGCAGAGCTGTTCCAGCCCTGGAACCATTTCTGTGGCTCCTCTGGAGCTGCTCCAACAGGTCCATGTCCTCCTTGTGCTGGGGACCCAGAGCTGGACACAGAGCTCCAGGGGTCCTGACCGGGGGACAGAGGGGCAGGATCTCTCCCTGCACCTGCTGGTCACGCAGCTGGTGATGCACCCAGGACAGAGTTGGCTTCTGGCCTGCAAGCGTACACGGCCACCTTGTGTCCAGTTTTTCATGCATCAGCATCCCCAAGTCCTTCTCCAGAGGGCAGCTCTCAACCCATTTACCTTCCATCACTTCCCAGAGGCTGGCCCTCTCCTCTCTCACAGTGGAGAAGCTTCGAGCAAGCCAGCTCAAGGACATGAAAGGACTTCCCAGACCACTTCTCAGGGCACAACAGTCCTCAGGTGTGGGTAAAATCTGTGGGAGAGGTTTTAAGGAGAGCAGGAGGGTTCCCATATGCTGCAGGCTGGAAGCCTGTAGAGTGGCTTTCCAACAGGAAGTGCCCACAGCCCAATCCATCCTGCTCCCACCCTCAGAACGGCCCAAGCGTGACACCCTCAAAGATGTTCACAGGCCCACCAGGCCACTCTTTGCCACCCGGGCTCTCTCAAGGGACAGGACAAACCCCGGGGCAAGGCCGCATTCCTGGGGCAACAGCCATCAGGTACCTCAGCGTCTGATGATGTTTCACTATCTGGCCGTTTTGGGAGAAGGTCCAATGCCCAGGCTTTACACACACACACACACACACCAGCAGTAGAAAAATAAAATAGCAAAGACTTCACTCTAATTGTGCAAGAATTAGCTCAGCCTTCTGATAGCAGGGTCCTGGAGGAGCCCACAAGCTCCACCCTGAAGCCCACATCCTTCAGGAGTTGTTGGGCTTAAAGAAGAGGTGCCGCCTGGGGCATCAGGAACCAGCTCCTGCTCTGACAACCGTCCCGCAGCAAACTCCAGCCCCTACAGAGGGCTCACTACAGCCATGCCCAGCGCTTACCTTCAGCTTCTCAAAGCGATCGCTGAGCGATGCCACTTGGTGGTCCCGGTGGCGTCCCACCAGTTTACATAAGGCACAGATGAGCTGGTCATCAGCAACACAGTACATGTTCACCTTCTCGTTCTCGTGCTCCAAGCACGTGAGTCCTCGGAAGTGCGCGTCGGGCACGGGCTCCACCAGGCGGTGGCTGGTGAAGGGCTTCTTGTTGGGGTGGGTGGCCCGCAGGCAGCGGTCGCAGTAGGACACCTCGCAGGTGATGCACGTCTTCACCGCATCCCGCGGGGGATCCTGCTCGCAGAACTGGCAGGCGATCCTCTCGCCGGCCACGGACATGGTAGAGCTGTTGCGGTAGGTTCTCTCGCGGCGGCTCTCGCTGGGGGAGTTGGGGCCGCTCAGGGACGCCTTCTGGAAGCGGTCGATGATGTTTTGCAGTGTCACATTCCTCTTGAGGCCCTCCAGGCCTCGGTGGTTGAGGGAGATGACATAGCGGCACGTGGGGCACTGGAAGGCGGTGATGGGCTCGATGGACTCGCTGGAGGAGCAGCTGGACACCAGGACGCGGTGGGCGCAGCTGAAGCAGAGGCTGTGGGCACACGGCAGCAAAAGAGGGTCTTCAAATAACTCCAGACAGATTGGGCAGGTCAATTCTGACTCCAGTGTTTCCATCTTTAGTTAAAAAGATCCTGATTCAGCATCAAAAACCAGGGAAGGTGGTCTGGTACCTGGGAGAGAGGAGAGCAGAGACATGAGACGGTGGCTCTCCTGGGTAGCTCCTCCCCACCAGAAACAGGTGCCTGGGGGGGTCACACACATCACCTCTGCAGCACTCTGATGCTCTTTACATCCCAATACTGTTACTACAGCCCGGCCAGGCTCACACAAGCACAACGGTCTGGCTGAACTATCTCAGCTCACCGTCCACCTGAGCCGAGCCACCGGCTCGGACCAGCATCAGAGATGCTGCAGGACAGGAGGGAAGGCAGAAGGGGCAGCAGCAAGCTACTGACCATCACCTTCCTGCCCAGCCAGCCAAGAGGACTTGGACAGCAAGGCTGAAGACAAAACCAGCAGAAATCACATGATTTCTTGTTTCTTTTAGGGAGCGCTGCCCAAAGAATGGGGGCTGTGCTAGTTTCCCATGTGTAAAGGCTGTGCTGCACAGCAAAGACGGACCTTTAAATGTCCCCTCTAACAGCTACACAGCCCTGTCTCCTTTTGGTGAAGGGGAAAAGGTGAATTGTCCTGGAAACTCTGAGCAAAGTGGGTCAGGAGCTCTAAGGTACCATCCTCCTGCTCTGTGCTTCTCCCAGCCCTCATCTTTTAGAAGTGGGACTGGAAAGGAAGAGCAGAAAAATTATAATCTGCGAACCTCCCTCTCAGCTGTCCTCTGCTGCACTCCAGCAACAACCGGGGATGCCCAAATCAACTCCAGCTGGAGGCAAACAAGCTCATATTTTTAGACCACCTCCCCTGCACGAGGCTGGAAACAGGCTCTCCGCAGGCCACCACAGCCACCATCACAGTGTTTGCAGCTCCGGTTTTGCAGAGCACCAAGCCACAGCACGAGCCCTGGCTGCCTCCGTTGACATCCCAGCACACCTGCCCTGGTTTTGTTAAAAACAAGACCAGTTTCTCTTTTAGTGAATTTTCCTGTCAGCTAAAGTCTCCTTACTAATTGCACTTTCCTCAAAGCTAGACACGTTTTGGCAGACATAGCAATGGAATGTGAGGTCATTGATAATGATGTGCAAGCAGAAGGTGAACTGAAACTGACCAACTAAGTATTCCATCCCATTCATGTGATATTCCATATAAAAGTGGGAGATCACAAGAATCTCGTCCTTTTTCCTTATGGTGACATTAGGAGAGGACCTTGCGAGTCGTCCCTGCCAACTGAGGCCAGTGACAGACTGAATCCAGCTCCGGTTGGCTGCATAGTCCAGCCCAGGACTTTGGCTGCCGGCTCTGCAATTGCCGGGACTTCCAAGATTGGTTTTGTGTATTTTGTATTATTTTCTCTATTTTATCAGTAGCATTAGTAAAACATTTTTAATTTTCCCAACTCTCTTCTCTCTGTCCTTCTTTTCCTCCCAATCACCTGTCCTGAGTGGGAATGGGGAGAGGGAGGGGGTAAAGGGGTTTATTGCCAGGGTTTATTGTTACCCTGCAATCAGATCATCAACAGATATCATCAACCATCAGCTGATCATCAACCCTCAGCAGTCCTACAACAACACCTCCAAATGCTGGCCCCCTGTGTGCCCAGCAGCCTCTGAGCTCCCTCTCCAGCCAGGCTGCAGGACAATTCTCCATCTGGGCTAAAGAACCCACGAGCAGCGGGCATGAGGGCAGCACATCTAAATAAAGCCCCACCAGACCCCCAGCAGGCACAGGCTGCAAACCCACCGTCACACCTTGTGCTGGCTTCTGGCAGGTCTGCAGAACCAAAGGGGAAGAGAAAAGCAGCCTGGCAGGCACTGAGAAGAGAAACCACGTTTCCCACCCTCCCAACCCAGCTTTGCCACAGCCATGCGCGGTGATGGGGACCAATTAGTGAGGAGAGGGACAGGGTGGGCTTTGCAGCAACCCCACTGCCTTTGGCTCTGCTCCGCATTAGAGGGAAACCAATTCATCAGCCCCGCTGCTTCCCACAGTGACCCAGGGGAAGGAAGCGCTTGAAGAGCTGCTCACTGCTCCGAATCAGCGTGTCACTGCTCTGGGTTGACGCTGGCTGGAAATATCTCCTGCAAGGGAAAGGCAGCGTTTAATCACCTGGGAAGGGGGTGCTAGCAGGAGCTGGGGATGCTCCTCCAGGAATGCTGCATGCTGGGGGACACCTACAAAGAAAAGGCTCTGGTGCCGGTACCCCAGAGGCAGGAGAGGCACAGCTGGGTGCTACCACCTGCTAGTCACCATCCTGGAGCAAGGATGCTTGATCCCAAGCTGTCACCTTCTCTTTTCCAAGTCCAAAGACCCAAAGTACATTCGTCTCTCCAGGCCACATCCCAGCAGCCTTCACCAGAAATGAGGCTTTGCTTTCTAATTAAATTGAAGTCAGGAGGAGACCAACATCAGCAGCAATCACCCAGGGGAAACGGCGCAGTGTCATCCCCTCAGATCCAGCTGCCCCAGCTTCTTCCCTTGTTCCATTCCCGCTTCATGTCACCACTGAGCAGCACCCATCACCGATGACAGCTCCTGGATCCCAAATTTAAGCTACAGACCCAACAACCCCTCATCAACATAGAACATTTCTCACCTTGTTCGCTTGCAAGAAGTGCTGCGCTGGGCGTTATTGCATCCCACTCCCACTAACTAATGTGTTCAGGCTTTGTGTGATGGGTGTTGGGTTTGAGAGCTACGTATTGCTCTGCTGTCTGCAGATGCCAAAAGGCCACCCAAAGTCAAGGTCGGGGTAGCAGCGCCTCTAACCATAACTGTGCCTTTTTGATGTACCCCATTAAGAGGGAGACCGCATCTGGAATATTGTGTCCATTTCTGGGTCCCTCAGTTCCAGCAGGACAGGGAACTGCTGGAGAGAGTCCAGCGCAGCCACCAAGATGCTGAAGGGAGTGGAGCATCTCCCGTGTGAGGAAAGGCTGAGGGAGCTGGGGCTCTGGAGCTGGACAAGAGGACACTGAGGGGGGACTCATTCCTGGGGATCAATATGGAAAGGGGGAGTGTCAGGAGGATGGAGCCAGGCTCTTCTGGTGACAACCAGTGACAGGACAAGGGGCAATGGGTGCAAACTGGAACACAGGAGGTTCCACTTAAATATGAGAAGAAACTTGTTGGGGGTGAGGGTGTCAGAGCCTGGCCCAGGCTGCCCAGGGGGGTTGTGGAGTCTCCTTCTGTGCAGACATTCCAACTCGCCTGGACACCTTCCTGTGTAACCTCATCTGGGTGTTCCTGCTCCATGGGGGGATTGCACTGGATGAGCTTTCCAGGGCCCTTCAACCCCTGACATTCTGCGATTCTGTGAAGAGCATCAGGAGACAGATTCAGCCTCTCCTTTCTCACCTGTGCTCCGGATTGTTCCCAACATGCAGTGCATCTGGGACATCCTCAGGCCCAGTAATGGAGCTGCGAGTGATGCCCACCCTGACACTGCAGAATGCCCCAAGCAGCCCCTGGGCTGGCCAGGAGGTGGCAGCGGGGGCAGGAGCAGTCCCACCTTTTGCAGGTATGTTCTGATTCAAGTCCTCCCAAGAAGTGGCTTCAGAGCCTCAAGTGACTGAGCGTTCGCCGTGTGCTGGGGCAGGCTCTGGCCTCCCCAGGCTTTGCCTGCCTACCCCGGCTGCTTCCAGCGCCTGCAAATGGCACATCACGCAGGAGCACGGCCGGGACCTGCCTGCACCAGTCCCTGCCTATCGCACCATCTCTTCCTAATTGCCTGAAATAGGATTTGCAAGTGCCTGGAGGAGATCTTGAGCTCTTCACTGCACCAGCTCAAGGGGCTTATAAAATTAAGCAATTGGATATTTAGATATGTTAATGCTGCAGCAACCTTATCAAGGCCTGCCCAAATGCAGCATTACACACACACACATATGTATATTTTTTCCCCTCCCACAAGAGAGACAGTGGAAAAGCAGCTGCATCCAAAAGAGCTGAGGAGCACAAAGGCTCCCAACAGCTTCCTCTCTGCGGCCCCTGGTGTGTTTCTCAAGCCTCAGAACCCATCTCAGCCATGGGAAAGCGATGAGGAGGAAACGCTCCTGGCCGCCTGCCCAGGAGCTCTTGCACACCCTGCAGCAGCCGTCCCGTCACGAGCCAGATCTGCCGGGCTCCCCACGGCTCTCCAGACCCAGCGGGATGGGGAAACTCCAGTTTTACAGCCACAAACCCCCAACACCATCGCTGCGGCCACGGGCACTTCCTTCGGGGCACTCATGCTCTAGAACCTTACAGACAGTTTTTGAATCGGGGTTGGTCCCTTGCTTTGCTACGATGCTCCAGGTAGAGCAGCTGCTTTGCCGTGACAGCCTGACACTCCTGGCTGCAGGTGCGACCCCATCACGGGGCGCAGAGCTCCTCTCACCTCCCCGACCCACACAGACTATTTCTGGCCAGCAAAACACACAGGAAAAAACTAAAACAAAAAACAAAAGAAGGACAAGAATAGGATTGGATTCAGAGTCTGACCAACATCAGGAAAACAATTTAAAAACAAGAATTGTTGGGAGAAGCTCCCCAACAGCCTCTGCAGAGCTGTGCAAGAGCCGCCCATTGCTGGCCGAGCTCCTGGCTGCCTTTGAAGCGCTATCTGAGGCAAAAAAGATGCAAAAAGTTTAAACAGACTTTTGCTTTGTTCCTGAGGGTCGTTCTTATGTTAATCTTGTTTTCCTTGCTGGGACAACATCCTTTAGATCTGAGATAACTGAGAGGAGCCTCAAAAGCCAGGCTGGAGCAGAGGCAGGGCCGCTCAGAGACGCACCTGGGTGAAGCAGTTGGTGCTGCTTTGGAAGCCTTTCATGCCTCTCCCTTTGATGTGCACTTTGATGTCCAGGATTGACATGGCATGAGGAACAGCTGATTAGATTAAAATCTGCTTTGTTTAGACTCATTAACTCCCTAAATATAAAAGTTATAAAACACTAACAGGGTTTACAAACAGCCCCCTGTCCCTCGTGCCAGAGGGTCAGCCAGTCCGGCCACGCTCCCCTTGGCCCCTGGGGAAACTCCAGCAGCCAGTGGCTGGGCAAGGCTGCAACTGCAAAAAGCAGCTGTTCAACAAAGCGTAACATAAACCCAAACATTTTTGCCATGGAAACACCTGGGTGGGGCTTCTCCCATTGCGTAACACATGGAGGCACGCGGCATCCTTCCAGCCTGCCCGCGGGGTGCCTTTGCTTGGCACCACGGCAGTGACGAGCAGCCTCAGGTGGGTGCCGGTGGGTGGCCGTGCTGCTGCAGGTCTGGCTGTGCGCAGTTGAGATGTGAGACAAGCACCCGCCTGCACCCCTGTGACGTGTCCCCCCGTGCTGCGGGTGTCACACATCCCCACGTGCTGCTCCACACCTCCCAGCTGACGGGCAGGGTGAGAAACATGACCCACGGAGAGGACAGACACAGCAGATGTGCCCAGACATGGTCCCTGCGTCCTCGCTGGGGTCACTGCGCAGGATGGTGGGACCACTGGGTGCCACTCGGAGCCCCCGTGCCAGCCCAGCAGCAGGGAACGGCACTCGCACCCGGGCCTCTTCTTCCTGAAGGAACAAACCTCAGCAGCAGCGCTTGGTGTGAACACCCCAGACCCCACAACCCTTCGGCCACACTGCAGACGCTGCTCTGCCCGACACACACACGGACCAGCGCGCCAGTTGAGACCCAGCGCCTCCCGCCTGCGGGACACAAACCGCTCCGATGACAAGTTGTTGTTGATGCTGAGGAGCGGAATTGACTGTGATAATTTGAGCTCTGTTCAAAGCCCAAGGGAAAAAAAATAGAAAATACAACAAAAATCGACGACTGCCAAAGAAAAAAGGGCAGAGCCAGAAGGGAAGGAGGAAAGCAGCAAGCACCGGGGTGAGCAAAGCGAGTGCTGTGGAGCCGGTGGCAAAGCCAGCCACAAAATCCACTGGGACACAGAGCAACTGGCGCTTTTACATCGAGTTCGGCTTTTGGATGGGCTTTGAAACCCGCACGCTGACGCAGAGCAGCTGGAGCGTGGCGAGCCCCAGGGGTGCACGTGATATCCTTAGCAAATTATACCAAGGGTCGTTTGATACCAAGGTTCCCCTCTTGCAAATTATTTTTATGAGATTAAAGACAAACATGCTTCATTGCTTCATTCATTATTGTGTCCAGTTCTGGGCCTCTCAGTTCCAGAAGGACAGGGAACTGCTGGAGAGGGTCCAGCGTAGGGCAACGAAGATGATTAAGGGAGTGGAGCACCTCCCTTATGAAGAAAGGCTGAGGGAGCTGGGTCTCTTTAGCTTGGAGAAGAGGAGACTGAGGGGTGACCTTAATAATGTTTATAAATATATAAAGGGTGAGTGCCATGAGGACGGAGCCAGGCTCTTCTCGGTGGCAAACAATGATAGGACAAGGGGTAATGGGATCAAGCTGGAACACAAGAGGTTCCACTTAAATTTGAGAAAAAACTTCTTCTCAGTGAGGGTGACAGACACTGGAACAGGCTGCCCAGGGGGGTTGTGGAGTCTCCTTCTCTGGAGACATTCCAACCCGCCTGGACATGTTCCTGTGCGACCTCACCTGGGCATTCCTGCTCCAGCAGGGGGATTGGACTGGATGATCTTTTGAGGTCCCTTCCAACCCCAAACATACTGTGATACTGTGATACTGTGAACCTCGAGCTCAAAGGTTCATCGTGAGCAATGCCGAGGTTTGACACCAAGGAAAGAAGAGAACAGAGAGAGAATCGGTAGGAGGCGCAGCTCACATCACCCCATCTCTACCTGGGAGGGGACATCTCAGTGTACATCACTCAAAGCCATGGTCAACCAGCCCCAAATTGCCCTTGATCCCTCTATCTTCAGCCAGACCAAAATTCCCTGTGCTCCTTCTGCTTGTGGTTTCTCCTTGGCCCCAAGTGCGACAAAGCTCTTGCTCACACATCCACACCATGCAAGCCCAGTGCCATGGAGTTCGGATGCCAAAAATCAGCACGACGTATCGCGTGTGTTTAAAACTAACAGCTGCAATTTCTTTTTATTTCTTGGGCTTGGCCACAACTACATCTTGAATCAGTCCCCCTACCCTTGCCCACAGCCAGACACAGAGCTCTTCCCAAGTTATGGGTTTGATTTATTTAGGATGCAATTCTCAGTGCTCCCCAGGCATCAGTGTATAATTGTTGTATAACTGTGGGTGATTTATCAGGCTAAAAAAATAACAAGTCACATCCAGCTTTTGGCTTTGCTACAGTGTAGTGGTCACAGGTCAATGTGTCTTGTGCACAGCAAGCATCAGCACCTGATTGCCTGAATGGTTATAGAGCATTTTAAACCCAACAATGTACATCTCTGCAGGTCACATTTTCCCCTCCTGACCCGCACCAGCCTTTACTGTAACCAATGTTTGCCAAGTCCACCTGAAGTTCCTCCTGGTCTCCCCAGCACCAAAGCTGGACAAGGCTTTGCCAGCCTGTCCGCACCCCACATCGCAAACCAGCTCTCCTCTTTTGACCTGCTGTATTTCCTTCCACCACCCCCCAAAAGCTTCAGCCCAAATTGCTCAGCCCCCTCCGAGAATGAGGCGCTCAGAACAGCTATGCTGCTCCACCCGTACGGAGAAAAAACAATAAAATATGGCAACCCTTTCCTTAATTGGCTCTATGACAGCAGGATATAAAATCTGGGCAGCAGTTGTCTGTGTGCTTTTTGTTGTCCTAGGGAAAATTATCGCAAAATTGGATTGCTGTACAGGGAAAACTAAAAACCTCCCTCCCGCAGCTGCGTTCCGTCCTGGCGGCGCCCAGGCTGCCCGCTCCCCGCTTCCGTGGGGATGGGGGCTCCCCAGCCTGCTGACCACGCCGTGCTCCCGCAAACATCGGCCTTGCCAACAGACCTCCCCAAAACTCCCCCTGGGAGAGGTTGGTGCCGAGAGAAATGGAGATCCTACAAGGACAAACAGCCTCCGACCGTGTAATGAACAACAGCTTCCTACCCAACGAAGATACCCAAGGGAGAGAGAGGGGAGGCGATGGGGCTCACCCAGCCAATTTAGACCTAGCGTTACCTAATTTTTCTGTGCCTGACTCGGAACCTTGATAAGCTGGTGCATGTGGAGCTGCTGTGCATATTTAACACTAAAATTCAAGCTTAAAGCCCCAGAGAGTGAAGAGCATCCTCCGCCCATCACCGCAGCACGTGCCTCTTTGCCTGCTCCTTCCTCCCAGTAAACCCGAAAACAATGAACAGAATTTGGTCTTTCCTCCCACAGCTCCGGCCTCAACGGTTTCCTTAATAACTTAGTGGATTTGTCCAAGGCTTTCTGAAAATCCAAATAATTCATCTCCCAACTGCTCTCCTCAATCACCTTACCGTGATACTGACAAAAATAATCAAAAAACCCCGATTAAACTGGATTTCCTGAATAAAAGCCATGTGTTGTCCTTTATCACACCGAAGCGCAGATCCCGCACGAGCTTTAATTATTTTCTCCGCTAATTTGCCTGGTGCTAAAATGAAGCTGGCTGCTCTGTAATTCCCATAGTTCTTCCCACACCTCTTTAAATTAAGGACGGAGCAGGAGAAGCTGCGCTTCCATGCAGCAGTCATTTTTAATGAGAGAGACTTTTGGCTGGCAGTTCAGCCACTTCATTGTTAAATTCCTCCAGCAGAGCTGGTTGGAGCCCACTGGGCGCCGGTGATTTCTTGCTCCGTAATTCCTCCGTTTGCACAGTACCTTATTCCCCTGAGGAATTTTATCCTCACCGCTGCCTATGTTGTCTTGACTGATGGGATGAAACGGTTTTGCTTCATCACAACATCCTCCTCCTCCAGCCCTTGTCCCGCCAGGCTGGGCTGAGCAGCAGAGCTCCTGCCGCCTGCTCCATGCCCTCACGGCTCCGGGTCCCCTTAGACACCCCAGACACCCTTAGACACCTCACTGCCATCCTGAAAAGGGGACTATGCCTAACCTACGAACACCGCACAAGCCTTAGGAACCACCGCGCAGGCGCTGCCCCAAGCCAGGGCGCTCCAGCCTCCCCCAGATCATCAGCACAGTACATCCCACCGACCGCTGCTCCCATCCCCACTGCAGCAGCTGCCCCTCCAGCTGCTCTGGTGTGGGGTGCTGCATTTTCCACCCCATTTCTCTCTCTTTTTCCTCCTCTTCATTTGTCAAGCAGCTCCATGAGCCTCCACCACCCCTCACGCCCCGGGATTTATGTAGTTTCTATACACACAAGATGCCTTCGCCCTGGCAGCCTCATCCCAATACTCCTCCAAACATGCTGCCCCCAGCTCAGCACCCTGCATACAGCACACCCAGCCACCCATCCCCTTCTGCCAGCGATGGAGTAGAATGTTTCCCGTTGCTTTAAATGACTAATAATACTTTTACAGCTGTGCAGAAATCAATTGATTACGCTATTTGTTCTGGCGATGTCATGAAACCTTCCCATCCGCTGCCACCTCTGATTCGCCTGGTGTAAAATGGAGAGCCGCACTCCTGCAGGCTAGAAAACATGATGTGGGAAGGGCTCACGACAATAGGGGTTTTTTTGGCCTAAAAATCATCAGCTGCTAATGTTGTCTTTGTCTAGCCTGACAGGATTGCAGTGTAGAATGAAGCACAAAGGTTGTTGTGTTGTTTCAAGTAGGTGGTGACTGCAGAAGAACACAAGCCATCACCAAGCTGTGCTCCCCATCCATCAGTTATCAGGTGCCAGCCTTGCAGCAGCCACCAGCATCCACAACAGCCCTCCATAGATGGAGCTGAGTGCTTTACCTGCAGAGGCAAAGCCTCCATTGTGGGCCCAGCACCACTCACAATTTGGATGAGCTCACTGGGGAGCACAAGCAGCTCCGAGGAGCTTATCTTGGGGTACCCGCACGGGGCAAGGATGCTCTGGCCAAAGCCCATGATGTTTCCATCAGGGACAGACCTCATTCACCTCCAAGGCGTCAGAGAGGCAAGCACCAAACAAAGCTTGCCTGTTTTTTCTCCAGTTACATCCTGGTGAAAGGGAAGATTTCACATCTTTGGTACAAAAGGTAGCTCAGCAGCGTGCACGAGGCACTGCGCTCTGCCCAGCTCAGCAAGCTGACAGCTCCCCAGTGCTCCCGCGAGACCTCAGCAAAGCACATGCCCACCAAAGCCTCCCGAGGAATCCAGCGTTTGGACTTGACGATGTGCAAGGCAGATCGGGGAGGTATTTCCTGCAGTTTGCTCACCAGCTCTTGCAGCTGTGCACATGGGAATCGTGCTGTATAGACTTCTCAGTAGCTGGAGCAGAAATCCCATGCAGCAATGGTGCGTATCACCCTCCGCTAGACTTAAGGGCAATTCCCACAGACATGGCATGGAAACCTTCCCCTGCCACGTCCTTCAGTCGCCTGGGGGTTGACAGGACACAGAAAGGCACAGGGTATTTCTCCGTCCCCCTCCGATTCACAGGTCCCTAGAGCGCATCACAGTTGCGTATGATTCCAGCTGAACGCCACAGCTCCCCAGGGCCCTCTGCACTCCAGCAACCGGTAAATGCAGGGACTGCAGCAGCCAGGCTCACCCTCCAGCAGACAACAGCCCATCGCAGACCTCCTCTCCATGCACTGCGCAATGTCCATCCATCTGCCCCAGCCCGCCCAGCCGTGCGTTTCTGCTGGCACTGCCAAAGCCCAGCAGCCCCTGTCCCTCTGCCAGCAGCAGCCGCCGCAACTCTGGGGCTGAAGCCCCACAGCCGGGGGGCACAGCGATGCTGGGAGGTCTAGCCCGTGGTGCCGGAGCCAGGGACATCTGCAGGCACGTGGCTCCAAGGGCTGCAGGGGCAGGGGGAGCAGCCCCACTTTCCCATGGTGTGCTCAGATACGAGTGAGCCACTTCAGCCCGGTCATTGAGAAAAGCAGCTGGGGACTTGGTGTGCCACCAAACTGGCATGTCCACCGCTCCCTGCCACCCCCCTGCAAATCCTCCTTCCCTCGCCCACCAAACCCCATCTCTGCCCCAGGTCTCACCACCACCCTCGCTCCTTCACCTGTTCTGCAGTTATTTGCTCTCCTGCCACCCTGGTCTAACGGCTTCTCCTCCATTGCCCAGCACGGTCAGCCGCTGCTGCAAAGCAGGCGAGTGAAACACAGCACTGGCATCAGCACTGGCAGCTCCCAAAAAAAGACCTGTGCTCGGCTGGCTCCTGCCAGACCACACATTGCAGCAGCTTTTCAATCCAAGTCTTTCTCCAAGTGCACCCCGCAGCTCTGCGTCCTTCTCCTCTTCCTCAGCCACCACCTGCAATGCAGCTGCAGCCCAGCAACGTCCCTGGAAATAGCCAGAGGCCCCTGGCCCTGCAAGGACAAGGGGAGGGCACGGCTGCAAATGCAGCCCAGCAGCAGCTGGTGCTTCATAATAACCTCTTGGGCTGAAGAGCGAGTGATGGTTTCTATTGCCCAGACAGATGCTGCACAGAGAGGCATCCAGCTCTGCAAAGGGTTGCAGCAAAACCCGACCGATGCAGCACCATGTCAGGCCTTGCTGGGGCCCACAGCCATTAGTGACAGAACGAGCAGAGCCCCCCACACCACCACCCAGCACCCCACTTTCCACCTGCACCAACCATTAAAGCTCAGCTCCTTCACTAAACCAGAAGCCAGGCAAGGCAGCGCAGGCAGCTGCGTGTGAATCCTCTGCTGACGCTGGAGCAGCTGGGTGGCCCAGGAGAAGCGTGTTTCAAGGGTGAAGCCCTCAGTGTCTCTGGAGGCTGGAGAAGCAGCAGCTCACTCCAGCATTCACAGCCCTTGAATCACAGAACCACAGAACGTCCTGAGCTGGAAGGGACCCACAGGATCGAGTCCAGCTCCTGTCCCTGCACAGGACACCCCACAGGTAACCTCATCTGGGTGTTCCTGCTCCATGGGGGGATTGCACTGGATGAGCTTTCCGGGGCCCTTCAACCCCTGACATTCTGGGATTCTGTGCAGAGCTGAGCATGCCAGCCCGGTGCTTGGCATCCCCCTGCCACAGAGCAGCACCCGGCAGCCCCTCAGGGGAAGGGAGAAAACGTGAATGGGGCCATGCCAGCAAGGCACGCCTCCAAAAGGGCCAGGAGCTGCTGCCTGGACCAAAGTTTCCACCAACGTCTTGGCTTGCTAAGGGCTACCCTGTGTCTCCATACAGCAGTTCAGACAACACTCCAAAGAGCACACGTGCCACAGCACGGTGTCAGCCCATGAAAAAGTGAGCTGCAATGCTGCTTCAGTCCCACCTCACTGCGCAGTGCTGCCAGCCGGAAGGAGCCCATTCCAACTCCCCACGGAGATCCCAACCTCACACTGCAAACTGGAGGTTGTGCACGTCAGCCCAGGGCCAGCTGGTGACACAGAGCCTGGCCAGGCTGCCCCAGCCTCCAAACCCCAAAACCACTAACCACGGCGGATGCCACGGGTTGGGAAATTCAAAGGCTATTGTGCTTCTTTGTGCAAGTTTAAATATATCTGCACGGGTTCCTTGGGGTTGCATTCCTGGTAAAACGGGTAAGATAAACAAGGCTTCCTACAGGAACTTAAGACAATGGGGGAATAATTAGCATTAATCCTCAATGCAGAAACAATGCAGGTAGCAGATATTTTGGACTTTCACACCCTACTCCCACCACATTCAGGAAGAGGCACCCAGGCTGGTGTAACTTAGTCCACAGGCCTCAGCTAAAAGACACAAACTGTTTAAAAGGAGGGAAGCAGCACACCATGGGAGTCGAGGGACCAGCCCAGGGCTTCGCTGTTTCAGGCTTCCCTTGCACAAGGAGGCTGGCACATGGGACATGCCTTTTGGAAACAGGTTTTTCCCAGTGTAAGTGGCTCCAGACACCACTCGGGCTCATGCCATGGGCACCCACAGCAAGGGTTCCAGGGCAGAAGATTTGGAGACAGCTTGCACCCGTGCTCCAGCCCTGTTTTGATTCCAGCACAGCACATCCAGCGATGCCGCACCGGGTCAAGCCACAAGCAAACTGGGAGCAAAGATCCTGCGCTGGTGGGGGCTCCAGCACGGAGCAGGGGACACATTGTCAGAGCCCACTCCTCCCACAGCCAGGCGGGAGGACGCTGGAGATCCTCTGCTGCTAGTTACCACATCTTCATTTCAGAGAGGGACAAATCAAGGCTTGTTTTCCAATCTCAGGAATGTTTCAAACCGTTTTCCTACCCCAGCCTCTTGGGAGTGCTCTGTACGTCAGCCAGATTTCCCAGCTCTCCTCCCGGCGCTGCAGAATGACAGAGGGACTCAGCGCTCCCCAGACGTTTTGCCAGCGCATTAAACAGGTCATATGAAGCCTTTCAAGACGAAATGCTGCTGCCCTCCGAGGTGACTCACGACCATTAGCATCCCTTTGGAGAGGGCTTTCCAGTCCTCAATCACATCTGCACATAAGCATTTTACCCTTCATCTCAAAAAAAAAAAAAAGAGAGAAAAGGAAAAAAGCACCGATTCAGCTGGCTCAGCTTTTCCGCAGCTGTACTTCACCTAACACTGAGATTATCAATTGTAGTTGCTTCGCTGCCATGCTCACAGCGAGGCACTGGGACAGCCCAGCAGCCCCTGCCCTGAGCACCTCACGCACCCCACCATGGATCACGGCTCCTGCATTTCCCAAACTGCTGACCCCCAGCAGATGAATGATGCTGGCTTTGTAGGAGCTGGATGTTTTCAGCTTGTTGCTGCTATCGCCGCTGCGTCACGTCTGCCCACCTACAAGCACTAAGCTCTGCTTTCTGCAGCTCCAGCTCAGCTGGGTTTTATCACCCAGCCTACGGCACCGGCTTGGAAAGAATCGCACTGTGCGTCCAGGCAGGATCCAGCCCAGGCAGCAGGGACAGCTCAGCATTACAGGACAGGGGGTGCACGGACACGGCGTGACCAGCTCGGGCAGCAGCAGTGTGCTTCCAGCCATCCACGTGAAACCCTCGATGCTGCCCGAACACCATGGGCACTTATCAGTGTTGCATGCTACAGGCTATATCCCCGTGCAAAGGAGCTCGTGCTCTATAGAGAGCAAGGAGGCTCCAGTACGCAGAGACTGGTATGGCAGGGTCACCGCCTGCCCCCATGTCACATCCTCCACTCAGGATGCCACCAAATGCCCACAGCAGTGGTCCCTCATGCTTTGTGCAGCACGTCACAGGACGCTCCACCAGCAATGCAACACTCAGCATCACCCAGAGCAGCCCGGGTCTCACTCCCCTGCCACTGAAGAGCAGTTTTCTGATCAAAGCCAGGCCATCAGCACGGCAGCAATAAGGCCACACTGCTGCCAGACACCACCCGCCACGTCCCACAGCTCATGCCAGGATGGGGATTAAACACCAAGCAAGCCAGGCAGGTCTCAGTGCACACAGCTGCATTAGAAACAAGCAGCTCACCAAGTCATCCAACAGATCAAATCGTGGCAAAAGACTGGGGCATAACACTTGAACCTGCTGCTCCAAAGCTCAGTGCGGGCTGAATCCCACAATACACTTAGTTATGCAATGCTCCTCATTTCCCAGACGATTACAACCGCACCGGTCGCCTCCATCGGCCCCGTTCCCCGGCCAGCACGGCTCTGCCACACTGCATCACCCGGAGCATTCCTCCCTGCTCCAAGGAGCAACCAGGATAATTTTGCCAGCATGCAGGGTCTACAGATCTCTCTGTCATCTCTTTGAGCTGTCCTTAGATGTAATTCATGAGATGAAGCAAGTAACTACAAAGGTAATTTCCTTCTGCCATCCCTGCTCCCTCCCTGCCTGCAGTCTGCTGGAGGGAGGCAGAGGATGGCTTTTAGTGACAAGAGGCAGAGCACAGATAATACCTCCTATATAACACTGAAGTGTTCTTTTAATGATCTGAAAGAAAAAGAAAACACTCCTTATTTTACATTTGTAATAATCACAGATCCTGCAAGAGGCTCACTGGAGACAGGGTTTTACACCCAGAGGAACCTTCGCCTCTGAGAGCATCCAACCATCTTGACTCTCCATGGGAAGCCCACTGTGTCTCCACACACCGACATCAAAGCTCGTGGCTGGTAAATACCCACAAATCCCAAGGATACTAAAGTGAACACAGCATTTTGTAGGTCACATGGGAACCGCACCAGCAGCTGGAGGCTTAAAAAAGTATTGGCAAGAGTGAGAAAGTTTTAAAAAATTATATATCTATCTATATATGAATCAGTTCAGCCTGGCACATCCAGACCATGGTGTTCCGCAGCCAAGGGCTGGAGCGCTGAGCAACTTTTCAGGCAGCGGAGAGGAGCCCAAGCGCCCTGTCCTGCCCGCTGTCCACCCCACACACAGCACGGACACTGGGGCCAGCGTGGGCGCTGAGCCCTCTCCCACGGCAGAGGCATCGCTACCCTGCGCTTCGAGGAGACACCGCCCTGTGGCACCGATCGCGGTGATGCACATCACCCTGCCACTAGTGACCCCGCAGACCAGAACAAATCACCTCCCGAAAAGCAGGGTGGTCACACTGCTTGATGATTATTCGTGAGATGAAGTCCTGTTAAAGGACTTCAGGAATCAGATAAAAGGGATGAAAAAAGGTTCTGGAGGAGCACAAGCACTGCCTAAACAAGCCCACCATCTTTACAGACAGGGTTCACAGGACAGCCAACATGCATGCAGGGATGTGCAAGAGGAACTCCAGCAGCTCCCCAGTGCCAGCTTTAAGAACACATCAGATGCTTTAAGATAAACAAAATGCCGTTGCTTGGGCTGTGCCAATATATTTCTGCAACAATTCAGAGTTTCTGGATTTCTTCTGCACCTGGAGCAACATCCAACACAGACAGGAGGAACTTGGAAAAGGCAGCGGAGCTCTTCTGCCCAGCTCCGGGTGACCATTGGCAGGGCATGGAGACTGCGATGGGCTTTGCACAACCCGTAGCTCCACAGCCAGAGGCGCAGCCAGCCCGCAGGAAGGGACCGCATCTGGAATATTGTGTCCAGCTGCGGCCCCTCAGTTCCAGCAGGACACAGAACTGCTGGAGAGAGTCCAGCGCAGCCACCAAGATGCTGAAGGGAGTGGAGCATCTCCCGTGTGAGGAAAGGCTGAGGGAGCTGGGGCTCTGGAGCTGGACAAGAGGACACTGAGGGGGGACTCATTCCTGGGGATCAATATGGAAAGGGGGAGTGTCAGGAGGATGGAGCCAGGCTCTTCTGGTGACAACCAGTGACAGGACAAGGGGCAATGGGTGCAAACTGGAACACAGGAGGTTCCACTTAAATCTGAGAAGAAACTTGTTCGGGGTGAGGGTGGCAGAGCCTGGCCCAGGCTGCCCAGGGGGGTTGTGGAGTCTCCTTCTCTGCAGACATTCCAACCCGCCTGGACACCTTCCTGTGTAACCTCATCTGGGTGTTCCTGCTCCATGGGGGGATTGCACTGGATGAGCTTTCCAGGGCCCTTCCAGTCCCTGACATTCTGGGATTCTGTGGCAGGTCCTGTGCCCCATGGACACCCCCATGTCGTCCCTGCAGCCACAGTGGTGCTGAGCTGGGGCCTTCCCAGGAGTCTGAGGAGGGGCACCACATCACTGCAGCCACCAGAAGTCTATTCCCAGGTGGCAGAAATGCTTGGGTGACCCTGAGACCAGCAGTTTCAAGGCCAAAAGGCCCCCTGAACAGCCTGATCACAAGCATAACAGAGGTTACTGCATTTTGCCCCCAGCTCAGGTTTGCCTTGGCACTTCCTTCATTGCCCGGACACCTTTGGACCCCGATGGAGCACATTTCTGGAGTATCATAACCTTTCTTTTCCAGCAATTTGTCATGGACACCATTGAAAATCTACACCTTACTTCTCATCTGAATTTCCTGTCTATTCTGGAGGAGCTGAGCAGGCAGCAGAGCTGGACAACCATGGAAAATGACTTCTCTATACACCAACTGCTGTCTTTATGGGCAATGGGCTAAAGGATTAAAATTATTCCTAAACAAAGGATGCTTTCCTTGCTCAGCTCGCCCATAACCACTTTGAATAGTTTTTCTCTCCTCTGGCCGAGGAATTAGTCTGCAAAGCGGGAACGTCTGATGTCGCCCAGCACTGGTTTGACTGAAAATGAGTTAATTATCTTCATGCAGTTAGAAATCTTTTGTTTTTTTCCATAGCTAGCACAGTCATTATTTGGACTTAGCTTGAGAACAAGAGATAACACTCCAGCACAAAGTTAATGTTTTTAATTGCTCTGGTCTGAGAGCCAAGAACATTCTGAGCTCTGCCCACAGGTGTGAGGCATCGAGGAAAGGGGGCAGAGATAGGGCAGAGCTTGACTGACATCCAGACTGATCAATAAGAGTATTCCAGCCCATTAGCGTCATGCTTCATATTTAAGGAGAGTCGGGATCTTCAGGTCTCTCTCTCGCTTCTTCACATTCTTTGTTGTTTTTGTCGGAGACGGTGGAGTTCTGTTTGAGACGTTTAGTTTGGCCATTTTGCAGAGGCCTCTGAGCCTTTCTGCCTTTCTCCTCTTTCTTTGTGACGGGCTGTTCGGGACCAGGTGCTGCTTCCTGGGACTGGCTGCTCAGTGTGGACAGAGCTCACGAGGAACTGCACTGTGTATCTTTTATTTTATATTCTATTTCTATTTTATATATTTACTAGTAGTGTATTTGTGTTTTCTTATTTTATAAAACCATATTTATCTCAACGCAAGTTTCTCCCTTCCCTTCCGATTAACTCCCCTATTTGGGAGGAGCGGGGAGGGGGTGAGTGAGCAGCTATCAAGGTTGTATTGTTGGCTCGGGTTAAACTACGGCACCCCCATAGGACCACCCCACATCCCCTCTCTTTCAACAACATCCCAGCCTTGCAGTGGTTTATTATTTCCTTCAATCTCTTCCCTGCCCAGCTGTTTGGGTGACCTTTGGACCTGGGGCATCATCTCCTCTTTCCTCCCTGTATTTTAACAACCATTGTTCCAACGACATTGCTGACAAACAGCCCCAAACTCACATGTGCTGGGCTCACAGGGATGGTCTGTCGCCTCCTTCCTCAGCCCTGAGGAGGCAGATCCCAGCAATGCTGTCCGTAAAACAGCAATCGACTGGCCCTCCTTCACCAGGAGCACACCCGCTGTCACCTTGCTCCCCCCTTGATGCACATCCCCTCCAGACTGCGGTCCCCAGTATTAAATTCCCTTTTAGCAGCTTGGCAATAGGCCCTTCCCTTCATGTCTGGGCTCCACTTGGTCCAAGTAAACCACTCCACGGAGAGACATCACCTCTATGTAAGAACCGCACAGAGTGAGAAGCTGATGCTACGAGATGACGGTCACAGCCACCTGCTCTCCCATACTCCCGCGTTGCCAGGCGAGCACTGAACCCATCAGGGGCGCTGTGCCATCCCACCCTGCCCACCACACTCCCAGGGACTCTCAGCTGAGAAACCAGAAAAGTCACAGAAATGCTGAGGTGCACAGTGACCTCTGGGGATGGAAAGCAAGCCCTGCTCATATGGGGTCACCTGGAGCAGGCTGCACAGGACCACGGCCCATTGGGATTTGACTAATTGCAAGCACGGAGACTCCATAGCCTCTCTAGGCAGCCTGTGCATATGACCAATCCCACAGTAAAAAACAGAAAAAGAAAAAAAAAAAGGCATTTTCTCGCACAAGATTTCAGCTGAACGCAAGAAGTAAGAAGAGGTGCAGACACCTCATCCAAAGCCATGGTACCAGGGCAGCGATCATCCAGTGGATACTTGCTGGAGGGCAGGTGTGGCCAGGTTAAATCCCCTTGCTCAGGACTTCTGAAGCCTGGATCCACATCTGCTTCCTTGCTTCGGCAGCAGGTCCAGCTCTAGGGCTTTGGAGCACTTACAAGTGGTAAGTGAAGCTCTCGTGCCTGTGCTTTCACCTCTGCATGGGGACTGCAGACTCCTGTCACCCTCGCCTGCCCCATTCTCTCCCTCCCAAAGCATTCACTTACAGGCACCACTGGAGAGAAGCTGCTGAGCAAGAGAGGCAGAGAGCAGGTCCCGCATGCACACTGGAGCCCTGAAACACCCTGGCTGGGCAAAGTAAAGCCCCGAGAGATGCGGGGGCACAGCATCTCAGGCAGCACAACCGCAAGCACAGCAGCCACCAGTGCCACCATCACACAGTGGGGCTTCAGGGGGTCCTCAGCATCAGCACCCAACCGTGGACTCCACAGGTGGCAGCCTGAGCCAGCACAACATCCAGCAGAAAGCCCAGCCTCCTCCTTAACTGAGCCTTAAGCGAGGTCACTCGGCAGCTCAAAGCAGCCCCTCCAGATTCCTCCTCCCCCAGGAGCCCCAGCCAGGCGGTGCAGGGGCTGCCGGCAGCCTCACGCCAGCAAGGTCCAACTGCAGCGCTGGGCTCTGCGCCCGCCCCAGCCCACCCCCTGCTTCGCTCTTTGAGTATCATTAGATGTCCTTACCCTGCCTAATTTCAATCAACTCAGTTACACAACCAGATTTAGTGGGTCCTTCTGCTGATTGTCCACGAAACACATTTAACTCGCTCTGTGCCTCTCTGAAAAAGCAGAAGTTAATTTATTCCACACCATCTCTGACTCGCTGCTGGAGGATGCTGCACGGCTGCATTTCGGAGGGGTGTGCATGTACGCATCTATTTACTGCCATACAGATCTTCAGCCAGATTACATTCATTACGCTGTGCTTGAATCCTACTTCAGGAAGACCTCTGCCTGCTGTCTGAAGTTAATTTTTTCCTCTTCGGTCAACCAACTCAAAATTGGGTTTGCATATTAAAATGAAATTTAATTTTTAGGCCATTACGCCACTGTGGTCTAGCTCCTGTGTCTACAAAACGAGGAACAAACAAACAGACCTCACAATTCATTTCCCTCTTAGCCGTGAATTCTAGTTATAAACAATAATAATAATATTCTGCAGAGGCACAGAGCCCCTTTCATTTTGGGATCTCAACGCACGTCACGGAAAGCAAGCAAAGCCTTAGGACTCCTGCCATACACCAAGTCACTCAAGTGCAGAGCTGGCATGCAGAGCTGCTAAATGTTTTCTTGCACAGCTTGCAAAAAGCATCTCTTGAATCTGCCCTCAGTTTCTCACTGATGTAGCAGGTTTCCCATTATTTTGCATGCTGGCTTTTCACAAGCTACTGGGTTTTCCTTTTCCCTCTCAAGTAGAGAGTCCAGATAGAGAAATATATAAATATACAGTTTTGAGACCTGAGAGACTGCAGCACCCAACTCTGCAACAGCTGTGGGGAAAACAAACACTTTTTATCCGCACAGGTCAGAGTAAGTGTCATACATAGGACACTCTGGCTGAAGATTGCATTCAAACCAGATACCGCCCACACTGTCTTCCTTCTGAAGTGCAGAAGTCCAGCGGGAAATGCCCAAAAGAAAACAAAACCAGCTGCCAACAACCAGCCAGGGAGGAGCAGGCACCCACGTGTCAGGCCAGGTTGCTTGCAGCAGGCTACCGAGCGCACACTTGGACTCATCCCAGCCAGCACACTTTGAAATAACAAACACAGCTTTTATCGGGAAACACCCTCCGCGTCCAGCAAGCCATTTCCACTTCAATTTAAAAGGCTCCCCTGGTTCAGCACAGCCAAAAACGTGCCTGGCCCATCCCAGGGCGGCCCTGGCCCAGGCAGGGAGCAGCCCTGGAGCTGCAGAGCATGCCAGACTTGTCCCACGCACCTGGGCAATGGGGCGAAGTGATGGAACCTGCGACGGCACAGTGTCCACTCCCTGCTCCTGGGCTCTTCTAGCAGCCACTGGCGTGACACCAGGGGACATCTGGGACAGCCTGCATCCCCTATGAACACCCCGGTGCAGAAGATGGGGACGTGATGGAGGAAGGGCAAGGGAGACATGGCCATGGGTGGGGACATGACAACGACTACAGCTTGAGCCTGGTTGCAAAGTGGACTCCAAAGGCCAGAGATGACCAAGGGAAAAGGACAGCAGAGAGATGTCCCCTGTCCTTCCGGCACCCGGAGGCACGTCAGGTTTGTTTGCCCAGGGAGGAAGCCAAGCCCAGCCGGTGACGTGGGGACAAGCGATCTGTGTGAAGGCAGACCGGCACCGCTGAGCTGGACACAGGCACGCGACAAAGCCAAAAAGAGGGCCAGGCTCGCACACAGGTGTGCCTGACACCCCGAGACCCCGTGCCAGGCCCCGTGGCACCCCAGGCCCAGCACACCCCAGCGGCACGGCGCAGGCTGTGACCCAGGCAGAGGTGCAGCACAGCCAGGCTGTGCAGGCAAAGAGCTTCAGCCCAGCGGGCAACGGGTGGCCAGGCAGGCCAAGCTTTTAGTCACCAAGCCGTGTCCCCACGCCAGGGTGGTTGTGAGGGGCAGCACCCTGCTCCTCTCCCCGCGGTGCTGACAGGCCTTCCCCCCAGGGCAGGAGTTGGGAGCCCCAGCTGAGCAAGGGCAAGGACGTCCCCGTCCCAGCCTCTGCCCCCCAGCCGCAGGACCACTTGGACCAGGGCCTGGCACTGCCCGCCGCGGCCGCGCTGAGGGCAGCTCACGCACCGGGGCAGAGCGGAGGCGGCGACGGAGGCAATGACGGCGCTTGACGCTGCCAGCAAGTACAATAAGCTATTTCCTGAGAAAGGCCAGCGTGTCCAGAGGCACAAAAGGAGCTATTCTGCTGCCGGCTGCGCTCCCCAGCCTGCTCGGGGCTGGGATGAGGAGCAGGGGGGCGCAGCTCAGCGCTGCACATCTCAGCGACGCTGGCAGGGCCCGCAAAGCCGGGGCTGCAGCGCACCCCGCTCTGCCCATGTCACCTCCACGACAGCGCAGGCCACGGGCTTGGGGCTCAGACAGGACACCGGCAACAAGAGGTAACATGATGTTTCCTAGCGGCCACATGTAAGAAAACAGGAAGACAGACAGGATCCAAGGGGCGAGACGCTCCCTCCCCAGCGCTGCTCGGGCTGACAGCCCCGCTGGCAAACGCGGCCCCGCCGCCCTCGCACGGCACAAGGCGGCTTTCAGCAGCGCACAGATGCCCCATTCTCCCCGCCGGTGACCCCCCTGCCCCAGCATTTTTGGGACCCCAGGCTCTGCACTGGCAAGCGATCACGCTGGATGAGGCAGCCAAGGGAGACCAGTCATCAGCTTCCCCACCGCGTCCTCTCCTTAATCAGAGAGCCTGACAGAGTCGTTCATTTGCAAAAGACGACGGTAAAGCCAGGCACTCATTAAACTGCAACACGAACTCATTTTCCATAGGAAGAACATTACAAACAAGCAAAAGCAGCAGCACAGGTTCAAGCCCTGGCAAGGAGACCAGACTCAGACCCCAAACCTCCCTGAGCCGTTTTGCCCTCCTGAGCAGCGTGCTCAGAGGAGCACCATCTGCAGCCACAACTCCTCCTGAAATACTGGGGTAGCTTGCCCCAAAGAGGGAAGCACCATCCTACAACAGATTTAAAGAGAGTGAAGGTGGTTACATTATCAGAAGCAGTAACTGCCTCCAGAGGTACAAAATAATCACACTGATTAGCTTTGTTTGAAGAAACGGCTGTACAGCCTGAAGCGAAAGTCCTGGTTCCAGCGTCTCTGATGGGACAGCTGAGAGTCACTGTCTGTCCAGCGACCAGCCTTTGAGAGGTGATGAGTCCCAGCAGTCAGGAGTTTACCTGAGAGACAACAGGCTCAACCCCCCCGCCCTGCTGAGGCACTGACTGCACAGAAACCCACTCGGAGCCAAAATCCAGGGGATTCTGGATGAAAAACCCAAGTGCAGGTTTTGAAACATGCCCCCCCACCTCCAAGACGAGAAGACCAAGAGACGAGATAATCCCGATCTTAAAAATCAGTCATTCAACAATCTCATGGTCTCAAGGATGATCCCGCCCTGCTTACAAACATACATATATCTATATATATAGATATATGTAACAACATACAAACTGTTAGCGCTTCACCCCCCCCAAGTTGTGCCTGTGCCAATGAGGCCACCGGAGCACAGCCTGCCTGCAAGTACACACTTCAAGGGAGTGGATTTATCACCCACCACAGCTTAATTTATTTTTCTAAAGCAGCATTTACAAAACAGGCAGCGCAGCTCTGGGGACCCTGGCTGTACGCACCCACCACTTTCACCCAGTGCCGCAAAAGGCTCCGCAGGGCACAGACCTGTTTCTAATCTCTTGTGAAGCAGCCGGCACGCCCAGGACTCTGTAGCAATAACAGCACCTGCCTGAATCGATGCAACCGCTTCTGCCGCTGAAATTCATTCTTCCTCCTCATATTTCTATCCCACTTGCTGTCTTTACCCAGGAGCATTCTCGAGGAATACCCACTTGGATGGAAGAGAATTCCACCAGCGCAGCCCAGGGCAGAGAGACCACCACAACCAGGCTCCGTTCCTCCTGTTCCAGGGCTAGTTTTATTACCCCTTCATTAAGGGCAAGAGCCGAGTGAGGAGTTTCCAGTGTGCTCCCAGCAGGCGAAACGCAGCAGCGACAACCACATCGCAGAGCTCACAACACCTGCAGAAGCTGGTGGGCTCTGCCTGCAGCCCTGAGCGAGCAGCTCCGCCAGGCCCCCTCCAGCACCAGCCAAGCGCCACTGTGCACCACAGCCCCGCTGGAGCAGGGGGGTAAGGAAGAGAGGGCACTGCTGATCTTATTATAAGGGTCAAGGAGCAGGTCAAGCCCCCACTCGACACTGTGCACACAGGGTGATGGGCTGATGGCACTTCCCGGCTTTGCTGGATGCTGCCCAGTGGTGACCTGGCTGCTGAGCTGATGCTGCCCAGGAGCAGGCGATGCCCCCACACTCTGGTAGGCACCAGCTTCAGCCTGGCCGCAGCAGCTTCTCCAACAGGGCTGGACTCCTTGAAGCCGCCTTCCAAAAGCAAAGGCTCAGTCGAGATTTCAGGGCTCACTGAAGAGCACGAGGAGGCCTGGGTGGAAGCCAGGCAGGGCAGGCAGAGCTGGAGCCATGAACACCCTGGCATGTTAAGACTTGAGGAAATTATGGAGCAACAAGAGCTATTTGCCTTCTACAGAAACTCCACAACCCGTTCAGCAGAACAGCCCTTTGCCGCCTGAGCTATGTTACAACCATCTTTAGCTGTGCACATTAGAGCAATAAAATATGCGGTTGATATGTTTTTGGAGGCAAGGCACATAAATAAAGCGTGAGGACGAGGAAATTCAGCTCTCACATGTCCTCAGTTGCATTTTCTAACAGCTCAACAGATTCTCAGCACAATCAAAACATGCTCCGCTTCAAGACTGTAAAAACACATGCAATAAAACGCCAGAGCAATATCCCAAGAAATACTGCCCATCCTCCCGGTGCAACGGAGGGGTTCGCCTTAGCAGATGCATTACACATGCCCATTTCTTCCCTCTCGCTTTGCAAGAAGCCTGCGTGATTCCTGAAGAGGCCGGTCTCGGGAGAGCCCGTTAGCTTTTAACTGCCATTTAACTAAACTTTATCACGACTAAACCCGTGCCACGCTGCTGGGCAGGAACACGGGAGCAGCCGGAAGGCAGCAGCTCCGCGCCGAGCTCCCTGCCGACGGCAGCGGCAGCCTGGAACCGAGAAACGCAGGGATTTCAGACGCAGGCACCGGGCAAAAAGGATGCGACACGCTCCTTGCTGCAAACCCTGGGGGCAGCCCGCGAAGGGCCGCGCCGGGGCTCCGCGCTCCGCCGCCGGGTGCCAAACGGGGCCCTGCCCGGCTTCCCCCGCCCGGTGCCCGAGAGCCGAGCGGGACGCCGGCCGCTCCCCCCTCCCCGGGGCCGGTACTCACCAGCGGGCTGCGGCAGCCTCCCCACCGCTGTCCGGTCATCTTGGAGGCGCGGCGGCGGCGGCGGCGGCGCGGGGGAGCCGGAGACGGCGGCGGCGGAGCGTGAGGCGGCGGAGGCGGCGCCGCGGCGGCTCCCGCCCGCCCTCCCCGCGCCTTCCCACCGCCCCCCCCGCCGCTCCACCGGGGGCAGGACCGGCCCGGCCCCACGCACCCCCCGGGGCCGCCGACACCCACCGGGCCGCTTGTTCTTCGCACGCGTTCGGGTGGTATGGAGGAGACGCTTTACGTTTAGACTCAGTTCCTTGGCAGCCGCTCTTCAATACGTTGCTTCTCCCTTGGCTGGAAAATCGGTTCGATTAAGGATTTTTGCTTTCTAGTTCAGCAAAGCGGAGGGATGCCCTGGTGTTCTCCTTACAGTAAAAAGGCTGTTGGGTGAGGTTACATTGTTATGTACAAAGTGCACATATACATGTGTAGGTATCCAGGGTAATAACATCAAAGGGAAGCAAGGGAGGGGGAACACAGAAGTGTAATTTATTCCTTGGTAACATGGATACGTGCTGTACAGGTTATTTATATTTGAAGACTGCCCAGAATGTTAAATGAGCTGTCTCTCTAAAATAAACATGAAGGAAAATATATCCGGGCTCCTGGTGCTCCTTAAGGTGAGATAAGGAGAGATTTTTGCAGATGCTGGAGGAGCGTTTTGGTGTGCAGGGACCTGCAGCCGTTTCCTTTTCTGCCCTTACCATGCTGTGTTACCATCTTCCCTGCACACACACAGACACAGTATTTTTACAGTCAGACACTGAGCACATGGTAGCTGTCATGCTGTGACTTTCCAGCAGAAAAAGACAGCTGAACTCTACCGAGCAGTGGAGGTCAACATCACAGCCACGACCGGCCTTGTTCTCACCTAGTTCACCACGTGGAGGAATTACAAATCCTGTTCCCTAGGAGGATCTGACAGCAGGATAGTTAATATGTGCCACTTATTCTGCATTAAATCCTATCTCTGCTTTTCTGGCAGCAAAACCACAGCCTGCACAGCTGTGGCCAAGTCACATAATTTGTAGCTGTCCTGGGACTGGTCGTCGTCATTTGCGTCTGTGCAGACCGAGTGGAGGAGAAAACAGGCAGCTCAGAGCCCGATACAGCCCAATCCTCCTTCAGTTAGACAGGCAGGAAACTACAGCCACTGTTCTGAATCCGATGCTGCTAGCAGGCCGCAGCAGGTAGCCTGGGTCAGGTTTAAGCTGCTCGGCACACCCTGCGCTGGTGGCTGCGGTGAAGCGGCGAGGGTGGCAGCACAGATGTGCAGCCCTGAGACAACGCACATCAGGCTGCAGGAGAAATGAGGCCACTAACAAGTAGCAGATGGCTGGAGATCACAGCAAAGCACCATTGCCAAGGACTCCACGGGTGACAGCCTGGCTGCACAGGGCTCTGCACAGTGCCCGGGGCTGCCGGGGAGCAGCTCCTGCAGCAGCTGGGCTCGGACCAAGCTCAGAGGCTCTCAGGTTTCCTCCCACGGCACGTCAGGGAGAAATAAAGCCCAGACAGTGAGCGTTGTGCAGTGGTGGGCAGCTGTGTAGCATAACAATGTCATACCAGCTCCCAGCTCTGGTGACAACCTCACCAGGACTGGGGAGTGCAGGGGACTGGAGTAGCTGCCAGGGGGATGCAGAGGAGCTCAGCCCCGTTTCTTCCCTCTGCCCTCCAGGACTCGGCTGCTGCTGCTGCTGCTGCTCAACTCACCAGCCAAGGAGCAGATAGGGCTGTGCACAGCTGTGGCTCCATCTTTTACAGATTCAGTACTGAGACCGAAGTGGGCTGGGACTCACCAGACCACAGCTCAGTGACAGAAGTGTTTTGTTTTTGTTTTTTTAAGTCCCCCAAGCGCTTATCCAAAGAGATCACCAGCAGACGATAGCTCTGCTCACAGCTTGATGAGCACTGAGATGGGTTGGGCCTCTGCATTAAAAGCTGGAGGTGTCAGAGGTGACCTTGGGCAAATATTTACAATTACAGTGGTGTTGTGTATGTGCATGCATTCAAAACACAGAAGGGATCAGGTTCAAATGGCACTTTAATTGAGCAAGCAGGGCAGCAGGATGGTAGAGCTCTTTATGCTAATGCACTAACCACTCCAGAGTGAGTCACATTCGTGAGGGGTGGGGAGATCGTCTCCATCTGCCCATGAAGTCATTCTGGAGCAGCAAGTGCTCAACAGCCTTTCCAGGAGGACCTGTGCGTTGTGAATAGGGACTGCCTCGATTTTTGTAACATGCAGCTGTGAGAACGTTGCTGAGACTCAGGCAATCATGATGATCCTGCCCAAGGCTGGTATGTGTTAGCATCCGCATTTCACAAATGGAGACACTTGAGTTATATCGTGTGCCTGGGATGTCTATTGAATAAATAACACAAGCATATAAAGCAGGATACCCCCTATAAAATTTATTCTTACAGTGGAAAGCATAGGGGACAAAAATAATTCTTTTTAACTTCTGAATCCCTGTTCCTTCTTCTGAAGAGCAGGCAGGCAGCTGTAGGGATGAGCAGGGACGGATGAATTCCCAGAGATGAATCTCTTCTCGTTTTCTTTTTATATTTTGATGACTTCATTCTTGGAGCTTTCATTAGCACCTCCTTTATCTCCAGTTCTTCCCCAGAGGCATTCAGTTCTTCTTCCTTGCTGCTTGCACAGGGAGCCGCAGCTCCCGGCCCATGGATGGGAAGTGGATGCTTTGCACCACCTCATGTTGAGGCCTGGAATTTCAGAGCCTGATTGAACTCCAGCTCTCTGAGGAAACCAGAGGCCTCACCTGACCCAAAACAAGCTCTTCTGGCTTAGCATCCACTTGCCCAATGCCTTTTCATCTCAGAAGGAACCAGTCGCAGTGTCATGCACTTGGTTCAGGCTTCACTATCGAATGTCCTCCTGCAGAAGCACCAGCAGCTGGGCTGAGCCGCCCACAGGGCTTGGGCTCTGGTTTCCAAAAAGGAAAAACTGTTCTCTCGAGTGCATGGTGCATCTCTTTGCACACAAACCAGCCTCAAATGCTTTCTTAATCCAGCCCGGCTCTTTAAGGAGTGTCAAAGGGTGGAATTTTGTGAACAATCCCATCCTTCTGCCTCCTCTGGGACCCCCCAAAGGGAAATTCTCACCTGGGTAAGGAGTCAGGGTTTGATAGGCAAGGACTATAGAGCCAGGTCTCAAGCCATCTTCTGAATATCTCCATATTTCAGCTGCTTGTTTTTATTCCCCATAGACAAGAGTTCAGCCATCTCCATTAGCTGCGGGTAAAGCAATTTTGCTCAAGGCGAACACAAACCTTAGCAAATCCAAGCCTTGCCAATGAGAATCCCTCTCTAGGGAGAACCCCTCTGTCTCTCCTGCTGAGGAAGAAGAGGCCTTCAGGAGGAACAAGAGGGGCTGCAGGGGAGAGCCCAGATCATTCGCACAGCAAGAGAGCAGGAGCGGTCCCCAGTTTTGCTCCTGTAGTGCTGAGGAGCAGCAGTGGGGTGGGACGAGGTGCTGGGATGAGACAGCCATTGCCTGCAAGCTCACACAGGAGAGGCAAGACATGAAACTAGGAGCTGGAAGGCAGCAGGAAACTCCCCACAACACCTGCAAGAGCTGCTCCTTGTTTTGAAGCTCCTGAGCAGGGGGGTGTCTCCAAACCCTCCCCTTGCCATGACAAGCTCTAGTCCTCCCCCATTCCCAGACTGGGCTGGGTGGGTGCGTTGCACAACACACCCCAGCCAGGTCTCCCCTGCCTTGCCAGGGTCACAACGTGGAGCAAAAATGCTGCCCACTCTGTTCTTGCAGAGACCTGAAGCAACACATCCCTGGGGAAAATACTTGGGCTGGATTTTAAAGACATGGGGGTGGAGGCCCACATACCCCTGGTGAGTCACTGCAGCAGCTGGGACCCCCACCACCAAAATAAAGCACAAGTTCTCTGGTCTGTATTTCTTGTTTATCAAGCCTTCACTAATCTGAAGAGTCCTGTGGTACAAGAACTGCTTCCTCCACAGTGACTCCAAGGTGAAACGGCTCCTCGGTTAGCTAAATTGGTTCGGCTTCACAGGCTTCCCACTAAAGCCAGCTTTGCAGGGGAGAAGAGAACAGAGACAGCAGCACCAGTATCTGCCATTTTCCCTTCCAGCTTACAGATCAGTGCCCAGAAGCTCCCAGCCTGCCCATCAAACTAAATATCTCCCCCAGCTCTCCTGGGGGTGGGCAAAGAGAGGGTAGCAGCCACCCCAGACACATCCAGGGCGGGAAGAGCCTTTGCTGCTGCAGCCAGAGGCACCGGTTCAGTGCATCTGTGGGATGAATGTGCTGATTATCCACGTGGGGCACAGAATGCCTTCACACGAGAATTTGATTTTCCCTGTTCAGGCTGGTTTTTAAGCCTAGACAATGGCGTGGAAAAAATGCACAGGAGCCCCCAGACTGTGAAGTTAGACACCCAAAAGGGCATTCTCTGCTCATCCCCATCTGCCAGTGTACTCCAACCACCTTTCATTATACTCTGCAGGGCTCCCTCACCCTTTGCTGCAGAGGATGGGAGGTGGGGTGCTTTAGTTAGAGTCTCTGCAGAGACCTCTTCTGCTTTTTGGTGACATGGAAAAATGCCTGGTGGCTAAATGTGGAGAAAAACAACGTGATAGGGTATAAACAGTTCAGTGCCACCACCCTGGAGAGCCATGGGCTTATCTCTGTGACAGCTGCAGAGCTTCTGTTTGGAAGCGGCCCGTCCTGTATTGCTCATTCTCTGAGTTCCCATGTCAATGCAGAACCTGGTGAGCACAGTGTGGCCAGGGCCATTAGCAGATCTACACACAAAGTTTTGCCAGACACTTTAGGGGTAGAAAAAAGACCTCGAGTACCTCAGGCATGCAGAAAGGATCACATGCTGCCTGTGCTTTTCCCTGGTATCTTTGGGCCATAGGTCACAGCTTCCAGATATTCATATTGTAAAAACATCCATTACGCTTGCAGAGCACATGGGTAAGTTATAAGCTCCAGGGGAAGCACACATGAAGACATCTGCAATTTTGCATTCAGCACAGTATTTCACTGGAGCTCAAGAAAAACCTGGCTAGAGCCGTATTTTGGAGAGCAAACATAGAATTGTTACACAAAAACCCTGACCAAAGGATACTGGGTCCCATGGAAAGAACTGCCAAGAACCACGTAGTTAAAGAGTACCTCACCATACATATGCATGAGGGGAATTTGTGTGAAGTGGAAAGCTTCACTTCCTAGTATGTACAAGCTGATCCTTGCAGCCCTGAGAGCAGGTTTTAGAGACAATGCTAAAACAACCCCCAGCCTAACACTGGCACCAGGTAGAGCAGTGAGCTGGGGGTGAGTACAGCGCTCTCACTGGGACACAAACCTAAAGCACCTGCCATCTAAAAGTGTTGACAGTCACAACAGTGACTACCAGCTGCAGTGACAATCGAGGGCTAGTACCTAATTACAACAGATGAGCATTTCTTGGGCCACAACCCCCCTATACCTGCCCAGCAAACAGATGGATCTCCTCACTCAGCCTCGACTGAGGTTCTCCAGTGAGGTGGAACAGGGCAAGAGCCACCCAAGTCACAGCTGGTTTAACTTATTAACCTTAGCCACCTCCACACCAGTCCTCGGTAAACCTCTTCCAGCACACAAAGAGGGTGAGAGTCTCCCACTCACTTTGAACCTTGCTGATCCATCCCACGTGCAATGCTGGCATCGGTAGCCCGTGCTGAACCTGTTCCAGCCAACCCTATAGGAAAGGTGCCCCAACCCATACAGTCTTGCTCTCAAGGAGGCTGTTTTAATTCCCAAACCAATCAATTCATTAGGAAATAATAAGAGTTTCTCCTGAGGTCAAACCCTGCAGAACATGACACTGCATGTGTTGGAGGGATGTACTGTAAGAAGCAGGTCAGTACTGCTGAAACACTGCCCTGCGATCTTGGGTTTGGGCTCATGGAGCTGCTTTACAGCTGTCTCCCAAGGCACTGAGATTTCGAAGGATTTTTGCTGCGGTTGCGCACATGCAAAGCTGCATACGGGACCCCCCGCCCAGACACATGCAGGGCCCAGCACGGGCACAAAGGGAAAGCAAGGTCACACTGCACCTGCGCTCCCAGCTCGGTGTGAGCACAGCTCATTCTGCTGGCATGCGGCTCCTGGGGCACATGGTGCTGTCTTCTGGGATGCTTCAGGGTAACCTCTGTGCCTTGCAACACAGAAACTGGCTCTCGGCAGCCAAAACAGCCTCCCCTCTCCAGTCTGCCCTTGGCATCACGAGACCTACCCCAACTGCCATACTGCAGGGAACGCGCCCGTGTTTCCCAGTTCACTGATCACACACACTAAGATCAGCCCTTCAAAATTCACTTGCATCTCTCACATTCCTTTAGCCTCTCATATCAACAGGTAACATCCTCCACTGCTAACTTTTTCACCCCAGCGTTAGGCTAACGTGGGAATCAAACAAAGCAAGCGTGCATTTACTAAGGCCTAGGTCAGGCATGTGACCAGAATTAAAGCAACAGACTCATTCCAGAACACTCAAAACTTTTCTCAACATACATCTGCATTCCAAGGACCTTGAGGACCTCCCAGCCTTCCAAAGAACAAAAAGGTCCTCCCTCAGCTTACATTCCATCCCTACCCTGCAACATTGATTTAAATCCTCCTGAAGGGTCCACTGGTCTGTCTAGGGCACCCAGTAAGTGATTTCTCCTCCGTGTTCACACCTAATCAGCTGGATGATGAGTAGAGGAAATTAATGCTAAGCTTAACGAAGAAACAAATCATAGCAGATCTTCTCTTGGAGTTTGAAGTAACACCTTTGGGCAGGAGCAAGCAAGTGCTAGGCAGAGAATTGGGGCTGAGGTTTGCCAGAGCAGGGAAAAATCCCTATTTCAGCTGAGCAGCTGCCCGTATGTGTGCGTAGTGCGTGCAGGGCTGGCCGGAGCCTGCTGACCGCCAGCAGAAAATAAGCTGTATTCCTGAAGAGCACCACCTTTGTTAATGAGGTAGAGGACAGAGCAAAAGGCACATTGAGGTCATTTACTAAATTAGGCTGTGAAATTAGAGGCTGTTGCAAAAGGCAGCGTGGACTCAGGAGTCGCTGCGGGGATTGCCGTGGGCTGACTTCCCAGGGTTTCTTCCCAAGGGGTTGTACGAGGCGTGCAGGGCCCCCGCCGAGGTGCAGGCGTGGGGATGAGCCAAGTCTGGGCCACGTGAAGCTCAGATGTTTATCGGGGAGAGTGGGAAGGTGCTGTGAACAGACAAGCCTCCCTGGGAGGCAGCGAGACTTAGGAAAAGACTCGGTGCGTGTCTCATGTGGCTGAAACCCAGAGGGAAGCTGGACGCAGAGTTGAAGTGGGAGGCTGGTGTTTCTGCAGCAGGGAGAGAGGCCAAGGGCTTACAAAGGGCCCAGAGAGAGCGAAACTGGCTCTCTGATCCCACGGCTGGTCAGAGGAGATTTGGGCAGGCACATGGCAGAAAACAGCAAAATGCAAATCAGGGCGAGAAAAAGCTCATCTCAAAAATAGCCTGATATGCTGCTATTCAGCAAGAAGCAAATAGGAAAGGCAGTGATGCTGAAAGAAATAGAGCACAATAGCGGAGTCTGCAGTGTAAGGTGATGAGGAAAGTGATGGATGCAGCTGGGACCGTGTTCACCCAACAGTACATGAGAGCGTGGGGGCAGCGATGGTCCCTCTGCCGATGGCTGTGGGGTGACTGCGTCTGCACAAAACTATAACAGGGAAGATAATGAGGCTGGAAAGACAAGCAAAGCAAGAGCACAGAAGAAGCAGGTGTTGCTCCAGAGGGAACGCTTTAACAAGAGACTTAATCTACGCAGTTTCACTAAATGATGCTGGAGGTCTTGTCTGTAAACTCTAGCAGTACCGAAGGGATTTGGAGTAGTGCAGCCATCCTGGGATGAACTCCTCACCCCTTGCTCTGTATCTGTGCTCCCTTTGCACCTGGGGATGCATTGGACCAGGTGACAGATGGGGAAATGAAAACCTGATCAGAGCTAACAGAGCCTGGAAGGAGGAGACTCTCCCAGTGACTGTTGATGCCACTTTATTACAGGGTGTCAGCCCCCATGTCCCCATGCAGAGTGTGAGTGAAGCCTTCCCGGGCTCCAGCCTCCTCCTGCCCCTCTCCCCAGCGAACTGCATGACTCCCCCCACCAGGACAGGAACGCCCTGTCTGACACCCTCACCCAGCAGGTCCAACTGGGAGCACCGCCTGCCACTCCTCCCTTTGCACTGCGTGGTGCTCGGTGAATGGAGCAGCTATGTGCTGACTTCTTAAATTGAAGTAATGCTCAATCTCAATGAGAAATTAAAGTCTGGAGGAGGAGGAGGGCGATAAGTATACATATCTGTTGACTCTCTAGTCCCTCTCCTTCAATGGATGTTGCAGCAAGCACCAACGCCAGCGTGACTGTGCGCAGCCATCCACTGTTCTGCCCTGCGTGGAGTGAGGGTTTCTAAAAGCTCGTTTTTAAACAGCAAGTTTGAGTTAATTGATTGTAAGGATTTTGGAGGAGCTGAGGAACTCACTAGTCACTGGTGGCTGCTTTTACAGACATCTTGCAATACCAGAGACTTTTCAGATGATGGGACAAGGCTCTTTCTCTAGACAGGTCATATTTAAAGGTAAATCAGGTGATAGAAGTTGATAAAGAGAAGTGAAATAATTAAATGACAACCACCATGCTTATAAAATGGATTGTGTCCACCTTTCTTTTTAAGCACTACTTTAGGCCTGGTCAGTAATATTCCCAGGTGCACAGTCAGCATGGTGCTGGGAGGAATTAAAACCAGCTCCAGCTGAGTCCAGGTTCCCTTCCAGCTTCCCTGGGGTCTGTCTTCAAGGAGGAAGCAACCTCTTGAGTAATGCTGAGCATCAGGATGGTGATGAGGAAAGCCCTATCTCCAGGTTCAAAGCCAGAACAGAGAGGGACCCACTCAGCAAACCCCACATGGATCTACATTGGAGTCTCCTCCTCTCACTGAAGATGCACCCCTTGCATTTCTGTCCCACTTCTCTTGTTTTTGTTCCATATGTCTTCTCATAGAGTTTATCCTGTAGCTAGATAGCTTCGATAATTCATGTCTTATTACTGAGTTCTGACTTTTCAACCAATTGCCGGATGCAGTGCAGCTCCCATACTCACGGTTTCCCCATTGGATTTTGTGGTCGAGCTGTGTGGACCAGAGGTGAGTGTTACGGAGGAGGAGTATCCCAGGAGGAGCAGAGAGCATGAAGGATGCCTGCACTGCTGAAATCCCTTCTGGGTTGTTATGGCACTGTAAGACTGTGTACATCCTCCTGTGGATCATGCGCCGTAAGAAAGGCTCATTCCACAACCATTTTGGGAAGTTGCTTTAGCATACGCTCTTGCAGACACTTCGGAGGACACTTTAATACCACAGGTAAGGTTGGTATTGACAGGATGAACCTGAGCTCTTGTTATCATGGCAAGCTGAAAGGGCTCCTGCCACCCTGGGCACCATGGGCAGAGGAACCTGGAGGCTGCAGCGGGACCTTGTTGTGGTGCTGGTGTTCTGAGGTGAGCATTGCTGCTGCTGCACAGCCTCCAAAGGCTGGTAAGGCAAATAAACACCCAAGACAAGAGCTGAAACTACACAGAAAGGCTCAAAAGCAGCCATGAGACTCAAAACCTCAGTCAATCACTGAAGCACAGGTTACCAGTGACTTCAGTCCAGCCCATGAAAACCTGTGTGGGGAGCTGACACTGGATGGGAGAAGGTTCTTTCATCTAATACAGGTCTAACAGGAGACCAGAGCTGCAAGTTTCACCCAGAAACTCATTGCTCATTATACAGGCAATTAGCTATTCAAACAATTTACTGAGGGAAGTGGTGGAATCTCCATCATCAAAGATTTGAAAGCCAGTCAGATCGCTTTCCTTTCCCAGTTAAATAGGACCCATAGCAAAGCTCCATCTGTGTGATGGAGCACCCAGGTCATCCCAGCTGCCCTCAGACCCTGGGAAGGGCTAATGATCCATCCAGCTGACGTGGCGAAACAAAAATATTTTTAACTTGGATGGGGATAAAAGGTGAAAACTTCACATCTAAGAGCTCTGAAGTATTAGTACTGAGGTGGTTTATCTCCTTGTTTCACTGAGAGGCTCCTGCTAGACTGAACCACTGTGTGGCTATCCAAGGATCTCAGTCTCCAGCCAGCACCAAATTCCTGCACAGCAGTGGACTGTCTCCCATATATATATCTTTTAAAAGCTCCAGTTCTTAGAGCCATGGGAGTATTTTCATACCTCACTTCCTACTTAAAAGGTCAGGCCAGTTTCTGACATTCCCAGCAGCTCACAAATGACCACAATGAAAACGTGGGTGTAAGTTTTTAAAGAGTCAAATGACCCAAGTGCAGGTGGCCGCCGGCAGCACGGTGAGCGCGTTGCAGGCAGCAGCGATCCTGCTGCAGGACCAGTGTGGCACTGGCAGCCTTTAGCTCTCCCGGCATGGTCCAGCGTGGCATCGCCGAGCCCGCGGGGTGGGGGGGTGGCCAGAGGAAGGACGTTGGCGGGGCTGATTTGACGAAGGTGACGTTTCCATAGGTGTGCTTTCATGCCGCTGGTGTCCTGGGGTGTGCGGAGGTGCTTTGTAGCTCACAAGACCTGCTGTTTGGAAAGTTGGTTTCACTCCCGTGCAGCTTATTGTTGTAATTGCACCTCACAGGGAGAAGGGAAATATGCTTCTTAACAGGCACATCCATTTTAATGGATTCTGCTTTGCTGCTGAGAATAAACAATCACAAATCACCGTCTACAAGGACCTTTAGAGAACCCTTCTGATGTTTCTTTTTACTTTGTCAATGAAAGAGCGCTTCTAAATAACTACCAGCTGGCCAAGATTTACCATTTGGGGAGCACAAGGCCTAACAAAGGGAGAGTAAAAAATCTTTATTTTTACTTTATTTTCTTATTGGGAATAATGTTTTTTGACTGCACTGCAGAACAGCTTCCCATAGCAGGCCACTACCAGGGAAGTACATGGATCCAGTCCTTGCAGATGATGCAGTAGCTTGGGTGGATCGTTTGAACTTTACATCCACCCGCAAAGGTTTACAGGCTTGTAAACAATATTTTCACAAACTCAGGTGGAAGGGAGAGCTTGCTCACAGCATGGGATGGACCCTGCTGTTGGGAGGGGTCAGTGTTGCGTGGGCCTGGCAGAGCTCAGCACCTTCCCTGGGCATTTCGCAGGAGGGCAGGGGCTGGACCTGCCTGGGTCTTTAGGGGGCTGCAGTGGGCACGGGAGCACTGGGGCTGTCTGTAGCCTTTGCAGAGCATGTGCCAGTCCCAGGTCTTGCCTGTCCTGGTGGGAGCAGCAGCACAGTCCAGATAGATCATAAAATAGAATAGTTTGGTTTGGAAGGGACCTCCAAAACTCATCTAGTCCAAGCCCTGCCATGAGCAGGGACATCTTCACCAGCTCAGGTTGCTCAGAGCCCGTCCAGCCTGGCCTGGGATGTCTCCAGGGATGGTTCATCCACCACCTCTCTGGCCAACCTGGGCCAGGCTCTCACCACCCTTAGTGTACAAAATTTCTTTCTCATGTCCAACCTGAATCTCCCTCTTTTAGTTTAAAACCATCACCCCTTGTCCTATCTCAACAGGCCCTGCTCAAATGTCTGTCCCAATGTCTCTCACAGGCCCCTTTTAAGCACTGAAAGGCCTCAACAAGGTCTCACCGGAGCTTCTCTTCTGCAGCTGAACAGCCCAGCTCTCTCAGCCTGTTCCCAGCAGAGCTGTTGCAGCCTCAGATCATTCCTGTGGCCCCTCTGGCCCCTCTCCAGCGGGTCCATGTGTGTCCTGTGCTGGGGACCCAGCGCTGGACCAGCACTGCAGGGGGGTCTCACCAGAGCGGAGCAGAGGGGCAGAATCTCCTCCCTGACCACAGGGCTGGGGATGCAGCCCAAGATACAACTGGCTTCTGGGCTGCAAATGCACATTGCCAGCTCATATCCCATCTTTCATCCCCCAGTATCCCCAAGTCCTTCTCCGCAAGGCTTCTCTGCACCCCTTCATCCCCCAGTCTGTATTGATACTGGGTGTTGCCCTGACCCACGTACAGGTCCTTGTACTCGGCCTTGGTCCTGAGGGACTGGACACGTGCTGAGCCCATGCACAGACCACAGGCTCGGAGACAGAAGGACAGAGTGCCACTGAGATGAAAGGCGCCGAGGCTGAGCTGAGGAGCACATGTACTTCATCCTCAGCCTTCGTCCCCCACCATGTGTGCAGAGGTACGGGACTGTGGTGCGGGCAGACCCCAGGGGTCACCTCTGGAGGAGCTGTGTCCAAACAGGAACCCCAGCCCCATGGTGCAGGCAGCAGGGATGGGGCAGAGGAACCGCTCAAGCCTCTTTCTGTACAAGAGGCTTTTGCAAGATGTGTGCATGCTGCAGTACGCAGAGAGGGACTGGCTGAAGTTGGCATCTGCCACCTCCCTCCGAGCTGCTGGTGGGATTTGCATCCCCAGCAAACCCCTCTGAAGGCCGCGGTGCTGCCGTGGGGCCGTGCGGTGCTTGGGCATGCACGGGGAACCCTCCACAGCCATGGTTACTCCCTGCCCCGGCATCAGCTCCTGTTTAGTTCCTGCCCTGTGCTCTGCTATCGCAGGGTGCCATCAGGCGATGCCAAGCCCTTTCTTGGGAGAGAGGCAGGTTCCTGGCCCTGCCCCGTGGCTGGAGGGCAGACGTGTGGGGCAGCAGCTTCTGCCAGCCCCTCACCACAGAACCAGGCAGCTGCGCACCCCAAGCTCCAGCGGGATCACATTGCTGCTGCCTGAATCACCCGCGTGCGAGACCATCCAAGGCCAGCCTAAACACCGGCTTTATCTTCGCAGGCTCTTGCCTTCCCTGCGTTTGCAGCAGAGGCTTTCTCCCCTGCACGCGTTAAAGGTGAAAGTCACACCGAGAGCACCCAGACACAGCAGGTTAGCACGGGTGTTTCCAGACGTTGGGCAATCACCAACACGAGCAGCACTGCTGCACATCATTGTAAAGTGAAGCCCCAAATGCCATTCCCCCTTGGCAAGCCAGCCCCGAAGACTTATCTTGTCCAAAGCCTGAAAATGCCCAATTAATCTGACAATCTGAAGAGGAGCAGAAACATAGCCTGGATTATTTTCTTTCTTCTCTCTCCACAATGGGAAGCAAAGTTTCCTCCAGACACACCAGATCTGTCAGCGCCCAGGACACAGTGGCAGACACTGCTCTTCGGGAACAAGGAACTGAAACTTTCTGGAGGTCTAACGGGGTGCAAAATAAAATCCACAGTGTGGAAGTCACAATAACTTCACACTGCTGTCATGTGGTGATGAAAGGGCCTGATCTCGTCTTTCCCACTGACTCATTTCCCTGCCTGTCGACAGCTTTTGAGTCCTTCCAAATTTAGATAGATCCGTGGCGGATTTTTTTAAATCATTCATCAAATAGCTTCTGCAGATAATTATGAGTTTGTTGCTCATTTATGAGCACTAGGCTATAATTATTCAATGTCCAGATGATTTGCTACGTGGATCATGTGGTGCTGAGTAGGGTAGATGAGTACAAGGTTCACAATTAGGATTTTAAAGCGTGTTTCCCAGGAAAGACTTCAATGCATCCTTAAACTTGGCTGTGTTGTCAACAGTGTGTTACTGGGAAAGCAGAGGCAGATAAGGTGAATTTGGACATATATGTGGATAAGCCTTTGTAGACAATTTTGTTCATATTTTGCCCAGCGCCAGCTATAGCAATGCAGGTGCAAGGACTTTGTTCTGTGTTCTCCAGGTGTGTGACATGATGGAATTTAATGAAATAACGAGGGCAAGTGCAGAGTCTTGCACCTGGGTAGGAACAACCCCAGGTTCCAGTATAAGTTGGAGAATGACCTATTAGAGAGCAGTGTAGGGGAAAGGGACCTGGGGGTCCTGGGGACAGCAGGGTGACCATGAGCCAGCACTGGGCCCTTGTGGCCAGGAAGCCAATGGTACCTGGGGTGGGTTAGAAGGGGGTGGTCAGTAGGTCAGAGAGGTTCTCCTGCCCCTCTGCTCTGCCCTGGGGAGACCACACCTGGAATATTGTGTCCAGTTGTGGCCCCTCAGTTCCAGCAGGACAGGGAACTGCTGGAGAGAGTCCAGCGCAGCCACCAAGATGCTGAAGGGAGTGGAGCATCTCCCGTGTGAGGAAAGGCTGAGGGAGCTGGGGCTCTGGAGCTGGACAGGAGGACACTGAGGGGTGACCTCATTCATGTTTACAGATATCTAAAGGGTGAGTGTCAGGAGGATGGAGCCAGGCTCTTCTGGTGACAACCAGTGACAGGACAAGGGGCAATGGGTGCAAACTGGAACACAGGAGGTTCCACTGAAATATGAGAAGAAACTTGTTTGGGGTGAGGGTGGCAGAGCCTGGCCCAGGCTGCCCAGGGGGGTTGTGGAGTCTCCTTCTCTGCAGACATTCCAACCCGCCTGGACACCTTCCTGTGTAACCTCATCTGGGTGTTCCTGCTCCATGGGGGGATTGCACTGGATGAGCTTTCCAGGTCCCTTCCAGTCCCTGACATTCTGGGATTCTGTGAGTCCCTGTGCATCAATGCAACACTTCTGTGTTCAGCTGGTGTCTTTTCCAGGGCATTTTGCTTTTTAGTGGCCACATCCAGCATATAAATGGCAGCACCGAAGCACTCTGCAAATGCTTTCCTCCCGTGAAGCTGCAGCTGACCCTTCAGCAGTGTTTCTGTTTCCCGTCTCTGCAACCAGCCCTGTGGCTGGGAGCCTGCAGTGCCTCGGACAGACAGACACGGGCATTGGCTGTGCCATCAAGGCTTGTAGGCAGTTCCCCCTACTCTTAGGTGTAGGAGGATGGCACTGTGCTGGTACTGTCTGGGACACAGGGAGCAGACCCTTTTGGCAACCGTTGCAAACAGAAAGGTTTCCCTTTCTGGCTCCATTTTGAGGCCATCATTGCCACAAGGATCTTATTTTGCTGCAGTGACACACCACACAGCAGAGGCACAGCAGGGTCTCCAACGAACATGGAGAAACCTGGGGCTCAGAGAACTCACAGGGCTTTTAGGAGATCACATGCCTATGGCAATTAAACCTCAGCATCCCCTTCCCGGGCTGGTCCTCGCGACAAGAGCCTTGCTGTCACTTTTTGTCTCACGTGCCTTGGTTTGCTGATGGTACCAATGGAGGCATAAAGCCCAGGCAGCCCTGGGCAGGACACTGTGTGTCACAGCTGCATGGGACTCTGCTCCTTATCGTGGGGGTGCACAATAGCAGGAGCATTTCCCCTTGCCAGGGAGGAAGCTGGAGGCTTCCTGGAGGTCCATCCGCATGGCTCTGTCTGCGCCAGCTGGGCTTCACTGCACCGTCTTTCCCAGTACCAGAGCAGAAGAGGGACTTTCTCATACCCTGTCTCTGCAGAATCACAGGGGATTGTGGTCTGGCTTTGAAGTTCTGGCATATCTTTCTTTTCAGCACCCAGGGGGGAGCTGGACGTCCCACATATCCCAGGCCAAAGTTTGTTTGAGGGGGAGCAAGGGGTAGCTGATGGGAGGTGGATAGCCTAGTTCTCTGTAGAGTGAGTTAGGCTGAGCTCCAACACCTTGCAGACCCAGAAACTGGCCTCACCCTGCAGCCCACATGGAGTTTCACTCCCTGGAAACCCTCCCCGTGGGTGGCCACAGCCACCCCAGGCACCTCCAATCCCCAGCACGGACTGGTCCCGCTGGGTGAGCCCTGTGCATCACCTTCCCTCTCAACACCTTGCTCTGCTTGCGTGGGGGGAGATGTGGGGTTCAGAGAGCCCCCAAGCAGCCCCACGCTGTGAGCAACCGTGGCTCTGCTTTGCCTCCAGCCGAGCGGGGTGTTGAATGTGGCCTCCTGAAGGGCTTATTAACCTCTGTGAATGCTGCAAGGAAATTAAGAGCGAGCCATGTGTTGTAGTGTAGGAGCTGACTTCAGTGTCTGTGTGTCCACCAGTGCCCATCACTCCGCTCTGCACAGCAATACCCTCCTCCTTCCCTCCGGGCAGAGGATGGTCTACAGCCACTTTTCCAGAGGGCAGCACAAGTGACCACACTCATTGCTCTGGTATTTCACAGTTTCTTCTTGCTTGTGTAGGTGCCCAGCAACGAGATGTGACCCATTTTAGATGTCTTCCCTGAAGCAGTTAAAATCCTGTGGCTAAAGTCCTCAACACCCCAAAATCCTGGAAGGCATCCGGCACATGCAGAAACTGGGAGCGATGCTGCAAGACCAGCTGCAGGCAGCAGGAACCAGTGTTCTCAACGGCTGAGATCAATCAGCTTAGCCTCTCAGAAACGGAGACCAGAAGAGAAGACCACTTCCCACAGCTCCTGGGTGAAGGCAGCTCCTCTGCCTGTTGGATAACCAGGAACACTGCCACCCCTTGCTCTTGCAGTCACATCGTACCCATGTGTCACTAAGGCAGTGGCTCTGTGCTGAGTGGGAGGTGTCACTTTTGTTGAGTCCTTTTCAAAAACATAGTGAAGAAGAACTGATGCTGAGAGCTCATTTTAACTACCTATGCCTAGAAGTATGTGGGAAGGCGATGTCCTTCTCCCATGGTGCCTGAGCAGGTAGACATCTGGGGAACACTTGTCCTGGTTCTCATCTGCTGGGAGACAAGGCTGCTGGCTCTCCAGGCAGGTCCTCCTACCTCCCGACAGATACAAAAGCCCCGTGCATCTCCCCACACAGGAGAGGAGCCTGTGCGTCCAGGTCTGTCCTGGTACCATCTGTGGGCACCAAAGGTGCTCGAACACCCCACCCGTAAGAGGCTTTGGGCTCCTCTAGGGTGAAATATGAGCCACAGCCATTAAGAATCATCTGTTCTTTCCATGCCAGTTATGTGCAGCCCTTGGGCTCCTGGCAGACTGCAGGCATCTCGCACAGCCAAGCCCAGCCCGGCTCCCTCTCAGCAGCCGCAGGCAGCAGGGCACTCGCAGCCCGGTGTGCCCGTGCCTGCTGGAAGCAATGCCCGCAGCGGCAGGTGACCCGCGGCACTCTGTGGCAGAACATGGAAAAGCTTGCAGGGAGAATCTCTCCCTTAGGAGAGCCTTAATCTTAGCCTTGGCCTTGGCACAGCTCTCAAACAGGTGGCCACCTCTGTGCCAAGTGAGGCAAAGGGGATCTGCACCTTTCTGCAGGGAAGGACCATTGGCCATCTAGCGTGGGGTCCCTGGCTTCACAAGGGCACAGGGTAGACTCAGCGTGGCAAAGAAACTTCAATAAGCCTTTTGTTTGTTGTTTGTTGTTTCGTTTTGTTTTGTTTGGTGTTTGGCTTGGTTTGGTTTTTATACATCTTCCCTTTTTTATTGAGCATTCCCATTTCCAAATGGCTGCTGTCTTGCATGGGGGAAAGTTTCTTCTGTACATGTTTCATGGCATTGGGGCATTTTGCTTTCAGTCTTTCATCCAGATTTCTGGTTTTAGACGTGAACTCACCGTCTGCAGAGGACAGCACCAACATGCATGCACACATGCATCTTCCCCAGCTGTTTGCACCTGGTTGGTAATGCCCAAAATGAGCAACCACAAATATTTACTCCTTACGTCCAACACTTAAACAAACCATCCTGGAGCAGAGTGCTGGGAGCCAAACAGCCAGACACTAGAGGGCAACGCCATCGTGCAGGCTATTGAGAAATAGACCACAAGTGCTAATGAACTTGCTAATGAACAGAGTGCTCTCGGACCTGCACGCCTGTTTTCAGTGCACCGAACACTGTTCTGCTGGGACTCATGGATGCAATGTGACATTATTGGGTCTGTCCCTGTACTGACATCCCAAGATGCAAAAGGCTCTACACTGATTTTCTGCAAGTTTTGCAGAAAAGTTTTCAGTTGTCTTTTGATCAAATTACATTTTTAGGCCAACACAGTCCTCCAAGGGAATGTGAAAGTAGCATAAAATAAGCCCAGTCAGAATTTGAAGAGCTGGTGTCGCACATTGTGCATGCCCTGTGCTGACTGTGCCTGAAAATCCATTGGAGGGGAAAGACGTGAGCTGATGCCTTCACGCCAACTCAAGTGTGCTAGGGTGGCAAAGACCCCGCCAGCTTAAACATCGCACACAGAGGAGAAGTTCACGGCTGCCTTTGGCCTCTTTTACCTGGAGCAATATGGCAGGCAAGTCGCATTCTAGTTGAATCCATCACTAAACACAAACCATTATGTAAGTCAGAATTAACACCATTAAAAAGAGAAAACATTTACCCATCTCAGGAACAGCTGGGGAGAAGAGCGGGTGGAAGAGCTGGGCTGTCTTGGTGAGTTGAGTGCTGAAATACAGAGAAGGCTGGGCTAACAACTCCATCAAATAAATGTCAAGAAATGAAACAGGAGGATTGCCGGCTTGATTGGTCACCTCAGGGAATCTTCCATTAGCGGCTTTAAAAGACACGTGTCATTTATTCTTTCCCCATCTCTCTAATTTTGTCTCTTCTCCTTTGGAAAAAAATGGAAACCTTCCTGTGTTGAAATTCCTGCAAAGATCCCCTCCCCACTCCTTGACTTTAAAGCTTTTCTGTCTGTACAAATTCCTCTCTGCATTACACATAGAGTCTAACCTAATTTGTTTTAGAATCGCGTTTATGGTTTCCTAATTAGGGGAAGAGTCATTGCAGAGAAGAAAGAGCAGATCCAGAACAGGGAAAGTTGGTGTCCTGGGGGTGTGTGCATTGGGTGAGTTCATTAGACACAAATGCCCGGAGTGAAACACCCTCAGAAATCCTTTGTAGCGTGGACTCAGGGAAGTCCGCCCCTCCGAACCAGGTATGCATCCTCAAAGAAATTGCCATTACCATTCTGGCTCTGCAAATTAGACGATTTTCAGTTTGAAAAGTTAATTCGAGGAGCTTTTTACCTGCAGGTCTGACACGCACTCTGTGCCCCCAGAACAGCCCAGCTAACACCAATCCTGGGCAACCAGGTGCCTGCCAAGGTGAAATGCCAAGTGCTTTTCATGCTTTCTGCCCAGACTGGGTTTTAAGAAAAGAAGACTAAATGTCTGGAATAAAACCTTGCTAAACCCTTGTGATGAGCGGAGAAGCGACAATCCTCACGGCCACCTCTGCTCCCCCAGGCTCGACGGGAGTGCGAAGGCACCGCTGTCCCTGTGCCACCCGCCGACCTGCCCGTGTGCGGCTCAGGGCCCATGGGGTCCCTTTGGCCTCATTTCTCCAGGGAACACGTGGGAACAGCAGGATGGGCAGCCTTGGGCAGGTTATATAGAAGTTATAGGTTATATAGAAGTTATATAGAAGTGTGTTTTCTATGAGTGTAAGGAGTGATAGCTCAGGCCAGTGAGAATGATATCTCAGGGCAGAAAACTGCCCCTGTATGTACAATGTGTGACTGTTGGGCCTGGGCGTATGAATGAGTGGGTCAGAACGCCACCAACAAGATATGCATGGGAACATGGCTGAAAACAATCACGAGTGTGGCGTGTTTGGAATAACATCTTTTGAAAAAAACATCCTTTCTAACCTCTTGGTCCAGGCCCATATCTGTAAACCTATAAACCTTTTAATAAAAGCCTGGCTCAGCTCTGCTCTCGCTGCTAACAAGAACTGTGTCTGTACATCTCTGTCTGCATCTGTATGCGTTGTTCCTCACTGCCGTGGAGCACTTGGCCCCTATTCTCTCAGGCCTGGGGTCCATTGTATTGGTGGTCCATGGCTTAGGATCAGCTGTGGAGCATCAACTCAAAGGCAGGAGGTTTTTGTTTCTACTATGAAGTTTGCAAAATGCAGGACGGAGGCTCGTTTCCCAGCTCTGGGGGGATGCACTGAAGCTCTGCTCAGGCACAGCAGGCGGGAGCGGTGCTGGGGGCATTGGGGCCCTGGGGAGATGGGATGGACGCCGGCTGCATCCTGGCAGAGATGCGGGAGATACAGCCCTGCAGGAGCACAGACTGTGCACACTGATTTTGGTTTCTAAAATAACCAATTTGAGGCTTCTGACTTCCACGCACGTTGTTCCAGGCCAGTGTGCAGTAGCCTCCTGGGTGACCCCGAAGTGGTGGACATGGAGTTGCCACTGTCAGCTGCTTTCCAATTCATTATTTTCAGGACCAAAGTGCTGCCTGATCTCCAGTCAGGAAAAACAAAAACAAACACCAAACAAAAACAAACTGGAGCTTGGAAGCTGATTTAACCCCTTCACTCACGTTGTGTGTGAGTCTCAGGTTAACTGGACTTTCTGTAATTGAGTATTTGGTTTTATTTCTTGCCCTCATGCAAACTCTTTCAGGTTTTCTCTATGGGGGAAATTGAATAGTACTTCTTGGTTTTCTTGGCACCGAGCATCCCTTTGTAAAGCTGTGCTGAACCTTCCCTCCCTGGGCTCGGCTGCAGCTCTCAGAAATACCGGTGTGCTGCTGGAGACCTGTTTCTTAGGGGGCCGCATGGTCTCAGGAGGAGCACACATGGTGGCAAGTACCAGGGGTCAGATCCTGCACAGCAAGCGGCTGTAACTCAAACACGGTGCTGAGCACAGATTTGGAGCAGAGTGTGCAGTGCTGGGAGGGAGCAGCCTCCAGTGCTTTGAATACTCACAGTTTCAGTGCTGTTATTTGGAAAAGGAGGCCAACATGGAAGGTTTTACCAGGGGATATCCCCTGCTTCTTGACCTTTCTGCTGAAGAAACATCCCTTCTGTTTAACCTTTGTCCCTGCAGAAAAGGTTAAAATAATGAATCTATCTTCTTCTTAAAGAAAACTGTCCTCTCAGAGGGTTATCGGGGACAACTACATGGCTTTCTTCCAATTCACTCTGTAGTGAGTCCCACACTCCAGGCTTTTCTTCCCAAAGCAGAGCAGAGCAGAGCATGTCCCTGGAGTAGACAGGTCTGTTGGCATTAGACAAACTGATGTGCTCTTTACACTTAAAATCACAGCAGACACTCAGGGTTAGATGAGTGCATGAAGAAAACAGTACCAGACATTCCTACTCTGAGTGTTATTTCAGTCCCTCTGGCTGCAGATGCAAGAAAGCAGAATATATTCCCCATAGTTGTCACCGTATGCAAGATCCTATGCAAAGTGAGCTGAGTGACTCGGTCTGGTACCATCTCATGGCTTTTCTGTCCTTCTGCTCTTCCCCATGCAGGGAAGTGGCTGCATTCCCCCTGCCCCATGTCACAGCAGAAAACGGGGGAGCATGAGGAGCCTGGAGCAGAAGTGGGACCAGGATGCAGGCATGCTGTTATACATGTGTTTTAGCCACAAGACTGGCGCTCACCATTGACTAAAGCACATTGGAGCTGGACATGTGGATTGTGAAGGTTCACGGGGCACTCGTGCAAACTAGAGCAATGCCATGGGAAGGGGCTGATCACAGCACCGTGTACTCAGCAAGCAACTTGTTTGTCTGGTGCAGGACGTTTGGATGCTACTTGGTCATTTTAGTAAATCATGTCTCTTCCAAACACTTCAATTCCCCTGCTGTAAAACAACGATAATAATGTTTACATACCTTGTAAAACTCCTCATCCATGGGGATGAAAGTGTGAGGCAGCAGCATTTCTCCAGCCCCTTGTTAATGTCTGGAGACATTTCTCCTTTACGACTCATGTTAACTTGTCATCTTTTTGCTTGTATTACCAAATGATTTAACTCCAGCCCTTGACTACTTCTCTTTTAGACATGCAGGTCCCAGAACATTTCCAGTGGGGACAAATTTTACCCTCAAATAGCTTTCCATTAGATATGAAAGATTTTGAGCATTGCACCTCTGGCATGGCTCTCTTGAGCTGCAGCCCCCTCACACGGAGCTGTTGGATTCCCAACTCAGATCTTGCAGAAGTTTGCAAGAAATTTGTAGTGTCTGGTGCAAGCAAACACACAGCACATCTGTGAGGTGCTGAGCATTCAAGGTAACCGTGATCTATCACAGCATTGCTCAGCATGTTTGCTAGGTAAGCTTACCATGCTGCTCACAGGCATGCTCACACCTTCAGGAGGCTCTGCACAGAGCTGTTTATACTGTACAGGTATTAATATTTCATAATGCTTACAGTCATAAAAGGTATGGGACTGAACAGAGCTTTCAGGATTTGGAGCAAGTAGAACTGCCATTTGCAAAAAGTACCTTGGCATTAGGATTAGCTGAATCAGACATACCTTTTCATGAGTTCTCATTTGGTGTGTTTGGTCAAGTGGTGTGTTTGCTCCCTGCAGTCGGTTCAGGGACATGTGCTTGCTCAGGGTGCTCTGCTCGGAGTGCTGGGTGAGGCTCCAGAAGGTGACAGTCCCATCACCCCGGCCCTGCTGGCACAGCAGTGATGGGCATGTGTGAGTGAGTACCCCCTGGATGTGCAGAGCAGGCTGCTGTCCTCACCATCACAGCCAGGCACTTGCTCCATGCAGGACGTGTGCTTTCTTCTCTCGAGAATGGGCAACCCTGTTCAGAATTCCTGGCACCAAACTGCCTGCGCTGTTTGCAAGTCTCTTCCTCCCAAAGCAGGAGGGAAAACATGAGCGACTGTCATGTCACTGCCTGCTAAGCCTTTGCTGTTGGGTGGATGGATGGATGGATGGGTGGATGGATGGATGGATGGGTGGATGGATGGATGGATGGATGGATGGATGGATGGATGGAGAGCCTCCTGGAAGGACTGCTGAATGAAGCAGCCTGTACTGAGGCACGGAAATGACTTTACAACCTGTGAGATTGTAAAGAGGTATGTTTATTTACAGTGCTGGACACGCGGGGGAATCCTTTCCACCTAATACGTGTGCAAATTTCCAGTAGCTGTGAGCTTGGTTAAATGCTGTAAAGTGTTACATATTCATGAAAGTTCTAGGAACACCTATACATATTCATAACCTGTCCCCAAGAAGGCAGTTCTTATTACAATGAGTTCTGTTTCCATAGTCTCCACTTCTGGCCCCTCCTGGTTGCGCCTGTGCAGTGATCGTGAACTGGAGTCGTCTTCTCTGTACACAGTCACCTTTGGCCTGATGTGATGAGTTGATTAGGACTCAGACTGCTGAGTTGGTTAAAACTGGTGTATCTCCTGTCCCGTGCCCAAGTTTCTGTCATCTAGTTCACCCAAGGATGCACCAAGGATGCACCCAAGGATTATTATCTTTGCCAGGTATCAGCAAACTCCCGTTTCTCATACAAGAACTTACACAAAGCTAAGCAAGGCTGGGCAACTGTGATGTGGCTTAAGGGTTAGCTCTCTAAACGAGAGTTCTTAGTTCTTTAATTGTTAGTTCTTTAAGCATTAATTAGTTAATTGTTAATTAGTTAATTCCCTGTATCAATACTAGATGGATCAAGCATTGCTGTCCTCTGTGGGCCCGAGGGCTGGAGCCTCCACTCACTGTCTGCCCACAGACCTCCAGTTCCTCCACCTGCCAGCACCCCCAGCCAGTGCCCTGCAGCTCCTGCTGCCTTTCTGCACAGCCTGTGGCCCTGGGTCTTTGGGCCTCAACACTTTCTGTTGTTGCTGAAGAACACAGCCAGTTTGAAAAAACACCAAACCTGTCAGCAGGTAATTATTGATTTAGATTCATTTTGGGAGAAAATAAATGGTGAAAAGTTTTAAACGGCTCCAAATCAATGTGGAATTTGTCAGACAGATAAAATGTAAGTGGCTCAGGCTGAGTTCTTCCTGGGCACTCATTGATAGCGAGGTCATGAAACTTTTCACACTGTTTTGGAAGAGAAAAGTGTTTCCCAGAAGGTTCTTGCAGAGGAGGAAAGCCATCCATGCTCAGCACTGCTCCTGCTGCCCTGGGCTGAAGCCCAGGAGCCCCCGCTCCCCTACCACGCTCTGCTAATGTAGCATGGAAAGCCCCCGAGAGCAGCACTGCCATCCTGAACAGCATTAGCACGACGTGAGTGATGGATCTGAGACAGAGCTTGTCATCTCCCTCATCCACCAGGTGCTGGAAATCTAAATATATGGAGATCATAATCATTGAAAGCCATGGTTTAGAAAAAGCTTTGAATACTTCTGCTTGAAACCAGCTAACTGGGCTATAAACCCCCTTTGTCTGTCTTGCAGATTACCTGCCATTCCCACTCTGATTAATGTCACAGGCAGACATCTGGCAGCTGCCACTTCTCTGCCTGGGACCACAGACCATGTCACAAATGTGATGGAAAAGGAAGAGCTCAAGAGAGGTTCCAGCACAGAAAAGTCACTGAAGTCCCTAAACAGACTGTCCTTGTTGCACAGGAGCTTGCAGGAGTGCTAGCTGCAGGGAAAGGGCACTGGACGAGCAGTGATGGGGTGAAGCCAGGGGAGTGGAGTCAGACTGGTGCAGCTCTGAGCCCCTTTGATTGCAGAGGAAAGTCTCTCACTGCCTTTTGTGGCTCTGAAGCAGACCTGTACATGGGAACTGCTCCTGTTCAGGGGACCACAGCTGGCTGAGCTCTTGCTGCGTGACCTGGGCAGGGAAGAGATGGCATGTTCCCACTCTAAATGGTGGAAATCGAGTTCCTCTGCCACCTTTGGGAAACAGTTCCCAGGTGCAGGGTTCAGGGGCTTCTCCCCTCTGTGGGAGAGGGGAACAACGTTTCTACCTCAAGCACAGCTTTTCCCTCGTGCAGCACTGCCTGGGCAAATCAGGACAGAGATGTGCTTCATAGTGCATGGACAGGACCCGCTCGCTGCTGTCTCTGGTGGGAGGGTGACCCTGCCGAGTCCCACAGCCAGAATCCAGAAATATGTCCTTAATAAGATTCCCATAAGGCCAGGAGAGGACAAGGTGAAAAACAGAGCCTTCAAAGCAGGAGAAGCCAAACACACCCAGCACTCAACCTTTTCACTTCAGATTAATGTAACAGTGTCCTAGACGGTGGGCATCCGAGCTCAGCTTGCTGCGGCTGCATTGGTGGTGTGTTTGGCAGCGCACGGCTCAGCAAGGCCTTTGGTGCACCCTTGCACAGCTCCACACAAGCGGTGTCCCCCAGCTGCAGGGACTGGGGGGGCGGTGGGAAAGCCAGATGTGCAATTCCAGCCACCTGGATGATAAAGGAAGATCAATACTAACATGGTCACCTGCATGGTGAAAGAAATAGTAGTAACATAATTAGATCATAACAAAATATAAAGGGCCTTGGACAGATTGTGCTGAAGTATGTTTCTCATAATTGTAAAGAGTTACAGCCCAGACTCATGAGAACGGTATCTTGGGCTGGATGACCGCCCCCAAGTGCATGGGATGTGTGAATGTCCTTGGGCCTGGTCTGTTGGAAAAACATCTTATGTAACATCTTAGACCGGGCCAATATCTGTAAATCGTATAAATTGTCACTGGCTTCAGCCTGGCTCAGCTCTCTGCTCTGCCCATCTCTGTGCCCCTTCCTGAGCAAGATCTCTGTCTGTACGTGCATCTCTGTCTGCATCCCGGTGTGCGTCGTTTCTAATCGCCGTAGTTGGGGGTAATTTCCTGGGCCTGTGGCCCTCCAGTGCTTTCCAACACTGAGCACAAATAAAATTTGCTTTCTTGAGCCCTTTCCCTCCCTCACAGGCAACAGGACAAGGACAAGCCCCTCGTGGAGGTGAAGAGTGGGGGACGGTTGGGTGATGGTGCCCAAAGCACACGAGCTTGGGACTGCTAGTTGCCTCTGCATTCTGTTCTCCCCCAGTTAGCAGATCCCTCTACCAGGATGTGCCGGCTGCCAGGGGACAGCAGGTCACCCTTATGTCACCCAGGTTACTACTGCAGATGAGCTTGGAGCCGGGGGATGTGCTGGGCAGGCTGCCTGTGACACAGAGCACAGCTCTGCCAGACATGCTCCCCTGCACTGCCAGCTGCAATAACCCGAGCTGGGCAGCAGCTGCGTGCCAGACCTTGCCCCTGACCTTCGCAGGAGAAAATGGCACGCAATCATGCGATTGAAGGCTGCCTAGGGCTGCCACACAATCCCAGACTGTGCTGAAGCCGTCTGGGTGAAACGTTCTAGCAGGAAACATCGTAATGGGGAGGGAGAGCTGCTTCACTCCTGCCAGCCCACTGGCCCCGCGGGAGCTCACCGGCAGGTCTCCAGCATGGGCCCTGCTGCTCTGCTCAGCCGGTGGCCAGAGATGGGGATTCACCAGCCAGCAAGCAGGATATGGAGTCTGCATGCCCCTTCCTCTACCCAGCTGGGCTCAGCACACGTTGCTCCTGGAAGAGCAAGCGCCTGCTGCCCTCTGAGTTAGACGGGACTGCTCACTGACGGGCGGGTTTATAAATGTAGTGTGGGACATAGTAGTGCTGGGGGTAGCCCTGTCAAGCAGCATGTTTTGTTTAAAATACCCCCCTGCACAGATGGTTTTGAGAGGGTTCCTGTTAGCAGTGACAAGGATTCAGGCCATATGGTTCAGCCAACTCTGGTCTGGAGCAACAGCCCCTGCTAGGCAGACTGGGGTTCTTCCCTCCTTGTAAATGTTCACAGGCTTTTACTACTGCTGTCTGCCTGTTCCTGGCTCTAGGACACTGACTGCCAGACTAGCTGCTGTCACTTCCCTCCTGGTTACTGAGTGGGCCAGGGGACAGGCAGCCTGCAGCCCACAGAGCCAAGGCTGGGTGAACCAGCTGTTAGCATGCCAGCTTTGAGATCATCTGGTGAACAGCAGGCAGAAAGCCTCCATGGTAGAAACCTGGGCTGCAGAGTTGGTAGGAATCATCCTGCAGAGCATCGCATGGTGGCAGAGAGGGTGGGTGTTGCAGGAGAAGGCTCTGCAGACCTCCCTGCTCCAGAGCAGAGCTGCCAGAGGACGGGGCACAGAGACCCCCGAGCTGTAGTGCCTGTCAGAGAAAGAGGGGTCAGTCCCCAGCCACTGCCCTGAGATGAGCTCTGAGTCTGTATGGCTGGTATCAAGCTATTGTGCTGTCATTCCTCATGCTCCTTTTCCCCTCTATTCTGCCCTGGTGAGACCACACCTGGAATATTGTGTCCAGTTGTGGCTCCTCAGTTCCAGCAGGACAGGGAACTGCTGGAGAGAGTCCAGCGCAGCCACCAAGATGCTGAAGGGAGTGGAGCATCTCCTGTGTGAGGAAAGGCTGAGGGAGCTGGGGCTCTGGAGCTGGACAGGAGGACACTGAGGGGTGACCTCATTCATGTTTACAGATATCTAAAGGGTGAGTGTCAGGAGGATGGAGCCAGGCTCTTCTGGGTGACAACCAGTGACAGGACAAGGGGCAATGGGTGCAAACTGGAACACAGGAGGTTCCACTGAAAGATGAGAAGAAACTTGTTGGGGGTGAGGGTGTCAGAGCCTGGCCTAGGCTGCCCAGGGAGGTTGTGGAGTCTCCTCCTCTGCAGACATTCCAACCCGCCTGGACACCTTCCTGTGTAACCTCATCTGGGTGTTCCTGCTCCATGGGGGGATTGCACTGGATGAGCTTTCCAGGTCCCTTCCAACCCCTGACATTCTGGGATTCTGTGATTCTGTGTGATTCTGAAAGGGGACCTGGGCCAGCACTGTTACAGCGTATCCTTGGGCTGTGGGTGGGGATGGGGAATCTTTCATAAATTCATTGCACTTCCCAAATTAATGTTGGCCTGGGTTCCTACTCCCCTTCCTGCCCCTGTTTAGCACCCTGTGTGGTCACTCTTTAGTGCCCAGAGAGCAATCTCATTTCCCACACTCCTGGATGGGGATGTGAGGCAGTGCCCAAGCTCTAATAAGAACCTGGAGTACCAAGGCAGGTGCCATTACTGCTAACGAGCTCCTGCTAGACAGTCTCTGACAGTCCTGGCATGTTCTGCATGTGGCATGAGGATCAGAGACCTCTGTAGTCCTTGGTCCACACTGCCTGCTCCAGGGCACGAGGAAAGCAGACTTGCTTCAGCTCGCACTGTTGCAAGGCACTGGAGGGAAAAGCTGAGATTTGTCTGAGAGTGGTGAATGCAGCAGGCACAGCCTCACACCACACTGGGAACGATGTACACACATGTACACACATGTGCTAATGTACACATGTACACACAATGATGCTAATGGGTAACCCCAGGCAAGGAGTCCTTCAGCAGCCACCAATGCCTTCCATCCCCCCGCTCAGCTTGGGCCACCCTGCAGAGACCTGCGGGCCACCAACTATGGAGTAAAGTGCCCCTCCCCATGTGTCAGGTGTGTTCATCCCAGCAGGTAGGGCAAGCACGGCCAGCCACAGGGACTGGGTACTGCGAGAAGAAGGTCCATGTATTACCATTGTTCCTGGTTGGGTTTTAACATCCCCTTGCCAGTGCTGTAACATCACTGCTGGTGCAACTTGGTGTGACAGAAGCCCTTCTGACCACCACAATCTGCTAGGGCTGGTGCACATTAGGGTCAAGGGGCATTCCTGAAAGCAATGCCTCCTGCTTTTGGAGAGCAAGCTATTGACCCGTCTGGGCCAACACGCAGCTTTCCTGGAGGCTGCGTTACAGACCCAGCGCACAGCTGCGGCACTGCATCATCCGGATTCCGCTCATGCTGGAGCCGTTCCGCCCCTGTGCATGTCTAATTCCAAGCTGTTTGTATCTGCGGACAGCAAGTGAGTTGGGTATTTAATGAATGTGAAATTTTTACTCTTGCTGCAACGTTTTGCCAGGGACCGTGTTATTTCATGTATCTGGGTCAAGCTGATTCTTTCTTTTGTTATGTATTTCAGGGAGCTTTAAGTCCTGCCCTTCCCTGCCATCTAGCCATACTTCCAGTCTTGTCATCTCTTTCCAGGATGATTCACTGAGCCAAAACTGTCTGTGGAACATTTCCTTCCCAAACAGGGGCTCCTCTTCTTTCTCACAATGGGAATTTCACCCAGTACACCTAAGCTCAAACCTCAAGTCAAAGGCAAAAGCGAGTCAGCAGAGAAACCTAATGCATCCATGAATCCCCTGACACAGTGAACTCTGAGGAACCAACAGATCTCAGTCTATTCCCAGCCTCTCTGGCAGACTTGGACCTCTTGCTCATACCAAGTTGGAGACCAACACCTTTCCTAGTCCCACTGCTTTCTGCTGCCTCTTCGGGCATTGCGCTCCTCCTTTGTTAGGGGTGGGAGAGACCCCAGCACGGGCTGCTGGTAAACCTCTCTGGGTACAGCTTGTTTGCAGGAACCATGGGAGGTTCGGTGTGTGGTAACCTTGCTCATCAACATGCTGCTTGCTCACTTGCACATGTAGCTTGTTATGGGGAAGCTAAAAACAAAGCGGTGAGCTAGCCTTCATTTTGCTCAAAGAAATTAGAAGAAAATGTTGGGGTTTACTTTCATTGAAAAGCACTTCCAAATGTTCTTGTGTCTATGTCAAAAACTATAAATAATGATTGGTCTTCAAAAGAAGGTTTTGACCATCAAGAAAGATGTGTGGGGCAGGTGGGACAGGCTTGAGCCCTGCATGGGGCAAATGGTTTGGCCTGGCCATGTTAAAATTAGTGCCTATGAGCTGCTCTCCCCAGCTCTGTGGGTAACCCTTGGCTGCAGAGTATTTCTTAGTGAAATCTCTGCAAAACAAGGTAAAAATGATTTTGGGACCTTATACACTGTGGAGATGGATACCTGTGAGGGACACAGAGGTGACTGTGACAGTGCCAGCCTCCGAGTCTGCCACTGGCTCCATCTGCAGTGGAGAACAGCAGAGACAGTTGTGATTCAAAGTTGTGCCACTGATACGTGACTTGAGAATGGTGGTGATCACATTCCATATTTTCTTCTGTTTTCTTAAAAAAACCCTTAATCCATGCATGCTAAGCCTGCAACTTGTAGCTTTTATTGGACTAACCAGTGGAGCTGCGGGGAGAACTCTCGGGTAGACCTACCCTGCTTTCCCAGCTTGCTAGATGATCTCCTTCACAAGGTGTGATAGTATTTGGAAAAACAGGTTTTCCCACTTCAGAAAGCCATCACAGCTTGTCATCTGGGGCAATCGCAGGCACTCGGCTCTTCAGCCATTTGTCACACATGTTGCCCATTTGGTCACACTTTCTTCATGTGAGAAAACCCCGAAGGAAAGCTCTGCAGCCAGTATGAAATCCTGTTGATTTGCCTCTAGTTGCTGCTGAAGTTTTAGGCAGAAACTGTGGCACAGAGACCATGTCATGCCATGACCTGAGACCCTGCAATGCAAATGACACAAAGGCCACCATCACAGCAAACAATTTGCAAACTACCCATCAGCAGAAGTGCTGATTTAGCAAGATGTTCTCTGAATAATTGAGAATAACGAAGAAATTCCTCCTAATCAAAGCCTCCTCGCTGACAATCTGCAAATGGAATTGCTGTCTGAATTCATCAAATGAATCACCAACCCAGACAAGCTTGCTCAGCTTTAATCCTCTTTTTGAACTGGAATCAAAACGGGTTTAGAGAATCTTCCTCCTTTCAAACACCAGCACAAAGATGCCACAGATGCCTCCTGCTGAAGAGGTCAACTTTCCACAACATGCGCATATGCGGGTCTCAACTGTTTATTCCTATCGAGACTGAAAGTATCCTTCCCACTCCTGAAGCTTGTTCTCACAAACACTGACTCCTGCCATACAGCTTGATATCACATGGACGCTTCCTCTTACACTCTTTGGATGCCTGTGTTTCTCTTAAACACCCAGCATATTCCACCTTCTGAGAGCTTTTCAGCTGAAGTGACGATGGTGCTGCAATCAGCAGATCTATTACAGCGTTGGCAGACAGTTTAGGGCTCACGTGTCTTGGGAGGAAATGACAGGCAGGCCATTCCAACATGTCCTTGGGATTCCTCCGGCTTTTGAGTTGCATAAGCCCTGAAGATGATGCTTTGGCCAACCGAGCTGAAATGTGCAGGAGAATCATGGGCATGCAAAGGGAAATATCATGGGCAGCTGTGCCTCGCTGGTCACACTGCATTCTCGTGTGGATGGGTGGGGCAGGTGGGCAGCTGCAAGAGGAGAACCCAGGCTGTGAATTTCTAAGGTGACATTAATTCTAGTGGCCGACATCACTGGTTTGATAGCAGAGAGTATCACAAATAGGAAAGGTCCCTGGAGTGTCTCAGCTGGGAATATGCTGGGGTGAGGACATCCACGAACGTCTCTGTGCTGGGGACCGGTGGCACATGGTGGCCACCCCTGTGCTACTTCAGTACAAATGAAAACAACCTCTGTCTCAAAACCCTTTCTGGATGGGGGTCCACAGCTCACATTCATGGGACAGATCAGGTGGGGAGGGGGCTGTCAATGGCTTGATTGCAGGGTGACAAAAAAACCATGGCAGATGTATTGTTAATCCCCTCCCTCTCCCCCTTCCCACTCAGCACAGGCCATTGGGAGGGAAAGAAGGATAGAGAGAAAAGAGCTGGAAAAATTAAAAATATTTTACTGATGCTACTAATAAAATAGAGAAAATAATACAAAATATACAAAACCAATCTTGAAAGTCTCAGCAACTGCAGAGCCGGCAGCCGAAGTCCTGGACTGGACTCTGCAGCCAACCGGAGCTGGATTCAGTCTGTCACTGGCCTCAGTTGGCAGGGACGACTCGCAAGGTCCTCTCCTAATGTCTCCATAAGGAAAAGGGACGAGATCCTCATGATCTCCCACTTTTATATGAAGTATTATGTGAATGGGATGGAATACTTAGTTGGTCATTTTCAGTTCACTACTTCTCATTGCCCCTCTCTCCATCCTTATCAGTCACCTCGCATTTCATTGCTATGTCTACCAAAACACGTATCTGGCTTTTCAGGAAAATGCAGTTAGTAAGAAGACTTTAGCTGACAGAAAAATTCGCTAAAAGAGAAAACTTGTTTTTAACAAAACCAGGACAGGGGCTTAGGTGACAAATCCCTTCAGAGCAGCACCCGAGAGGCTGTATCCTCAGCAGGCGTGTGGGTGGGCAGGGGCTGGGGGGCTCTAATTGCCTTCTCGTTCTCCTGGCCGCCAGTGCTGAAGCATTTGCTCTTTAATGAGGAGAATTCGGTAAAGCAGCTAATTGCTAAGGAAGTGCAATCAATTAGAGGAGGCGCTTTCATCCTCGGAAAGTGGAGCGGCACTTTGAAGCCTCTCCTGCTTAATGGCGGTGCGGTGGAGGTGCTGCAGCAGGTACCCACACCAGTGTGCTTGGCCCCGGGGCAGGGGTTCTGCTGTCTGCCGCACCGGGGTGCTGGGGTGAGCCCTGCCAGCCTAAGTGCTCTGTCTCACATGTTGTCCATCTGGGATAGTCTGTCCCAGGCAGAGCCCACCATACCCAGGAGCAGCTCAGAGGCATCCAGAAAGTGCATGTGTAACAGACTTGGGCCTTCAGGCAGCAGAGGATCTGCATCCAGCTCTGAGAAAGGGGACACAAGGGAGAGAATGGAGGTGTCATTCCTCCACCCTGGCCTCAACATGTCCAGCAACCTGTTTGCACTCACCACAGGGACATTGGGCTCTGCTGTAGGCACACCTGAGAGGCTCAGGAATGGACATTTGAAAGTCTCCCAGTTGTTGAACCCTGGAGCAATGGAAAGGTTAGTCTTTGGTTTGGTGCTTGTCTGGTCTTTGATCAGTCACTTTGGGATTATTTGGGTCCCGTGAGCGCTTTCAGCTAAGGGAATCTGTTGAAAGTTTGTGAGAGCCCAGTCAGGTATTGCTACCTGGGTTGTCTGTCTCCATATGCCTGCCGAAATCAGACAGGGTTTCAGTAGCTGAAAGAACAGCAACTTTTGCCTTTCCGCAGCTGTGCTGATCTTTCCCTGACGCATGGTGCCCATCACTTCTATGGTCCTATTTTTACTGCTCTCAACCTGAGACAGCACCAGATGCGGCTGTCCAAGTTCCTGGCTCCAGATCAGCCCTGCCATGTGTCTTGGTTCCTATCTGCTGACTTCTGCTTGATTTGCCCAGTGCTCCTCACTGAGTTCTGCCAAAGTACATCAGACTACAGCAAGCACTATAGACTGCTATAGACAACTGCTGTATTCCTATCCTGGATCTTCAGCTTGCTCTAACGATGAACCTTCTTTCCACTCTTCAGTAGTTACCATTGCTCCCATCTTGTGCACTCAAGTCAACTTTTAGAAGACATCCCTGAAAGTGGATGCCAAACAGGCCTGGGACTGGGATGAGCTGTTGTGTTCTCCAGTGTCAACAAGCTCTCTGGATGCTGGGTGACATGGGTTATTGACATGACAGATCTGGTCACTGTAGCTCCCACACAAGTGCACAAATTAATAAACTAAAAAGCCTCAGGGGAACTGGAAAAAGAGGGGAAAAAAGAAAAAAGAAAGAAAGAATATACATACAAAATAATTCTCTAACTTTCACAGCATCTCCTTCTAGCCCCAAAACCTCCAAGCAGCTCTGTTCTGCACTTGAACTAATAGCTTGATATTTTTCATCCTAAAGTTGAAACACTTTGGAGTCAAAGCATCATCAAAAAAGGGTCTGATAATAATGTGTGTCCAGCTTATCGTCTCCTCCTCTGTCGTTGGGTTACAAAACACTTTACGTTCTGTTCCAGTTTCCTGCTCCATTCTGCCAGATACTGACTCTAAGTCATGCCTGCGAGCAGCTGGACATCACAGGCTGTCTCTGCCTGTCAGGGCACCACTGTGACACGCAGCAGATCCTTGTCATGTAATCGCCCCCGACACGTGGTCACAATCATGGCAACTCAAGGTGCTTGCCTCAGTTTGACTCAGCTCTAAAGCACGGACTAAACCAGAAGCTGCTGCTTAATGTGCGACAGGTGTGGGTCATGGTTTTGGGGACAAGGCAGAACCAGGTACCAAAAATCTCTGCTGGGCACATCATCTGCAAAAGTCCTTTCCTTCCCTGTACCTCTGAGGGCCAAAGCATTCTCTGTTCCTTGGGAGTGACAGAAGGGACCAGCCGTGCCAGTCTGCTGGCACTCTCCTGCACCGAGTTTCTGCCTGTGTTTACCAGAGGACTGGACTTCACCTGGTGTTGTGAGTCAGAGGGAAATGGCAGGGAGCCGTGCAAAGGCTCTGCCAGCTGGTGCCCAGCTTCAGTTCCCCTGCTTACACTGATTTCCCAACAGTAAAAGTAAGAAGCCCAACTAGACCTCAGGGACTGTATCCTGTGAAAGCAAGAGCTTAACTGAGTATTGCTGTCTGAACTTGACCAAGCCTGCTCTGAGTCACTGCAGACATCACCCTAAAGGTCATCTAGGATCTCATCCCAGCTCTGGGAAAAAAAATCTTTGTGGTATTTGACAACCGAGCCAACATCTCCAGCCAGTGTGAACAAAACATCCACTTTGGCAATCTTATTTGCTAAACTTTGCAATCATGCTTCAGCTAATGTGTTGGTAGGACTAGGTCTTTTCTGTTTGTCTTGCAGCTGAGCCTGGCTGCACTGACTCATGTGCGGCTCCTGTTACCTCCCGGTGCCGGGAACCCTGGGGTGGGCAGGTTGACTTTGGTCAAGGCAGACCAAGCTGGGAGCTCTCAAGCATTGAAACACACCATCTCCATGTGTGCTAAGGGCTGCAATCACCTTTCCCTTGAGGCAGCTGAGAGAAGCAAAACTCCACCTGGTATTTCTAAGTAGGGAGATAGAAAAATGAGTCAGCTCACACTTGCACCTGGGCTATGGAAAGTAAGGGTAAATTGTGGGCTCATTGCATCACTTTTTGCTCCAACTAAGCCAGACTGAGTATGTCTGCAGGTAAGTTAGATGTGCCAAGAACTGCAGCAGAGGTGAATAAATTGCAGCCAGTACTGAATCCCCATCAGCCTGTTGCTGCCTGGGCAATGAAAGGGGTAAACAGAGTGGAGGGGAAAAGGCCAGCCAGCCTCAACACTGGTGGCAGTGGGACCTCTTTGGGATGATGGGAGTGCTGGATGTGCATTCAACCTGTCAGGTCATGGCTGGTGTCTCCACAGGCCCTGGAGAAGGTAAAGCCAGAGCAGAGGTAGCATGGAGGCATGGCCAGCTGGGGCTGTGTGGCAAGGACCTGCAGTGGGGACAGGGGACAGTAAGGGACTCATCTGACTCCTTTTGCATGAGGTTTCACACAGCCCAGGGTCACCCAAGGAAAAGATTAGAGAAAGAGCACCAGGAGCTCTTGCTGTGGCTCTGTGACATTTAGAACAGGAATTGTCCCTGAGCTGCTGCCTCTGGAGGGAGAGGGCTCTGGCGATGGAGCCACACATGGTGGCAGCAGGCTGGGTGCCGTGTGGGGAGGAGCACGTCCTCTCAACGTGCCGTGTCTGTGCCTCACCCCACGCTGTCTTCAGCCGGCTTTGCTAGCTCCAGCTGTGCAACAAACCTTGCTGAGAGGCAAAAACTGTGGCAGGTGGGAAGAGTAATATCAAAAGAACCCCAAATGTGACTGTGGATGAATGCTGGTGACGTTCCCCTTTGTTGCTTGTCTGGCCAGGGCCTTTGCAGAGCTGACAAACAAGCTTTGGTCCTTTTTTAAGGCTTTGTGATCTGCTTGGCACTCAAGCTTTGTGCCAAAAGGGCTATGGAGGGCACTCCTTCCTTCTCAGTAGGTACGGATGCCTCTCCAAGCCCCAGGACATGCTGCCCCAAGGGGTACTGGGGCCATCCCTTGCCAAGGAAATGATGCTCCATTCTTCCAGGTCATGTCCTTCCTCATGAAGGACTGCGAGACTCCTCTGAGGTCCCAGACAACTCTAGACCCATTATAGTATTTGTGTCTTTTTCACACTGTCCTCACCCAACCCTTGCAGCGTTCAGTGTCCCTGCCCTTGTGCTCCACTGCAGCTTCAGACTCCAGCACATATACACCTGCCTGGACATGGGGTGTCCTGCCATCCTGCCCAAGGGGACGTGCACGTGGGGGTCCCTTCTTGCAGTCACCACGCTGAGCACGAGGGTGCATAACAAGCACCTTCAGCCTGTCTGCTCGCACAGCTTCACACCCCCAGGACTCGGTCCAGCTGCGACAGACATGTAGATCAAACACCCCCCACCCCCATTCCTGCCTGAAGAATGAATCTCCTGCACACAGCAATGGGCTCAGACTGGAACACAGGAGGTTCCATCTGAGTATGAGGAGAAACTTCTTTACTTTGAGGGTGGCAGAGCCTGGAACAGGCCGCCCAGGGAGGTTGTGGAGTCTCCTTCTCTGCAGACATCCAAAACCCATCCTGTGCAGTCTGCTTTGGATGAACCTGCTTTAGCAGGTGGGTTGGACTAGATGATCTCCAGAGGTCCCTTCCAACCCCAACCATTCTGTGATTCTGTGACAGTCCCCATATGCTTAGGGATCTATGTCTGCATCTTCCCAAGCCTGCTGCCAGCTGTTGCAAGGCACCAGATGCCCTTTCGCCCACGCAGACTCTTGCAGGAGAGGCTCCCTGCTCACCAGCACTGGGCACAGTTCCTTGTCCATCGGGACTGAGGGACAGCCACATGTCAGCAAGTGGCACTCTATGATTTATAGGAACTGACTGGGTCTCCTGGTGGTGCGCCACAGTTTGGCACAGCATGGAGAGCTGAGCAGAATCTGCATTTAAAGCAGATTTCTGTTTTGAAGGGTCTATAATGAGCCACCCAAGCTGCCGAGCGGCCTCAGCTGGGAGGAGGCTGACAAAACACTTCAGCCCAGAGGCACAAACTTTTTAATTGGCAAATTGCTTGTTTTTGCATTTCCCAAACATTTTGTTTCCAGGGACTTGGGAGAACCCTGGAGAACTGAAGGAGCTGGGTTTGCAGGGCTCCTCTCTGTACCCCAAACAGAGAGCGTTCACCTTGCTGGAGCGTGACAGAGCGTCTGGGGATGTGAGGGATGCCATGTCAGAGGGAACAACGCCTGGAGGGAGGGTGGCCTGGCCCGGGAGCTGTGGGGTCGTCTCAGATTTACAGTGGAGCAAAGTGGTTTGCAAGGAAACTCTCTACTGTTTGGCCACTGCGAGCACAGCCCCTGCCTCCTTGACTTCAAGCACCTGAAGGCGAAATAGTGCCCGGGACAAATGGGACCTGTCGCTCTGCTGGAACTGAGATTTTCATGGAGAAAACTGGAAATTTTTTAATTTATTTTTTTTTCAGTCATGACAGCCCAGTTAATTTCTATTTTCCAGTTCAGCCCAGGCCCCCAAGTCCCCTCTTCATGCCACCTTGTCTGTGCCTTGTTTCCCGGCACTGTCATCTCTCCCCACTGCGCGGTCCCCGAGGAGGGCAGGGTGGGGGTGTGTGGTGCAGGCACCCCCTCTGCAGCTGCTGCGTGTGGGGAGGGGGCCCCACGCTGCACCCAAATCCCCAGAGAGGAGGGAACCAGAGCAGTGGCCGTGGGGCTGAGAGGAAGGAGAGACGAAAGCACTGGGAAAGCTGGAGGGAACCTGTGGGGTCCGTCAGGATGCACCAGCCCTGCCTCGCAGGGAGCTGTCATCACTCCACAGGGTGAGCAAAAGAGCATTAGCACCAGCATGAAGATGCTCATTACAGCCAGTATTTAACTAGCTGAGAAAATTCCCTTCTTGTTAATTAAGGGAGGTGAGCATAAGCCACTTTGCAGCTCAGACACACGTGTTAATAACCAGAAAACAGCCAGGATTAAGAACAATCAAACACCTTTGTGGAAACCACGTTGAAATAGCCGCACATCACGCTAGTGCTCCTCAGCATGAATCGGCTCTCCTCTTCCCACAGATGCTGCTCTCCCTGATGCATTCACAGTGCTGGGGCTCAGAGGGACACTTGCCCCACCTCAAGCTAAACCAGGAGGAAACGTGTCCCCTGAGCAGGGTCTAGGAGCCTCTGCCAGATGCCTTGGCTCCTGGTACTCTTGCTCAGTGTGCCCGTAAATCACACAGGCAGCCGGGATACCTAACACAAGCTCCAAACCTGCTCTGATGTTTGTCCAAGAGTGATTGCACAGAAACAGGTTTTAGAGCCACACGTTTCACCCCACACCCCTTCCCTAACTGACCTGTGCCCAGATCAGGGAACAGAGACCATCCTCCCTGTCAGCCCCATGTCAGAAGGGAGGGAACCCCAGGGCGGAAGGGACACGTGGTGGAGGTGGGCTGAGGCATGGTGCTCGTGGCTCTCCACCATAGAGCTGCTAATGAGAAGAGTCGTTTCCAGCAGGCAGCTGTTCAGTGGGATCCTCATGTCCCCGTGACATGTGCTGGAGGCAGTGACACCTTCAACATGAATCCCAGCAGCGGCTGAGCCTCCTGGAGGTTCAGTGCTAAATGGCCCATGGATAACAGGCTGCTTTCCAGCTCTCCTGGTGTGGCATGCTAAATCAGGCCAAGATGGAGACTGAGGGAGGAAAGGGCCTTCAGGATGTACCTTCCATGTGACGGATGGAGCCTCACCAGGTAACCAGTGCAGGTGAAACCTTCCCCAGGCTGCAGCAATGTGACACCGTGGAGCTGTGCAGTGCTGCTGGGGCTGCGACTCCCAGGCACAGAACCACAGAATGGTTGGGGTCAGAAGAGACCTCTGGAGATAGTCTGGTCCAACCCACCCTGCAGGGCCACCAGAGCAGATTGCACAGGATCGCAGCCAGGCGGGTTTTGAATAACTCCAGAGAAGGAGACTCCACAACTCCTCTGGGCAGCCTGTTCCAGTGCTCTGTCATTCATGGCTGAGAATACCAGCTCTGAGCTCGTCTGCTTGCAGAGACATGTGGTCCTAATGAATGTTTCACTCCAAAGGTTCTCTCTTTTAAAATGAGGGGAGAAGCACCATGTTTATGGAAGTTTCAGTCCAGTCTTCGCCCATCTGTGCCATCCATCACCACCAGTAAAAACCTCCTCTGGCCGCTGGCCCCTTGTGTCTCACACCAGCAGTTTTGTTGCTGCTTCTGCCAATGTCTCTATGGCACAACTCTCTGTGAGCATCACTTTGCTACCCATCACAACCCAAACCGGCCAGGGAAAACTCACTTTTGGAAAGAGTCTCCAAAAGCATAACCCGTGCAGGGAGATCTGAGGGTGAGGGGTGGGTCTGACACTGCAGGACGCCCCAGCTTTGCACCACGCTGCTCCCACACTGCAGAGGAGCCTCTGATGCTATTTAATACGACCTCTTCAGCAATTAACCCTTTGCTTGTTTTTCACAGGTTATGTGGTCACTCTGTGAGAGGGTCAGAGGAGAGAAACAGAAAGAGAAGTCCCTGCTCTTTGTGGGTTTTTAGTCCCCAAACTTTCCCCATTCTGTGCATATCACCAGAAAGTAGTAAAAATCTGATATGTTTAGAAACAGCTTAGAAACATATAAATAACAGCAGTTTGGTGTTGGAGCTACAAATACAGTGACTTGTAAGTTCCTGGGTTTATTAACATCCAAAGGGGATAACAGGAGCTTTATCATGTCTGATTGAATTAAATACAGTACACACCAATTTGGGGATATAAAATTTGTGATCGTAACATATAATTAAACACTTTTCCGGCACTGTTGTTGTCTTTTCTCTACAAGCTAAAAATAATAAAATAAAGTGGATTTTTAATTGGTGTAATATATAAATTGATGTCCATTGCTGAACAGACTGGATTTACAAGTCTGAGGTGGGAAATTGTAACAAGTGGGGCTGGGAGGTATGAGTGCAAAACTCACCTGTGAACACACCTGGCCAACCTTTCCCAGCAGAACAGGGATGGAGAGGGGGCTGCTCGGGCCATCAGGGGGTGCATGAAGAGAATGGGGGGGGGTCCCAACATGCCCTCTGTCCCCTGCATTCCTGGTGCAGTGGGTAAGGCCTTTAGCTGCCTCTGGCTTCAGTGGAAACTCCGGCCAGACCAAGGCTGTGTTGCCTCTCTCTGCTGCTAGTTGGAAAAAGATCTAATTTTTAATTGCACTGGGGGAAAAGTCCTCATTAGTGGGTTGCAAATACATCAAGCCCTTGCAAGGCCTTGTCAGAGTGTGGAAGTGCAGGGGGCACCCCCGGGGAGTTAAAAAACAGATTTGCGAGGAGGAAGGATAAGGTGATGCTGACCAGAGCTGAAATACCTCAGCCATAGTGCCCAAGGAGAGTCCCCATTGCAATGACTAAACACGAGCCCGGGCCAGCACGTTGCTCTGGGGACCAGAGCAGCACCCAGCTGAGTGGGTGCTCGCTGCGGAGAAACATTTCCCGCTGCCTAAGAGGGAGGTTTTGTCTCCACAGGAGGAACCAGGGGAGCCTCTTTGCATAGTCAACACCCCATGGGAGAGCTCGGTTTCCTCCCACTCGCCTTTGGTTTGCTTTGTGCTGTCATCCCATGGGGAAGCAGAGGGAAGCAATGGGGTCTCTGCTTGCAGCATGTTGATCCAGAAGGTGAACAAGCACTTATCCTGTTGGTAACACGTGAAATGGTGCCCGAGAAGGGAACTGATGGGTCAGCGTTCGCAGGGTGCAGAGGAGCGCTGAGGAGCTTGGCTGGCGATGCGCTTGGCTACTGTCCGACTACAGCTGGGATTTGGGATTGCTTGGCCTTTACGGTGCATTTGATGAGGAGGCCAGCGAGTTGCAGGAAATGAGGAGAGGAGGTTATGGCTACGCCTAGGCTGAAGCAGTGAGAAAATGTGGTCTGTGGCAGTTTTTCAGAGCCTGTTTCCACGCAGAAGAGCTGGAGGCAGATGTGTTCAACACCTGGGCCAACTTTGATCACAGCAGGCAAGCTGCAGAATTGCAATGGCGTAGATGAAAGCGGGAAAAAAAAGAGAAGAAGAAAGAAAATAAAATGCTCTTATCTGCTACAGGCAGTGGTGTTACATGTTCCAGTTGGCATATGCGAGAGTGGTTACTCTCTTAGCAATATCTTCCAACAGCTTCTCAAAGCAAAAATAGCTTTTGACTTGTGGGAGGCAGCCCTCTCCTGAACAGAAAGGAGGTCTAGTACCTTGGATTGTGTTATCCATAGCTCACAGCTTCTGCAGCCCCAACGACAGGTTGCTGAAAACACAGCACCAAGGTATGGATGTGACTCACGAGAACGGTCAGTGGGAGCAGCTGGCCATGAACGCAGAGCAGGCGTGCAGCACCGAATACACCGCACCTCACCAAACGCTAACAATCCCATGGAAGAGGAACATAGAAAGCAACTACCATGTTATCACCTCTGGAAGCTGACAGACATCCTGAACCTAGCAAGGGTTGGTGAGACACAGGAAAAGAAAGCAGCAGAGGGAGACAGAGGAATCCTGCTCGCTGATAACAGCAAAGCAGGGATGGAGCTGGCACAGCTTCCCATGCAAAACGACCCGTTCTGCCATGGTGACCTTCTCAGGCAAGCTGTGGAGAGTTCCAGTGAGGACAGTGTCCCCACAGTTTGCATATTGATTTATTCCCAGCTTATTTCTGAAAGGACTCAGTCACTCCACATAGGCTCAGCCTCTCCTGTAAGGAGTTTGCAGAACCAAGGTGAAACAGAGCAAGTCATCCCCTGATGGAGAGCAGGTCCCACAGGGCTGGGTGAATGTTGCCCAGCATGTGGGGATGCAGTTGTGCTTGACAATCCAGTGCTGTGATAGTGAAAAACAGTAGAAGGGATAAGCAAAAAGAGACAGGCAGAGGCCTGACCCTCGTGCTTCCAGTGGGCAGTGGGGAGGGATGGGCAGGAAAACACTGTTAAAAAAAATCTTATCTGAAGGTGTCTGCCTGCTGAAGTCAACACAGTTTGTCAAAATGGCCCAGCTTTGCCCAGTTTGCAGTGGAAAGCACCTCTCTGGCACACAGAGCTCATTTGAAAAGAAAAAAAATAATGGTGCCTTCTCTGTAGAAGCAGGTGGAGCACAGGGTGGCTGAGGTGCATTTTGGTCGCAGTGCCTCCTCTGCACATCTAATGATGCTGCCCAAAGCCTGCAAATATACTGGGCTTAAGAAATACTAAGAGTTAGGAGTCTAAAAGGAAGCGTACATGGAAAGATCAAATCTCTCCCGGTGGGAGCAACACCAGAAAACAGCAGACCCACTGCAGTTACAGAGAGTTTCGCCTCTGCCTAGATTTTTTGTTTAAGTCCAGATTATTTGGAAATAAACACATATCAAAGGTTAAAATCAGGAATCCTGGCTCTGTGTTGTTTACCCATGCTGTCTTTGTTTCACCGTAAACTGGTACCTGGCATACCGAGATGGTGAGATATGGTGAGATGCAGAGCAGCCGTCAGGTACAAAGCTGCATTGTCAGACTGGAAATCCCATCACTCCTCCGCTATGAAACACCCAGCAATGCAGCCAGAGCTGGAGCAGCCGGGAGCAGGACCTCAGGGAATGGCTCTCCTGCACAAGGACAGGCTGCTGGGAATGCTGCCTCGATCTCAGAATTATATTTCTTTGCCTGTTCCTGATTTAGCAGAAACATTTGATATTAGTGAAGTAAGGGGGAGAAGAGTCTAAAAACTGAACCACAAAATCACAGAATGTCCTGAGTTGGAAGGGACACCAGGATCATGGAGTCCAGCTCCTGTTCCTGCACAGGACACCCCACAGGTCAGACTGTGTGTCTGAGGACGTTGTCCAGTCTTCTTGAACACTGTCAGGTTGGGTCTGTGACACCTCCCTGGGGAGCCTGTTCAGTGTCCAGCACCTCTGGGTGAAGAACCTTTTCCTCATGTCCCACTGACCCCCCCTGGCACATCTTCTGCCGTTCCCTGGGCTCTGTCACTGTCACAGAGCAGAGCTCACCCTGCCCCTCCTGCTCCTGCTGAGGAACCTGCAGCCCATGAGCTCTGCCCTCAGTCTGCTCTGCTCCAGCTGAACAAACTCAGGGACTCCAGCCGCTCCTCACACGGCTTCCCCTCCAAACCTTCACCAACTTCATGGCCCTCTTGCAGACACTCTCCAGTAGCTTAATGTCTTTTCTGTCCTGTGTCCCCAGCCCTGCACACAGTGAATGCTGGCTGTGCTGTGCTGGATGCACCAGCACACGGGTCCCTCTTGGTTCCGGGGACACTGTTGGCTCATGTTCAACTGGCTATAGACCAGAACCCCCCCAGATCTCTCTCCGCAGAGCTGCTCTGCAGCATCTCATCCCCCAGTCTGTCTGTACAGCTGGGGTTGCCATGTCCCAGGTGCAAAATCCAGCACTTGCCCTTGTTGAACTCCATGTGGTTGGTGATTGCCCTGTTCTCCAGTTTGTCCAGATGCCTCTGCAGGGATCTTCTTCTTCATTTGGGTTGCTATTTTCTTGGTAGTGCTTCCCCCCCATTCAGATAACTCCTTATTTCCCAAGGGCACAGCAGCTGCTTTGAAACATAATGCCAATCCTCAGGGTTTTTAGGAAAAAAAAAAAAAGGGTTTGATTCTAGTGTCTTTTTTATGATTATGTTGCTGCTGACTCCTTTTAAATCACCAGTTTGGCAACACTTTGCTTTTCCAAGGCAGAGCCATTTTTCACACCTAACTCTTTCCTTGATTTGCCTAAAGAAAATAAAAACCATTGGACACATGCCAGCCAACACACAGCTTCACGAGCAGAAATGGGGTGCCCAGGGTCCCCAGCGTGGCCGTCCCCCCGGAGCAGGGCTGGCAGCAGTGCTGGGTGAGGAAACCCCCTCGGCTGGATACAGCCCCTTGTCTGGGTAACACACCAACCGGCTTTGTAACCACTTGAACAGAACACTATTCAACTGAATAAATGACTTTTTGTCATCTGAGTTTCTGAGGTCAGTGGCTGTGCAGCCCTGGGTTTAACCCCACTGGGTTAATTTAGGGCAGAGTCAGTTCTGGGAAAGGAAGGGCTAGTGCTGGATATGCTTGCCCAAACCTTCCCCAGTGTCCATCAGCTGGGGGACAGCACAGCTTTGCTGCAGCCCAGAGCGCTCCCAGCCCGACCTCTGAGCTGAGCTCCCACGCTGCCCAAAGGGTGTGCTGGACATCAGCCTGTCTGGAATTGCTGGGGGACGATGGCCCTGGCCACCAGCCAGTGCCCCTGGCCCGCCTGGCGTGGCTTGGTGCAGAGCTCCTGTGACCTCAGGGACAGCTTGAGAAGCTCGTTCTTTTTCTAGCCTTGATAACTTGTTCCCCACTGCAGGGGCATGCATTGCAAACCAGAGCAGGGAACAAATCGAACTGGGAAATAACCTCCCCCATGCTCCCAACCCACTCCAAAAAAAATAGAGAATAGAGGAGAAGAGAGGAAAGGGAAGGAAAGGGGAGGGAAGGGAAAGGGGAGGAAAGGGGAGGAAAGGGGAGGAAAGGGGAGGAAAGGGGAGGGAAGGGAAGGGAAGGGAAGGGAAGGGAAGGGAAGGGAAGGGAAGGGAAGGGAAGGGAAGGGAAGGGAAGGAAAGGAAAGGAAAGGAAAGGAAAGGAAAGGAAAGGAAAGGAAAGGAAAGGAAAGGAAAGGAAAGGAAAGGAAAGGAAAGGAAAGGAAAGGAAAGGAAAGGAAAGGAAAGGAAAGGAAAGGAAAATTTTCAGCTGTCTTGTTTCTTCAGTCTGGTCCTTCAGTGCAGGCCCAGTGCAAGGACAGGGCTGGGCTAAGATGAAGAAGCAGATGAGGACTGTGAGCTGAACTTGCTGCTGGGCTGACCCCATCCTCCCCATTTTCAGTCCTGAGCTCCAGGGAACCCTGAGTTCGTAGCTGCCCAAGGGCTGGAGCAAAGGATAGTGTCTGTGACTGTCCCTAGAAAGAGGCAGCCATGAAGACACTCAGTTATCTTTCCTTTCCAGTTATCTGGGCAGCTCACGGTTGCCTCTGTCTTGGGCATTTGTAATCCTCTTTCTATCACATCCCCTTGTGATCCAGGCAGCCAATCATTCTGGCATGTGAGCTGCACAGAGTTGTGCTTGTGTACTTCTGCAGGGAGAGACGATTTTTGTCCTGACAGATACTTAATGGCTGCTCACAAGAGATGCCTGCTCTACTCTCTGCAAAGAAGGGCGATGGGATGTGCAGGGTGTTAGGACAACACTTTATCCATCAAGGACCACAGTTGTCATGCTCAGCAAGAGCAGAGGTTTGCTGAAGACTTTTGGTGTGATTTAACCCACAAGAGGCCAATGTGAGGCTTCCCCTTCATTCTGTCCCCTCTGCTCTTGCCTTCAGCTGTCAGCTGAATTTACTTATTACTCACAGAAGCTGGACAGACAATGCCAGGGGCACACAGAAACTGGAGCCTGGCAGCACAGGCTGTGCAGCATAGCATCCTCATCCTTCCCACCTCAAGAGTTTGCCCAAATCTTTCCGTTTTCTCAGTGCCAGTGACTGATGACAGGAACTCGCTTTGAGAGAGACCTTGGACAGTGAGACCATTTGTGCCGCCAGCACTCCCACTGCTGCCCGCACCCAGAAGCACAGCTGGGCCCCATCTCTGCAGCCTCCACACAGCAGAAGATCCTCTCGCCTGCTCTGTCGGGTCAGTCTTTGCCCTGAGCAGCTCGGCTGCCTGTGCTGCTGCCCTGGCATCATTAGTCCTGCCAAGGACACCCCGCATTGCCTCCCCAGATAGCAGGGTGAGCTGCCCAGCTCTGCGTCTCCAAATAAAAGCCCTTAAAAACCTTTGTGGGAGCATTGCTGTGGGACAGAGATGCTCTTTTCATGTGCCAGCCCCTTCACAGATTTGGCAGGACCTTTCTCCTTGTGCTAAGGTTGTGAGGGCTGCTTGCTCCTTTCTCCTGGGAGTGCTTTCTTCGAGCAGAGAGCAGTTCTGCCCCATGAGCAGCTCTTGGTTTCTAGGGAGTCTTGCAGCCCTTGAGCATGTGTATGTGCTCCTCCAGCCTAAACGACCCCCTCGGGGCCCCTGCCCACGGTGCTTCAGTGAGGAAAGATAATAAAGGAGGCAAGTCTGACAGCGCAGGTACAAGCAATGACAAAAATGCCAATGGACGCAAACCAGAAGTGATGACGCGGGCAGTCAGCACAGTGGCAAGCTGCAGCCGTGCCCTGTCACATCAATCTTGTCTCGTGCTTCTGTGCTTTTGCAGACTGAAGTGAGTCCTTCTGACAAGGCCCACCCTCCCTGCCATCAGCTTTTAAGCCTCTTCCCCCTCAGCCCCCTGCCCGTGCACAGGCACGTACCCCCTCTCCTGAGCCAGGGAGGAACCGCCGGAATGCCCTGGCAGGAGCAGCCAGCAGCCACGCCACCCAGCAAGCCAGCTGACCTCCAGTTCTCCACCGTGCTGTAAACCCGAGTTGTTTCTACCAGTATTTACAACTCTGTCAGGCTGAAATCACCCCAGAAAATGCAACTTTTTTCTCCTCCAGCTCACTGGTGGATCGTTTGTGTATTGCCAAGGCAAGGGTGGATACCTGCAGCATCCCCTTGCAATATCCCAACAGGGCAGTGGTCTCAGAGTCACAGGCAAGCTCTGTCAGCCAGGAAAAATCTAATCTATTTGGTCTATGATTTTATGGAGTGGTAACTTTTGAATCCGTTGTGAACTCTAAGACAAACCCTTGCAAGAAGTAAAGTGAGCACAAAGGCATTTGTAGACCCAGCTTGTCACCCCATGGCGAATGTTCCCAGGTCTGTTTGATAGGACACTGGTATAGTTAACATTACATTTACATTTAACGTGTGGACTTGCAAACAAGCCTTCAAGTCTCCAGCTCCCTGGGGCAGGGCTGGGAAACACGGCCTGCCAGGGTTGTTGGTAGCACTGGGTGGAAGCACAGCTCTGGGCATACGGAGGGGAGCTGCTGGCGTCTGTGGGAGTCCTTCTTCCTTCACCCCTGACTGGAGAGGCCACGTCCCTGCAGTGAGTTCCCTGGTTCCTTAAGACAGGCGGCTGGAGCTGCCCATGCTGCAGGCTGGCTCTTCACTGGTCTGCACCAACTGCCTCTGAGGGGCTGTGGGGAGCTCCTGCTTCCTTCTTCTCTGGGTTTCCAGAGCCTGAGGGACATGTGTTTGTCTTCTTACTAATGCTTTAGCAACAGAGATGCTGCTGTCGTGCATTTGCAAAATGCCAAAGAGATCCATGGGCACCCTGGTCGCCAAGGCAAGGACATGTAGGAAAGTATTGCCCCAGACATGCCACCATGCTGTTAATCAATGTCACACCATCCCAAGCACATCCTCTGGTCACTGCTGTGCCCCAGGCGCTCTGCTGCACTGTGCATGCAGGAGACCTGCTCACCCATGGCAGCAATGCCATTTGCATCCTGCCTCCCGCTGATGGGAACATCCAGCAAACCAGACTGCAGGAGAAATCTGGGCTGGAAAAAAAGCTACAATGATTTATTCATTGACCCAGATCCTGCAAAAGTGGGAGAAGCTGCAAAACACTGCCCTTCCTGCAAGCTTCCCTGTGGTGAAACCCAAGTGTTGAAGCAAACTCCAAGACAGCGGTTCAGGCCAGAGGTTTCTCTTCAAGGCATAATCACTGACACAAAAATTATCTCCTGCCTTGCACCTTCCCCATCTCCCCCCGTCCCCCTCACTCTTGTGAAATGGATGTGCAGCTGTGTCACAAACCAGACTGGGGGAGGACTTGGGTTAAAACTATCCAGGCAAAGCAGAAAAGCAAGTTTTAACATCAGTATCTCCTGTCACTTGTTCCTTACAAGGCCACACAAGCATTTCCATGGGATTAGGGGGAAGGCGGCACCACATCTTTCAGTAGCCAAGCTTTGCAGCATTCAAGGCTTTACAAGGCTCAGACCTTGTGTAGCCTCATGGGGCTGAGTGGATGGAGCCGCTACCACCATGCTGCTGCCCTCGCCCTGTCCCTGTGCTTCCCAAGCCTTTCCTGAGCCCTTTCAGCACAGAAATCCTGCCAAAAGCACAGCCTAGCAAAGCAAAGCAGCTGCTGTGCCAGCAGGTTAGCGCACTGGGATGCTCACACAGGTCTGGTGCAGAGTCAGAGCTGGGTGAGGCAGCGGGACTGGGGTGCTGGGGGCTGGTTGGGGCCACAGGGGTAGCAAGGTCTAGGGACTGGAAATTAAACCCTCAGAAAGTGGCTAAGTGGAAAGAAGTGAGCTATCTCTGAGCCAAACTTCCCCATTTGACAAGAAATGCAAACAAGCCATCCAGACACAGTCCTGGGCAACCGGCTCAGAGTGATCCTGCTCGGGCAGGGGGTGGACAAGGTGACCTGCAGAGGTACTCTCCAACCTCAGCCACCCTGTGACTGGACATTTGCTCTATGGGTAAATGTTTTTTTCCCCTTTGTGCCTGTCCCTCAGTGACAGCATCTCCACTTTGGTTTTAAACCTCGAAGGGATAGATATAATCCCATCATTTATGGAACAATTCCTGTTATTTAAGGAACTGTAAGGATGTAATTTATTTCCTTCTAAAAGCCTGTTGTTCTTTAGAAATTATGTGCATGACATGGCATCAGGAGGAAAAGGGATCCCAGAGGCAAATACATGGGGAATGGCGGGTTCAGAAATATTAAACACATTTTTCAAAAAAGGAGGATTACTGTTAAGATCTGTGTAGTGCAGGGGAACAAAATATTTAAAAGAATCCAAGAAATGCATTCGACACCAGCATTTCCTCCTACATATTGACAAAAGCAACAGAGAAATGGAAACCTAATCCAAAAACCCATTTGACAGTGATCCATTAGGGACCTTCCCCAGGGGCCCTGAGCAGGGGTGAAGGGACCGGCATGAATGGCCACAGTGGGGTCTGCATGGGACCCGCAGAAGCTGCACACATGCCAGACCCGTGGGCTGGTTGCATGGCCAGACTTGTGCCACAGCAGGGATAGCAGCCGGCAGAGAAGCCACAAGATGCGCTGCAGCTGTCACGTCACCCCGTCAGTCCTGAGACCGATCCGTTGAGAGAACACGCTTTCCAGCAGGACCACAAGGCAGGAGGACACAGATCCCGTCTTTCCTCTTTTGCGGGGTTCAGGACAGAGCTGCGGATTTTGAGGGTTCCTGGGGGTTTTCCAAGAATGAGAAGCAGATGGTGGAGCTGGTGGCATTCCTTGAAATATAGCCCATGCCTGAGAGAAGCCAGAGATGAGAGAAGGGACTTAGCATCTTAGATTCTGGGGAATCTTTTGGTAGGAGAGACAGGAGAGCTTAAAGCTTAGTTGGCACCAGAAAATTCCAGAGTGTGCAGGAGATTTAAAGCAGAGGTCATGGGACAGCAGCAAGAAGGACACTTGGTCCAGACTGATCTGATTTAGGGCAGGATGGAGCCAGAGCTCAGTGTGCCTCTAGAAAGCCGGAGGGAGACATGCCATCTCAATAAATCAGTAAGGCAAATCAGGCTGCCTGCGGGGGAAAATCCCAGACTGTAATAATGATAGGGCTGATGTGCAAAAGTTAACTAGGATTAGAGAAACGGCAAATTTCAAGTGGAAGGTGACAGCAGGAGACTGCAGCTACCCTGCATAGATCTGACTGTTGGCTTGTCAGGATAGATAGGTAGAGGTAGATGCAGAGACAACATTCTTGGACACAAATGATAAACCCTGAACAAAATCGTCTAGAACCCCCAAGAAAAGATGCTGTTCTGGACATAGTATGGAGTGCTGCACAGGACCTGTTTCAAGCTGTGTCAGTGGTGGATCGCTCTGTAACAGGGACCACGGTACAACCAGGTTTAATACTGCAGAGGGAGGGTGCAAGCCAAGAGGTGTTGAAATTGGTGGGACCAGGTTGATGGCTAGGGGTTAAGAGCTGCCTGGGGATGCTGAGGCCACAGCAGAGAAGGTCGGTGATTCCTTTGTGTTGGTCTTTACTGTCAGAGGTGCTAGGGATACTCATATACTCATGGTTTTCTGTAGCAGATTGATCAGAGGAAGCGAATCAAGCTGAAATAATGGTGTGGGTCATTGTACACCAGATGCCCTGGCTCGATGTACCCAGAGAAAAAAAATCTAAGTCAGGTCTGTATGATGCTGAAGTCAGAGCTGCTGGTTACAGATCAGGAAGCACGCTGGAGCCATCTCTGACACCTCTGAAATCAGTGTTGAGCAGCAGGAAGGAAAAAACGGCTTGGGCTCTGCTCTGATGTGAAGGAGCGCTGGCAGCACAACGGGGGGTGTCACTTGGCCTGCGCATCTGGAGAGCTGTGCACAGCTCTGGACCCCATCTCCTGAGGGACATGGTGAAGATCCAGAGGTCAGAAGTCCGCCAGTTGGAGAGAAGGCTGTTGGACAACCAAATCAAGGCTTGCAAGGCATAGGGGTGATAGACAAGGCAGATGGAGGACATCTGCTCATCATTCCCTGGCAGGAGGGAGCAGGCTGCTCCCTGCACAACCCCCAGCTGCAGAGGACCTGGGGGTGACACTGACTCTTCAACACCACATCTACACCAAAGCCTAGGCTGGGGATCTTTTACCAGGGTAGAGTCCAGGGCGAGACATTTGCTTTATCCTTGGGAGGAATCCAGAGTATATATTTCATACATTTTGACGTGAAACGCTGTTTTGGACCAAAATAATCCTTCCAGAAAATCTGAGGCGGGATATTCTTTTCATCTTGAGCTGGTCTCACAAAAGCTTAGGATCACCCATGGTTCAGAGGTGGAGACCTGGGCTGGACGAAGCCAACTCAGCAGGAGTGCAGCACACCTGCCAAAGCCCCACCGGGGCCGGGATGGGGCCTCAGTGGGAGGTGGGACCCAGCTGATGGATGGCTCTCCATGGCCCTCATGCCCCAGGAGCCACCAGTTGCCACTGACAGTGTTCTTTATGAGAAAATTAAGTAGAGTAGCAGTCTTCTCCCAACTTCATAATAGCTTTTTCTGGTGTCAAAATAAATTACAAAAAAAAAAAAAAGCTATTTCATGCTGTAATTACAAGTCATAAAAAGAGCTGTGCTGACAGATTTATAACACCCCAGTAACTGCCTCTGGCAGCCAAGCCCCAGTAACACTAATCACGATAACAATCCCAACAATAATTATAGATAAGACTCTCCCTGAGAGCCCTTGCTCCATGGCAATCCCCATCACAGCCCCGGTTTGCTGGAGGAGGTGTGCAGTGTTGGGACAGGGGTGCAGGGATCCCGCAGTGCTCGTACAGGGGTGCAGGGGTCCCTCGGGGCTGGCACAGGGGTGCAGGGATCCCGCAGGGCTGGGACAGGGGTGCAGGGATCCCACAGTGCTGGGACAGGGGTGCAGGGATCCCACAGGACTGGTACAGGGGTGCAGGGATCCCGCAGTGTCAGGACAGGGGTGCAGGGATCCCGCAGTGTTGGGACAGGGGTGCAGGGATCCCGCAGGGCTGGCACAAGGGTGCAGGGATCCTGCAGGGCTGGTACAGGAGATGCAGAGATCCCGCAGGGCTGGTACAAGGGTGCAGGGATCCCACAGTGTCAGAACAGGGATGCAGGGATCCCTCCATCCCAGGCAGGCGGTCTGTCTTGCCCAGGTGGTCTGTCCCCCCAGCTCCAGCCCCTGTCACAGCTCTGACTCTTTCAAACCAAACACATGCTGGTGCAGACACCTCAGTAGCTCAGTGCCCACAAGAAAGTGTTTTGCATTGACGCCGCAGTATGGGTATTTGCACTGTCAATGCTCTGATGTTTTAATTCTGTTTTCAGCACACTGACAGTAGGTTTTTTTCATTGAACGGTAGACTGGCTTTACTGAGAGTAGGATAGACTCCCCTGGGCCTGAAGCCTGAAGTCATAGTCCTACAAGGACCCTCCTTGTCTCCTCACTTAGGAGATGCAGAAGTCCAGATTTCATGGCTTAGGGTCAGTTCAGAGGACTAAGAGCTCCTGTGCCTACACCTTTCTCTTTTAACCATTACGATGGCTGACCTCCAAATTGCCATTGGATGCCTGGGCAGCCTTGAAAAAGCAGGAACCCCCCAACGTGTGTGGAGAGTCCTTGAGCTGGAAGGCGTTGGAGAGCTGGGACATGTGGCCTCCATTGGCTGTTTTTGACCTGGAGCATGTCTGGAGCTCTTTGAGAGATCACATCCTAGAGGGGGTACTGAGAAATATATTCTGGAACAAGAGGAAAGTCATTAATGTTTCCTCGCTTCTCCTTGCCATGAGGAGCCAGCCCATCTTGCACAGTGCAAGCACACTTGCACACACACAGAGATGTATGCTTGCAATTTGCACCAACATGCATACACATGACCGCAATTGCACACGCTGCCAGCTCCAGGTTATCTCCTGCAGTCTGGTAGCTCCTTTGTTCATGGTCCCAGTGTGCCAGACTGCAGGGGAAAGTGGGTCCCCAGAAGCAGGAGCTGCTGTTTCCAGCTCTGCCTCCTGCTGCCTGCCTCCTCCCTGCATTTGTGCCTACTCCTCGTCTCACTACTTGCTCTCTCTTGCATTTGCATATCGTGTGTATTCATGAAAGATGTGGTTGATTAAATATTCATGCACACAGTCATTGAACTTACAATTAAACTGAAACTTGCAGCTCTTCTCATATCCCCCCACCCCAAGAGGAGTGACAAGCTGGCTCTGGCTGCAGAAGGATGCTGGGTTTGTTGGCTGCTGTGGGCTGCAGCCCAGGATGAGACGTACCAGCACATAAATACCCTTTCACTGACCCACTTTTCCCAGACCCATGCTGTTTCACAAGACAGAGCATGACGAGAATTGCTTCCTGGTCTGGTGGAGGCCATGGCAGGAGCACATAAATACAGCAGCAAAAATTCTCAGCGTTGCAGGGTGCAAAATCTTTGCCTTCAAGTGCGGCTGATCTTATGGCAAAGCTGCCCCCTCCATCTACCACCAGCTCCACATGGGAGGCACAGCGCAGTGCAGGGTGCGTGGCTCTGCCGGGGGCTTGCATTGGGGTTTGCACTCTGCCTGGGCTTTGCATTTGCTCATCCACAGGCCCCAGCCCAGCCGCTCTGCAGCCCCAGTGGCTCCTGCTTCGGTGCTCAAGGGGGATGGATGGGCTCACATGGAGCCCCCTCCCTGCTCCAGAGTGCTCCTGCTCCCGCCTGCTGCAAAACTGCTCCTCGCAGCATCACTCTGCTGCTCCCACGGCTCCTGCAAACTTCCTCTCATCTCCACATACTAATAGCATGTCAGGAGCTTCTGCTTCAAAACACATCTAGTCTGACAGCCCACCCTGGAAAAGCCAGCTTCAAACAGCGCCGACACTGACAGAATCAGAGCAGAGATGGGACGGGGTGGTGGGGAAGCGGGGAGAAAGCAAGCGCAGGGCTGCAGAGGTCCCCAAAGCACAGGGCAGTACTGCACTGCCAGCTCCGTGGGACCACAGAGCACAGCCCAGTGGGTCCTCCCACTCGCACCACCCCGAGTCACGCACAGCATCCGTTCCTGGCCATGGGCATCCCACAGACCCTCACATCGGCATACTGGAGTGTCATGCACACAGCTGCAGACCTCCTTTTCCATCACAGCCCCAGGTCACAGAGGAGCAAGTGATTCTGGTGTGCATATAACACTTAGAGCTGTGTGTCTGTCTATTTTATTAGTGCTAGCCACAAAAAATGTGGGTCGTGTCACTTGAATCTATTTGCTCTGGCCAGGACATGATCTGAAGTACTGGCAGTGCTGGGTAATTCAGACACCAAACATTTGTTAAAACCATTAAAAGTGTTTGTTAAAACTCTCTCTAGTAACTCTCTCAGTTTATTTTGGGAGTCTGGGCAGAGATCAAGATGTTCAGGGCTGTTATAACTGACCCAGAGCATCCCCCCAGGTAAGCAGCAGCTGCCTTCAAAACAGCAGCCAGTGCAAACCAGAATGTTTCCTTGCCTAAAAAGCCTTCCCAACAACATTCTCACCCTCCCCCAGCTTTCTTCTACTGTCTGTGATATCCCTGTCTGCTATTCTTTACTATTCAAGTGAGTTTTGAAACGCATCTTCTTTGAAAACCCCTTGTGTAAAGTAGGAGAAAATGTCCATCAGGGCTGCAATTTGTCAGCTCGGCAGCGCTGGCTGCGGAATAAGGTTTGAGGGGAGTTTGGCTGGAAGGGAGGGAGGTATTTGGGAATGTTTTTCGCGGAGCTCAGGCACAACCCCAGCGCCGCTCTGCTCCCCGCACGAGCAGACAATGGTTCCCTGCTCCTGCCTTCTGCTGCATAGGCTTTCAGCCCACGGCTTGCTCTCTGCAGGTGCCTGTGTGGTTTGCTGCGCAGGATTGGTGTGGTTTTAAGGCAATAAAGTTGTTTCCCTCCTGTCACTCACTTAAAATCACCCGGGGAACTGGTAAGTTTTATATCAGCATCTATGCAAGAGACCTTCCTAGTATTGTGGGAAGAAAGGCTTCCAAACATATCACAGCTCCCAGACGTCGCAGTGAAGGGTACCGGCCTTCTGCTGCAGTTCATGTCTTAGCTCTATTATCCCATCAATATTAACTGCCACTGGGTAAAAGGCACTTGTTCCAAACCCAGCATGTTGGGAGCAGCTGGGCTGTTTGCAGAGCCCTCAGGGCAGCCATGCTTTGCAGCTGGACATGCTTGTCCCTCTGCCCAGTGGCACAAGCTTGTCGCCTGGCACTGGGCTCAGTAGGTCACAACAAAAATCACTCGTGTGTGTGTGTGGATGTGGGTACAAATCCCTCCCTGTTCCCAGTTCTGGTTGGTTACTAATACCCCAGTATTAGCCTCAAAAGTGCCCAGGGCAACGACAAAAGCAGAGTGCTTCCCATCCCTTTCCTGGAATACAGATGGAGATGTACCCCAGACCTCAAGGCAGGACTGGGTGGCAGTTCCTAGTGTCCCTGCAAATGCCAGCAGGACTCAAGTGGCTCAGGGGTACCAGGCAGGCTGCAGTGGAAAGTCTGGGCAGCCAATTTAATGGTATTTTGGAGATGACAGCCTCCACTGTCCATCCCTCTCGGTGCTTGTGGCCTCAGGCCAGCAAAAGGTAACGTCCAGCTCAGCTCGTGGGGGCTGTGCTGGAATACTGAGACGTGGGGAAGAGATCACAGCCTGGTTTGCTGCAGGAAAAGTTGGGGACATAACACCTTAACCAGCCCTCTCTGGAGCTTCTTCACTGAACCCTGAGCCTTGTACAGAGCTGAGGGAATGTTGGTCACTCCACAGCGTTCAAGCAATGATAGACACAGTCATAGCAGTGCATGGAGCTGGACCACCAGCATCCTGGTGGACTCCATGGCCCTCCTTTGTCCAGCAACAGGCTGATATGGCCCGGTTGTAAGGCAGTGAAATCTCTACTTCAGTACCCTCTGGAAACCTGGATAGGGACTGTGAGGCCACATCTACAGCACAAACCTTCGCAGCCCAGGCTGTAAGTAGCTTCATCTGGCATCACAGAGGGGTACAAATCACCCTTAATGGTATTTTCTGCTGGTGTTACAGTATCCCTTTTGCAAGTGTGATTGTTGAGTGCATTGCTGAGGCACTGCTCTGCTGAGCTATCTTGATGTCACGAATGCAAATAAATCTGCTCTGAGAGGAGGCTGAGGGGCGGGCCGTTCAGGACTGGGTTTTCTTCCTCCTCATTGTAGGAACGTTAACCTCTGGCTGCAGCTGCAATATCTTCTGCTCTGCTCTGCTCCACATTTCTTCCTTACATTGCTCAGATGCTAATGGCAGCTCAGAATATCCTTATGGGTGAATACATTGCACTATTTGCCAGTGGCCCCTCATTCCTTTCTTGCAGTCTCTGTCAATGTTGACGCAAGTGTTGGTGAACGCAAGATAACCCTCTGGGAACCCTCTGTAAATACCAGCGAGGCATCAGGAGTAAATGGCGCAAATACCAGGGATGAGGCAGCTCCCAGGAGCTGGGCAGTGCCACCTGAGCCCTGCACAGGGCAAAGCTGGATCCCCACCCTGGGCAGCCTCACCCCGAGGAAAGTCTTGTTGCTGATGTGACAAGGAACAGCAGCAGTGCCACTGCCATGGTGACATTAACATCCCAGTGTGCTCCTCCATCTCTTTCAGCAGTCTGGAAAGAAATTTGCAAGCGGCGTTTGCATGGATTGGCTGTCACGCACAAGTGCCCAGCATCTTTGCAAACACTGCATTTCCACCACAACCTCTTACTGAGGACAGCAAAAGTCCCAACCCTCCCTTGTTATAGAGGGGGGAAGGGGAAGACGAGAGGTGGTTCATGGCCACAGCAAACACAGATCTGGTCAGGATGGGGACTCCGGGTGCCTGCATCCCACTCATGAAGCCTGTGCCATGCAGAGGACCCCTAACCCCTTCAGCTCAGCCTGTGCCCAGCATCTGGTACTTCAGAAGGGATACAAACACTAACTACCCCTTGCTCAAACTGGTCCCAGCAGGAACCACTGCACTGCAGGGTGGTGCATTGCGTTTGTTCATGTTTTGCTGTACAAGGCCTGAAGCACAAACTGGTCCTCTGTGGCCTCTGTGTTTGCTCCTTGTCCATCCCACCCAGGTGCATGATCCCACTGAAATAGTCTATTTGCTGACAGCCCTCCCCAAAGTGGCCTGTTCCCCCACCTCCTGCCAGACAAGCCTGGCTTTGGCAAGATTTTATTTGAGCCAAAGCAAGCTCAGTTTACACAATGATGATACTGCTCTTGCAGATGTTGAGACACTTCCAGGCTTACTGAGGCTTATAAATAAATATTTATTATTAATTTTATTCCCCTTCTGGTGCCAGGGTGCATAGGATAAATCACTGCCACTCTGTGATAACGGCTCCGGGAGCCAATCTTTAGCCTTGCCTGAGATTTATGCCCCTTAAAAACAAAGATCCTGACAAAGAGAAAGATTTCCTGGCACAGAGCAACTCTGTTTAATTAGAGAGATGATTCATGTTTTCAGTCACAGTTTAGTACCAGGCTCTTTACAGTCAGCAGTAAAGCAGGAACCTGCAGGTCTGCAACCCCATCTCGGTTTGCCCCAGTGGAGTTACCATTGGCACGATGCTCTGCAGGGATACGGTTGCAGCGCCGAAAGCCTCAGCTGGACCCTGGCACCTGCAGACCTTCACCAGAGCCACCCGAAACCCTTTTCCTGTGCATCTGGCTCATGGGAGAGACCATTCCCCCCATGCCACAGGGACAGTGTTGGCTCCATCAGGGAGATCTCTGCATTTCCCAGCCCAACTAAAACACTTCAGTCCTGTTCCATGCTTTGGTTGCCATCATCCCTGCAGCAAGTGGCCAGGGGCTGTGCCATGGGCCACTGCCGTCCCCAGCAGCCCCTGGCCACAGGCTTCTGCAGGCTGTGGGAGCTGATGGACGCTGAGTCCCACACTGGTGCGCTCACAATTTGGGTCAGCTGGGACATGGCCAGAGCAGACTGGTCTGAGCATCCCCAGGCTGAGCAGGTGCTGCTGAAAAAGCTCCACCAAGAATCCATGGGGTCTTTGTAGTGGAGCTGGGTGTCTCATGGAGCCAGCACTGGAAAGCAAAGCTTTGGCCCTAATTCTGCTCCAAAGTGGGGGGAAAAAGGTCATTGCAAGAGGGGCTGTCTCATGATGAGGCAATGTCATGCTGAGCTGGTCCCTGAGAAACAGGGGCACCGCTGTGGAGCAGATCCTCTTCCTGGCATATGGTGTTCGGACTTGGGTTCGGCCAGTGCAGGATCAGGGCACAACCCAGCCAGGACAGGGACCCAGCCCATCCTCTTTCCCTCATCCCGCTGCTCAACTGGACTTCTCACCAGAGCAGTAAGAATGAGCCTGGTGAGGACATTAAGCAAGCTACCAGCCTTGCATATGGCTGCCAGGCACATTTATGGGCCATGACTGTCTAGACAGTTTCCAAGAGTTGGTGGCTGCCTTGCTCACTGCGCTCCTTACCATCACATCCCAGGCATTAATTCAGAAATAAAACAGACACGGCAAAGGCCCATAAAATTAATTAGCGCTCACTTTAAATTAAGCATGTCAAATGACTGTTTCATGGAGATTTAATTAAAAGCCTGAAAGTTATACTGTGAGCAATGGCTGGAGCTGGGCCGGAGAGGATGGCGTGTGTGCGTAGGGCTGGGAGCTGGCACCATGTCTCCTGCTGTGCCAAGCTGAACAGGCACTGTGCACAGCGGTTCCAGCCAGGTGTGATGATGTGAGTGAGCTGCTGTGTCCCTTACAGTGTCACTGTCCCCTGCTCCCTAAGCCTGTCCTTGCAAGGGCATCTGCACCCAAGTGGGTGCACAGCTGGGGCGCACAGGTATGCAGGAGGGAGACCTGAGGTGGAGGGCATTCTGCCAATAGGAAGTGACATCTCTGAGGGAGAGGGGATTTGGAGTCCATCACCATGCTTGTGCCTGGCCCTGGTGACCTTGTCTCAGCACCAGAGGACGTGGCACCTGGAGGAAGAGGAGAGGAGTCCCAAATGGGGACAGGATATGACCCAAGCATGCAGTAACATCACCAAGGTTGAGAGGGATCAGGCTGGGTTCAGCTCAGCATCAGATGTGTTAGGTTCATCAGGCACCACCTGTGGTCCCCTGGGTGGGATGGCTGATGCTGAGTGTGCCTTGGTTGTGAACTGGCAATTAATGGACAAAATATCCCATCCTGAACAAACACTGGCCCAGGGCAGCCCTTACCCCAGTGAGACGTGTGCTGTCACGCCATGTCCCTGTCCCTGTGCTCTGCCAGCAGGTCCCTTCCAGCTTAGCCTTAGCAGGGCTCCATGTGGCCGCAAAAGCATCCCGGACTACAGCAGAATAATGTTAATGGTCCCAGCACACTGGTCAAGCTCGATGCTAATGAAGAGGAAGAACTGGAGAGGAAAAAGAAGGTTATTTCCATCCCTGAAGAGCCCTGAGGTGGCTTAGCAGTGTATCCAGGCAACACCCCTTTCTGACTATAGAGCTGACTTCTGCCCTTCTCCATCATGTCTGCCCCTAGATCCCTGGTGCATTCGGGCTGTAGCCTGTCAGTCCCCAGGGGCAGGGGCCGTCTTGTTCAGCTCGCTCCTGTTGGCAATAGCAGTGCTAGGTCCAGACCAAACCCCAGGAGAACCACAGCCCGGGTATCAACCTTGGACTGGAGACTTCATCATCCCATGGAGAGGACTGTCCACCCACAAGGCAATCCTGTTTCGTACTATCCTTGGAGCCCGTGCTTCAGAGGAGCCTCCTGAGGGCAGCCCTGGCAGTTATGTCACCGGATGGCTGCACAGCCCAGCCCAGCTGTGGTTTTTCCTTTGCTTTGGTGTCATATTCTGATTTGAGGTCCCTCGTTGTTTAAATTGAAGCCCTGCAAGATGTCAAGTGAAAACCAGGCTGCAGCAGGCAGCCAGGGCTATCTTTACACTGGCGAGCAAACAGGGACCAGGCAGGCTGTCCTTCCCTGGTCATGCCAAGCACCCCTGGCTCACGTGCCTCTCAAAGCAGTGCCCAAGTAAAGCAACTCTTTGGGTAAGAAATAACCTCTTCCAGCTTCCTGGGCTGCTCGTCTGGGTGCTGGCACTGCCTTGGCCCAGCTCCGCTGCTTCACTGCAGCCAGCCTGGCCAACAGCAGCGCAGAACTGAGGGAGCTTGTTACACTGAACCGTGAATGGAAAGCGCTGATCACTAGCACTAGCAATGTGCTATTAACACCGAAACCACTCCTCCAAGGCCTCCCGGCTCTGCTGACTTCCAAGGGGCTCTCTCTGCCACCTGGGGTTTGACTCCTTAGATGAAACCCCACATTGGGTGAAGAGATTTGGGCTGGGGAGGGAGAGACCCCTTTGAAGTCTGCCTAGGGACTCTAGTCAAAGCAAAAACGACCACAAGGCTTTCCCATATTGCATAAACTTGATGCTTAAGATATCGCTTTTAACATTTCTCCCAAGAGAGCACTGATGCTGGAGTCTTGCTGTTTCTTGACACACTGCTTTCTGGAGAGGAAAGAGGAGCCTGAATTTGAATAATGAGGCTTTGACAGGAAAGCACCCTGCCTTGCTTTCTTGCTTGGTGCCAAAGACTGCTCCTTCCCCCAGGAGCAGGCAGAGCCAGCCCAGCTGCCGGAGGCTGAGGAAGATGAGCGAGAGAGACCACGCTCAGGAATCAAAGTCCAACAGGTCACGGTGCAAGAGCCCCCCCACCCTGCACCTTCCTGCACCGCAGACGTGATTCCAGCAGCTCTTGCTCATAAAGGCCACACACATAAGACAGGCCCAAAGGGTGTTGTTAAATGTGCATCTCTCATCATTATGTAATGGCTGATTTACCTTAATAATATTAAACTTATAACAAACTTTTATTTTATCTCATTATTTATACTGCTTTTTTTTTTTTTTCCCAGTGGTTTAAATAGTGACCTGTTCACAGCACAGCCTGTTGCTACCTGGCTTGTATTGCACTGGAAATTTTAATCCCCATACTGCTCCTGGTGTGCCGATACGGCCAATGCTCCGGTTACTTCTGCAGTATTTTGGAGGCATTTGTGAATCCTACACATCTGTAGCCAAGTTGGATCATGCAGGTTCTCCCACCCGCCCGCATTCCCTCAACCACTCGTGCATCTGGTGTTCACGTGAGCTATTAAAGGCGACATTCTCCCCAGCTTTCTCTAATCCCATCAGAATTGCTCTCAGTTCATGAGAGCCCATTAATTTGTTCCCGAGGCTTAGAGACATCCCCAGAGGAATGCCACCAAAGCATCTACCAAGGCCAAGCAGGATCAGAAGTCCTGATGGGAGCACAAGGCTCTTTGCAAAGCTGTCCCAGCTTCAGGCTCCCATGGCTCAAATGGCTTCTTCCTCCTGGATTTCCTTCCCCACCATCTCCTTGAGTGCTGGCTTCTTGACCTCGAAAACATGGGAATAGAGGGCCCTGGCTCCCAGCACAACCAGCCACTCCATGCTGGCTCAGATCCTTTTAGTCCTTGCAGTCCTCGGCTCCAATTGCCCTGCATGGTCTCCCAACCCTTCTTTCCCGTCTGAATCTGGATAAGCCAGCAGTATTCCAGATTTAAAATCTCTCTCTGCCTGTGTGTGCTCAGCAGTCTGTTGTCCCCTTGCTCCTCTCCTCACGTCACACCATGGAGCTAATTCCGAGAACCCTCTTTGGAACATTTCGCTGAATGCCAAGACGTTTGCAGACTCCATCCTTTCAGGCCAAATCCCTCCGGTTTTGCCTGCTCTGCAAGTGAAACGGCAGCACCCTGCGTCCACTGACACTTCTCCAGAGGAGCTCTGTGTTCATCCGGGTTTCTGCAGCCAGCAGGCTGAGACCTTGCAAAGCCTTTTCTCTTGCAAAGTGCAGAAGTCCCAGAGAGGTGTGAAATGCCTGGGATCAGGTCAAGGTGTCATGCTTACACCTATTGTCCTGGTTTTGTTAAAAACAAGTTTCTCTTTTAGTGAATTTGCCTGTCAGCTAAAGCCTTCATATTAACTGCATTTTCCTGGAGAACCAGACACATGTTTTGGTAAACCTAGCAATGGAATGCAAACTTATTGATAAGCATGGATGGACATCTCGCGAGAGGGGCGACGAGAAACAAGTGACCAAGAAACTGACCAACTGTATATAACATTCCATTCACGTGAATACTTCATATAAAAGTGGGAGATCACGAGGATCTCGTCCCTTTTTCCCTATGGCTGACATTAGGAGAGGACCTTGCTAGTCGTCCCTGCGAACTGAGGCCAGTGACAGACTGAATCCAGCTCCGGTTGGCTGCCGAGTCCAGTCCAGGACTTCGGGTGCCGGCTCTGCAGTTGCTGAGACTTTCAAGATTGGTTTTGTATATTTTGTATTATTTTCTCTATTCTTATTAGTAGCATTAGTAAAACATCTTTAATTTTTTCCAGCTCTCTTCTCTCTGTCCTTCTTTTCCTCCCAATCGCCTGTCCTGAGTGGGAAGTGGGGAGAGGGAGGGGCAAAAAGGGGGAAGTGGGGGGGGGGAAGAGAGGGTTAACAATACATCTGCCAGAGTTTTATTGTCACCCCGCAATCTTAACCCTCGACACCTATGCAAATGCACAATTCTGTGCAAGGTGCATCTTTGTGATGAGAAGTCATTCGCTACAGAATCCTTTGAAATATATTCAGTTTTAAGAGCTGTTCTCCCCACTATGTTTACACAAGTGGCCACCACAGGAACTGCAGCCAGTGTGCTTTCCTTCATTCTACAATAATTAGCATCAAAAGCACAAGAAGTTGCTTTATGGCCCAAAAAGGAGCTTTGTTTACTCTGTGGTATCACTACTACTCACATGTGTGTTCAGGCTGGTGCTGTGCCCACCACTACTGGGGGAGTTTTCAGCACTTCCAGGCTGTTTGCAGCAGTATCTGCCCTGTCCCCTGCTGATGGAGCCAGGCTTTTCTTAGTGACAAGGGGCAATGGGTACAAACTGGAACACAGGAGGTTCCCCTTAAATTTGAGAAGAAACTTGTTGGGGGTGAGGGTGGCAGAGCCTGGCCCAGGCTGCCCAGGGAGGTTGTGGAGTCTCCTTCTCTGCAGACATTCCAACCCGCCTGGACACCTTCCTGTGTAACCTCATCTGGGTGTTCCTGCTCCATGGGGGGATTGCACTGGATGAGCTTTCCAGGTCCCTTCCAACCCCTGACACTCTGGGATTCTGTGTGTGACCTGCGTTCAGGGCTGTCCTCCATCTCTGCCGTTTCATTTGCTCCCCAAGCAGTCATGCTTTGTGTTAAGACCCCCTTGTCTGCTCCCCACAGGCTCCCGCAGCCCCTTGCTTGGCACACGCCGGCCCAGCCCGCACGCTGGTGACACCGGCGGCTCAGCTCTGGGGACTTGCTGCCACCCAGCGGCTGCTGCGGACAGCGCTGGAGCCCGGCTCGCCCAGCCCTGGGCACAAACACGCCTCCACGTGTGTGTTCACACACGCGTGTCAGTGTCTGCACACAGATGGGTGTGTGTCTGCGTTCGCAAGTGTCTGCCCCATGTGCACACGTGGTCTGGGGGTGCATGAGAGCAAGGCCATGGTGTAGTGCAGGTGGGGGTGCAAGCACGCCGTGTGCATGCACGGGAGAGTGTGTGTGTCTGTGCACAGGTGTGTGCACAGCTGGGCGCACTGTGCGTGTGTGCAGGCGGCCGGTGTGTTGTGGCTCTGAGAGCAGACAGTGTGAGCAGGTTGCTTCCCCCAGCCGCACTCCTCGTGTCTGCCCTGTCCACAGTTGCACGGCTCAGGGTCGCAGGCTCGGGCAGAGTGACTATGAGCCCAGCGAACAAGAGCAGGCAGCAGGACTGGCTCTGGAGAGAGCTGGCACCTCTGCTCCAGGCGGCAGAGCCAGTGGCAGGGAAAGGGCAGCCAGGACACACTCCTGGTGTGCTGGACATGCAGCAGCATCCTCCCCTGGCAGTTTTACCCTTTGGTTTTGGCTGTCTCCGGGGGCATCTCAGGGTGGTTCTTGCAAGGTCAGCAGAACCAGAAGCAGCAGACTGTGGAGATGTGCGTCGCCTGGCCCCAGACGTCATGGTGAGAAAAATGGGAGAGCCAGCCCTGCTCCAGCTGTGCAGAACTGTGCACCTGCTCCCAAGCATACTGCTCTGCTGATGCTGATAAATCTTCTCTCACTCTCAAGGCTTCATGTAATTAACAGCAAAGCTGAACTGTATTTAACAAAAGCATTTTCTATTTATCAACATGCATCTGCCACCCAGCTGCAGACACATGACGTATGGAACAGGGAGGTCTGTCCAGCTCAACACTCCTCCTTGGGCACAGAAGGGCCCCAACATGCCCTGGTCTAAACAGCTCTCCCTGATCTTACCTGTAAGTTGCTAATGGACTGGGTGGCCTCCACCATCCAGGACATTCATTCTCCTGCTCCATCAGCAGGGAGGACAAGGCAGAGGGAGCCTTGACTGTGCCTGCCAGCCCCAGCTGGGTGTTAAAGGTACCAGCTCATCCCACCACCTGCAACTGGGAATCCCAGGTGAGATGTGGAGGCACATGTCAGCCAAAGGAGCAGGACATCTTCTCCCAGAAGAGTCTGCAAACACGTCAGGCAGCAGACATGGGGATGTCACTGCAGCGCAGCTCGTTCCATAGCATCTCTGCAACTGGATGTAGGGTTTTGGCATGCGACCTCCCTGTGGCACCCTGCAGAAGAGAGCTCAGTGTGAATGGCATGTTCCAGCCCCCTGCTTCCTTTCCCTTTCCCAGGGCGGGAGCCATGGTGTCACAGTTGAGGAGGTGGCAGCAAGCTCCTGGTCACAGACATGACTCTGGACTTCTCCAAGTTGGAAGTTCCCCCCAGCACAGACCAGGGACATAGCTGTCCCATTCACCTCCTTCCCAAAGGTAGAAATGGGGTGGTCCCTGCCACCAGCATCATTAATTAATACAAGTCATTCTCTGTACAACTTCTAATGAATGGCTGTTTGTCCTTGCTGCTGCTGTCACCCCCCCTGACCAGCCCCCGATGCACCCAGATGAGGCCCCAACGGCCCCATTCTGCCAGCTGCATTGCCCCACGCTGCACAGCCCAACGTGGGAGGACCAAGAGGTGACAAATCTGCTTTCTCCTGGCCAGGCTATGGGCAGGTCTGTCCCCACGAACCCTCATCACTATTCAAGTGGGCAGCTGGAGCCACAGGTCCCTGTTTGGTCCCCTGCACCCGGAAGAGGCTTAGCTGATCTCAGGAGCCCCCATAATTTGGACAGCATCCATCTCCATTCTCACAAGAAGGCAACTTTGTCCATCAATTTTGGCACTGATTGGACAAGCATTGAGCATGATTACATTATTTTCTGCACTCAATTTAACATAATGCAACTTCATTCATATTATTAAAGCCTTAATCTCCATGGTCACTCAAGTGAGTGCCTTAGGTGGGGAGTTACTGTGTGACAGCTCCTGGCAGTGCCACAGCTGGGCAGCCCATCAGCAGAGTTAATTAAAGGCAGAATTAGAAATTATAACCATGACTGTGCTGCTTCTGTCTTTTTGATAAGTTATAATATCTCCCACAAATTAACACGGGTAGGGAAGAAACAATCCCCTAACCGCAGGGGCTTTCCAGGAAAGTGGATTGCTTTGCAGGGATGATTGTTTTTTAATATCTCACGCTATGTGTTTTCAGAAGCGCTGCTGCTGTGTCCGGCCTCCTCCACCAGCGACTGTAAACAACAGCGGCTCTTGTGCCTTCACGGCAGAGACCAGCAAGGGACAGGGGCACTGCCCAGCCCCAGGACAAGCGGCGGAGGATTCCCTGGGGATGACTCCACCTGGAGCAAATAGCAGTGCCTGGCTGGTGCCAGTATTCCAGGAGCACAGGCCAGGCTGAAAAGAGGCTCCTTCGGCAGCCACGGGTGGCTGGGGGACTTATCTGCCAACGTTCCTTGCTGTGCCATGGCAGAAAGCTGGAGAGACGTGGCGTGGAGCTGGGATCCGTCTGGGAGTGACGTCTGGGGACATGCAGCCGTGAGAGGGGTCTCTGCCACCCAAGGAGCAATGGAAGCTGGAGGGTGGGATGGGTCTTCCACAGGATTCATCCTGCCTCAGGGTTTGGCCCAAGGCCCTGGTGCTGTGATGCGCCATGCTGTGTGTGCAAGACCTGAAGGGAACCCAACACCCAATCCAGGCACCTAGCACCCAGCCCAGGCAGCGCAGTGCCAGGAAAGCCTTCATCCTGCCATGGCAGCCCTGAAAAGCCCCCACTAGTCTCAGTGATGTGACCCCCTAAGGGAGAAGCAAGACCCCATCCACCCTCCACCCACCCAGCCCTCTGCCCACTGCCAGTGCTGCAGGAAGGAAGGGCTGGTTTGCTTTCTCTGCATGCAGCTGAAACCTGCCGTCCAGTTACAGAACTGTGCAAAAGGAATTCACTGTTTCCAGCCTCTGAGCCATTCCTCCCTGGAGCATCCCTGTCCCTGTTCCTGTCCCCTCTCTGCAGGGGTTCCACATCAACACCTGGGAAATCAAACATTCTTAACGGTCCGTAACTAACCCTCCTTCCACTTGTTCTGTGGTTGCAGGGAAACAGAGCTAGAAAGCCTGTGCTAACAAATGCTTACACAATTCCTGGGGTTGGGAGAGGTGTCAAGGCATGAGGTAAGTCCTTCTCCTTGATTAGGCATGGGGGATCATCGCCCAGTGCTGCCCAGAGCTCTCACAGCATCTGTCCTAAAGCAACTGGATGATGTTGTGTGAGATCCCAGCAGGTTCCTGGGCTCTGTGAAATGGCTGTGTCTGTTTCAGCTGTTCCTATAGAGATGGTGTCCCCAAGACACGGTCACCCTCTTCACCAAAACCAGGGGATGCTGCCATTGCTGCCTGCTCGTTAGCTCGCTGCACAGCGTGGCTGTGCCAAGGGCCGGTCCCCATGCAGCAGCATCACCTCCTGCCTGAGTGCTGGCATGCAGAGCCCTTTCCTAATGTGCAATCCCAGCAAGGCCAAGTAGCTCCTACTACTTCACGGCTGTGCAAACAAGTACCTCCCTGGGGAGGATTAGCCTTGCTGCAGGAGACAGTGGCTGCTCTAGTTAGCACTGGGTGCAGTTGCCTACAGTTCGCCCTTCAGAAACTTGTTGAGCTTTGGAAATGAGGACTGTCACCTCCTACACCTTGCCCCACGCCTCAGGCCCCCATAGGCAAGGCTGGGGGGCATTTGAGGTCTGTTTCAACCTGTGCCCCTCACACTGGCATTGGCTCTGTAGAGCAGGCAGGGAGCACCATAGGGGACCTTTGTGCACGCTGCAGTCACCCTGGCACTGTGACAGGAGTCACTCAGCTTGGCACTGGCACTGTCACCTCCCTCGTGATTAGGGACAGGGAAGATGAGGGACATCGGAAGCATCGAGGAGCTGGCACCATTCTCTGATGTCTGAACTGAACTAGCAAATCACTGAGCTGGGCTTGGGGAGGACTGGAAATAAGGCTGCAATGCCTGAAAGGAACAGAGAAGCTGGATCACCTTTAACTTCTCAAGTCTGGGCTCCAGTATGGCAGAAATCCTAGTCAGGCACTCTGGAGAGGACACACGGGGCCAGCATGTCCAAGGCTGCTAAAACATCTCCTCTCTCTTCCTCCAGGTACCCCGTGCCAAGGCTTTCCCTTTGCTTGTGCTGCTGCATAGGGACCCCAGGCAAGCTCCTGTCCCTGCAGAGCTGGTGTGTGCATTGGGCTGGCTGAGGACGATCAGATGGACTTTCCAGTGGTCCTTCATGCTCCACCAGTTGCCCAGTCTCATGGTTGAGGGCCAAATTGGGGCACTGCTCCTTGGGACACTGCAACAGATACCAGAGGCAAGGAGGTCTTCGATGCTGCCTGCCTGCTGCATGCCCACAACAAGCATTTAAAGGCAGGTGCAGAAGGCTGAGCAAAGGAAATGTGCTGGGGAAGGTGCCTAAGTGGGGTTGTACCCCAAAAAAACCTCTCCAGATGAGGCTCAGAGAATGAGGACCTGCTTGGTACCTGGCCAGGGTGAGGCAGGAGAGCTCCAATGTGCTCTTGGGCCATTCTAGATGTAATACATCCACAGCCTTCCATTTTCCTACCATGACACCATTCAGCCCCCAAAGATGAGCCTGCGCAGGGGATATTGCCTGTATCTCCAGTAAGATCCCAGAGGGCCCTGCCAGAGGATTGGGACATCAGCACCTGGTTTGTGGTGACACCAGGGAGGGGATTTATCTGCAACATCAGCAGCTGCCTGGCAATAGCATGTCAGGTCATGCCACTGCCGCTGCTCTGAGCTGGCAAAGCAGCAGGCGGGGTGGGTGTGCTGGCATCCCCACACCTGCTCCCCCTTCCCAAGGAGCACCAGGTGTGCTGGCCTTCCCTCAGCCCCAGCTGCTTTTCTGAGATGGTTTCCCTGTGAAGAGAAGCCATGACCCAGCATGTCCTTAGGAGCCAAGGTCAGGGAACCTATCCGCTTCCTTCAGATGTGTCCTGCAAGACCTTGGCTCTCCCAGTGCTACCAAGGGGTGGATCTCCAAATAACAAGCTCGCATCAGCCACAAAGATCAAAGGGGATGTTCAGATACACTCCATGCCTCCATCACTCATGTAGGGTCTGCACAATCCATGGTCCAGGTGCTGGGACTTGCTGCCCTGTAAATGAGTGGATGCTTTCAAGTCTAGGGTATATATTGAAGAGTCTTCAGCCATCTCCTGCCTTGCATCAACATGTTGCGTTGAACTACAAAGTCAGGATGGACCCTGAGAGCCTGGATCATCCTACATCAACAGATAAAAGGAAAACCAAAAGCACTGACAGGGCTGTCCCATGGGATATTGCAAAGCTGCTTCTCAGTGTGTACAAACCTCCTTCTACTTGGGCTTTTCTATCTAGACAAGGGTTTTCCCTTCAAAAGGACTGCAAAAATGGATTTGAAGACAAAAGCATTGCTCATAATTCAAAATGCTCAGAACTGGTTTTTATTGCCATGGGGAAACAGCTAGCAAGTCCCAAGGGAAAGACATAAATGTCTTGTTGAATATTTGTACATTCTTTCAAATGCCACCAAAAATAAGACATTCCTGTTACTTGCTGTGACTGCCAAAAATTACTGGGGAACAGAGAAGCCCTGCAGAGAGGAGAGGATGAGGAGGGGAAGTGCACATGAGCGTGTTGATGTGTGTGGGCACACACGTGCCTGGCAGAAGCTTGAGGTTTGCAGTGTTCACACTCCCCTCCAGACAGATGGGGGGAGATGGGACGGCTCGCACCATCTCCTGTATCCCCCACAAAACCTCAGCTGCTCCGTGTCTTCTTCCAACCTGGACGATCCTGGTATGGTCCAGCATCACCTGTCCTGCCGTAGCCACCATCTCCCCAGACCCCGTGTCGCCTTTGTTCCACCTGGGCAAGAGCCACCATCTCCTGCACTTTGCATTGGGTTTGTTCCACCTGGAGCAGGACAAGGGGCAGTGGGGTGACACTCCTAAAGCATGGAAAAGCTGGCAGGCGAGAGGGAGGGACTGACCTCCCCAAGTGCATGGGAACAAGGCAAGAGTCACAGGCTGGAAATCAAGGCAGAAGAGTGAACAAGTGAGAAGGTCCGGGCACAGGAGGGGGGCAGCTGCCCCCAGCATGGCCCTGCAGGGCGGCTTGTCACCCACAGCTGCTCTGAGAAGGTACAGGCACCCCGGGAAGTGTTTTTCACTGTGGTATGATGTGACTAATTGCAGCCACAGACTTTATACCCCCAGCACAAGCAATTCTTTCTCACCAAAGGAAAGAGCAGCCTATTTTACATTAAAAAAAAAAAAAAAAAGCTGAAAACTGCCCAAACCACCAGTGTGTCTTCATCCCTGCTCCAGGCAAAACCTCACTTGGAGTTTTCAGAGGCTTCCCCCAGTTTCAGGTCATGGGCAGCAGTCAGCAACTCCCAAACCTGATTTCCAAACTGGAGGAGCAGCACAGAGCCGTGCGTCACTGCCCTCGGCTCGCTCCATGACCTGCCAGACCAGCCAGCAGCAAACCCGCACCCCTGTGTGGCCGTGATTATTTTGAGACCCCCCCTCAGTGCCTCCCTGAAGCTCCTACCACCCTCTTGCTGTGCACCTCACAGAGCCTGAGGGCAGTTTAATGATGCGAACGAGTGCTCGGTCCAGCAGATGTGGCATGAGGTTGCTGTGCTATAGCTTTTCCCCCTCACTGCAAGGCTTTCCCAGGCTTGCACTGACCCCGTGGGAAAGTCAATTTGACTTTAACCCCTCCCAAGTGAGCTGAAAAGTCTTGCACTGAAATCGCCCTCTGGTCCAGCTGGAAGAGCCCTCCAAGTGCCGGCATCCAGCGCAGGGGTCGCTCCCCAGGGCTGCACGAGTCCCCGCGCTGAGGAAGGGCAGCGCGTGGAAACCCACGTGCCAAGAAGCTCCTCAGCCGGGGCCTGTCAGGGCATTTTAAATGATTTTCTGGAGTGTTACACAAAGAGGAAAATATCCGAGACTCGCGGCAGGCTGCGTGACTCACCATCGCCCAGGGAGGAAGGGCTCCATCTCCGCTTATGCAAGTGCCAGCAGCTGCTGGGGCAGCATTCGCCCTTGATGGGAGGGCTGTGTCCCAGCAAAACCCACCCATCTTAGGGCATGGTGTGGGTGCTGGGGGAATCACAGCGTGCAGGTGCACGGAGGAGGAGCAGCAGCTCTGCCGTGTGCTGGCGCAGCCCTGGGCATGGCGGGGCCGTGCCGTGGTTGCCATGCTGGGGCACCAGCCTGGCTGGGGGGGAAGGTGCTTCCCCAGCCAGACCCAGGAGAGGAGGGAGGTGTCTGGGTAGGTTATTTGCAGGGTGGGGCCAGAGGAGGTGACCTGCCATAGGAAAGCCTGGGTGTGGGAAAAGCTCTCAAAAAGCTTGGCAAGGGAAAAATTTGATACTTTTTTTTTTTCCTGCAAAGTCCTGTTTTCTCCCCATCTGGATCGCTGCCTTCGGGAGCGCAGGCACGAGGACAGCCACGCTGGGGTGTCACCCTCGCACTCAGTGCAGCTGGAAGAGAAGGAGCCAGCAAACAGGCAGGGCAGAGTTCCGGGGAACAGTCTGTTCCCCTCAGCACAAGGGAGGCAGAGCAGGAGGCTGGGGGGCATCACACACACATTTGCAGTCAGTGGGGCAGGCTGCTCTCTCTCGACTTGCCTGACCCCATCCCCAGCAGGGCGGCTGTGTTTCAGGAGAGCATGGGCTTGATGGGACCCCACAAATCAGGGTGGCAGCAGATGGAGGCACCCACAGCCCCACTCCTCTGTCAGTTGCAGAGCTGGGGTTCAGGCAGACATGAAGCCCAGAGGAGAGCTCTGTCAGCCCCCACGGCCCCATGCAAAGGGGAAAGGGCTGCTCAGGTACTCAGGAAAGCTGCCCCACACACCTCTTTGCACTAATGACAAGCAACTCCAGGATGTCCCATCCCCCTGGATGGAGGAGACCCCTTGTCAGGCAACGAAGCCCAGCTGGGTCCTCGTCCCCATGCATGTGGCTTCGGCTCCATCAGCAGGTGTGGAGCAGGACCCAGGAGGGAGGGCAGAGCTACAGTCACCCAGCCCAGGAGGCTTCCCTGATCTCCTGGGTGTCCCACAGAGCTCAGGATGAGGCATCTGTTTGTGGGACACCGGGAAAAGCAGGGCAAGGCGGACCAGCAGCTCCCCAGTTCCCCACACTGGGTACAAGGATGCGGGCAGCAGTACCCCTGTGTCCCACCATAGCGTTCGTGCTCCTGCTTAGGCAGGAGAGGGGGAACCGGCCCCCCCTCCCCAGCCACACGTGACCCCCCAGACTGCCCACCCTGTCCCCCCCCTCGGCTGGCAGCTGACGTCAGGCAGCAGATGCATCCTGTGCCCAGCAGCCTGGAGTGGGGGTGGCACCGGCGGGCGCCTGCAAATATCATGGCTGCTGACAGCACTGGTTATTCTTAGCACCCTGCGGAGGCGCAGGGGGCTCTGCCTGGCAGTGTGGCGGGCTCCCCTGGAGCAAATGGCCCTGCTACGTGAACTGTCTTACACCAAGGTGCCAACAGAAAGGGATGGGGAAAGTGACATGGCCAGATTGCACCTGGAGCCCTGCTTGATGCCAACCCCAGCTGGGATCTGGAAGGAGAAGGGTTGGCTCTGAAGACACCCAAGATCAGGATGGGGTGCAATCTCCTCTCCCAGACCCGCCCAGGGAGAGCTGCCCCGAAGTGTGTACTGGGGAGATGAGCTGCGGCTGCGGGACCTGAGCAGACCCTGCAGCTCACAGCTCCCGGAGAGATGGCAGGTGGCTTGGGTCTCCGTTCAAAGAGAGGAGAAAGCCACACAGCCCACAGGTGGCACAGAGCTGGCTGAGCCCGGTCCCTCCTCTGCCCCACACGTTTCCTTCTGCGCTCTCCTTCCCAGGCCATCACTCCCTCCAGGCGGGGGGGCTGCAGGAGCAGGGCTGGGGTCCCTGTGCTGAGCTGGGAGCAGAGCACTCCACATTTCAGCTGGGAGAAGGGAATCCTGCTTAGAGCCGACAGAGCGACATGGAGCCTCTGTGTGCAATGCACCAGCCTCAACCATCCGCTGCTCTCCCAGTCTGCACCAGCCCTGAATGAGTCCTCATCCCCCAGCTTATTGGTCTGTGCCAGCTGTGACCGAGAGCCGGCAGTGCCTCTGCCTGTGTGCGGGGTGCAGGCTGCCTCGCTTGGTGCAGGGAGCAGCTGGATGCCCTTGAGAAAAGTGGGTGTGTGGAGCCGCAGGCAGCAATCAGCACTGTCCCAGTCCTGAGAACAGCAGGACCCAAAAAGGCCAGAGCTAAACATAGGAAACCTACTTTTCAGCTGTCGCCTCCGACAGCGGGGCTGTCTGCCTGCTCCTGGCTGATCGCCTCCTCCCAGCACGTGGCTCCAGGATCTGGGGCTTTAGGGAGCCCACCGTGGCTTGCAAGGCGCACAGGCAAGAATGTTGCGGCCCATGACACTGCCAGCTGTGGATGAGGAGCAAGGAGCTGATGGCTGACAAGTAGCAGGGCTGGTGTGGGGCAGGGTGGCAAGGGTGCTCGCCTTGGGGCTGCTCCGAGTGGCAGCTCCCAGGGCTGCTGGAGGTGCCATGGGCCAGCAGCCACAGCCAAAGGGCAGAAGGAGCCTGCAGGAGTCGGCAACCTGCACCCCAGCCTCCTGCCAGGAGGAAGACGGTGACGTGACCTGCTGAAAATAGCAGCAGCCCCGAATCTCTGCAGGACACGCTGTCTGGGCGGCAGCCACGGGAAGAAGCCGCGGCCGCGGGCCAGCGCCAGGAGCTCCGTGCGGAGCCGGGCAGGGCCCCCCCGAGACAGGCAGGACACCCGGCCTCGGTCCGGGCGGAGGGGCAGAGCCGGAGGGGCAGAGCCGGAGGGGCAGAGCCGGAGGGGCTGGCGGGGCTGCCAGGCAGGGCGGCGTGTCCTACCCGCTGTGCCCACGGGATGGCAGCAGCCTCCCGTGGCTCCCGCTGGGCGCCCACCCCACACCCCGCCCCGAGACCCGCTGAAGGGCACAGCTCTGCCCGGGCCGCGGCCCCGCGGCTGGGGGGCACCGGGCCGGCCTCCGTCCCCAGCTTACGGGGGATGGAAGGGAAGAAACCTCAGCGCCCTCTTGCTCCCGTGGGCCTTGGCAGCAGTGGGGTCACCCAGGGACACCCCGCCAGCCCGGTTGTCAGGCTGTGCCGGTGCTGCGCGCACACCCGGCGCAGGGCAGATCGGCAAGACCCGGATCGCCCTCCCTCCCTCGGGGCTCAGCCCCTCGGCGACCACCGGAAGGAGTGAGGAAGCACCTCAAAAGAGTCCTCAGCATCCACCAGTGCCATGGAGAGAGGGAACAACTCTGTGGCGGCTTGTGGGTTATCTGTCCTTCAGGAATTTGCTTGATTTGCAGGGCTGCCGGTCACCCCCACCCACCCCTGGACCCCCTGCTAGTACCACCTTCACTGGCGGGGCAAAATCCAGACCCGTCTCCGGGACTGATGGATTGGCATGAAATGAAAAGTGCTGCCCAGAGTTCTCCTTGGCCACTTTTAGAGCTGTTTATCTGAGGCAGACAGTGTCTTGTGCCTTCCTGGTTTACTAATGGACTGGAAAGTACTTCATTCTCATGTGATGTGAATGCATCTTCCTCTTTCTTGCCAAATAGGGAACAGAAATGTTTATTGGGGACTTCAGCCTTTTCTTCAGCAGTATTAGCTGCCTTATTAACATCTCATGAAAGCGCTGCTCTGCTGCCAGGATCCCGACTGTGCTGGTGCTTTTTGTGGTTTTGCCCTACTGGATTTTGACCTGGTTTATCTCTTATCAATTCTGTGGACTTCAGATCCGCTGCTGTCCTCCGATTGCTGCTTTCTGCTGCTCCTTTTATCAATCCATTTTCAATTCTTCCATACAGACTTCCTCCCGCTGCCTCCAGTTCCCCTCCTACCCATGGTGGGCTTTTAAAAGCCTGTACGCTACTTCCCTTGGGCAGCTCATCTGCCTTCAGATCCTTGGCCAACCCTTCTCAGCAGCTCCCAGTTGCTTTGTCCAGATGTTTTCCTCCCTGAAGGGGTGAGGGTTCTCCCAACTGGCTTGGAGGATTCACTGATTGACAATGATGGCAGCTCAGCCCCACTTCCACCACACACATCATCCACTCTCTCTTATTTTGTTCCCGTGTGTGCTCCTAAGCTGGAACCTCAGTGGCCTCCCATTTCTCATCCCCGGTGTCACAGCCCCACGTCTCTGACAGTTTTGCCCTGTGTCCCAGCACCATCAGGGCAGCACAGTGTGTCTCAACTGCTCCTTGCCAGCCCACAGAGATCAGTGCAGCTCACTGGTAGGAGAGATGCTCCCACAGGGGTGCAGGAGTGCCGGCAAAGTCACTTTTTTCCCCTCTGCAGAAATTTCCATTTCCCCTTGCATACCCCAGAGCCCCCAGCACCCTGCAGGCAAATCAAAACTTCTCTGCACATCCTTGGCCACCATGGCTTTTTACGCACATGTTCCACCTGTGCCTTTTTTCAGCTCTGGGTTAAGCGGCTCCCAGTCACAGTGGTGACACTGCGTCACTCTGGAATTTTCTGCCATCCTGGGCTCTTTTCTTCCCCTTTTCCCTCTTTTCTGCCTCTGCTCCGGAGCCACGTGGGCTTTTGCGTGCCCATGCCGAAGCCTCAGGGGCTGATGCTGTGGCCACCCTCCAGCCTCCCTGAGCCCCTCTGCTCCCTCCCTAGGAGGCACAGAGTGGAGCGGGGGTCCCGGTCAGGGGAGGGGGCACCGTGGCCCCTTGCTACCCCCTTGCCACCCTCTCCCGGGCCACCCCTTGTCGTCAGGTCGGGGGGGCGCGCACCCCGCAGAGGGCTCGTTGCTGGACCAGGGCTGCCGAGGGCAGGGAGGGGGCAGGAAGCACGGCGGGGACCCACGCGTGGGCTGTGCCGGGCTGCCGGGGGCAGGACGGGCGAGGGGGCGGGTGCCCGCCGGGGGCCGGCGGCGGCGGGGCGGGGTGCGGCAGCGGGCGGCCCGTGCGCCCGGGGCCGCCGTTACCAATCAGCGCGGCGGAGCCGGGGCGGGCGGCGGAGCCGGGGCGGGCGGGGCGGGCGCGCAGCCGGGGGGGCGGGCGGGCGCGGCGCTCGGCACCGGGCGCGTCCTGCCGCCGCTCGCCCTCCGCGGCCCGGGAGTGGCCCCGGTTGCGCCGCCGTGGCCGCGCGCGGGGGGGATCCCGGGATGTCCTCGTCGCCCGTGGAGGAGTGCCGGTCGCCCGTGGGGCTGGACTGCTGCAGCTGCTGCCTGGACTTGGCCAACCGGAGCGGGCTGGAGGAGGGGGCCGGGGGAGAGAACAACAACCTGGGCAGCCCCACCGTCAGCAGCTTCCGGCAGCTGCAGGAGCAGCTGGTCCGTAAGAACCTCAACACCGACAAGCTGAGCTCCATCATGCGCCAGGACTCGCTGGAGCCCGTCGTGCGGGACCCCTGCTACCTCTTCAACGAGGGCATCTGCAACAGGAACATCGACCAGACCCTGCTCTCCATCCTCCTGCTCTTCCACAGGTGGGTGTCACCAACGGATGCCAAGGGGCTGCCCATGTGCTGGATGCCCCTGGAGCCAGGCTGGCTGTGTGCTTGGGAGCTGGCAGGATGGGGGGTGAAATGAGTGGCCTGCAGCCCCCCAGGCTGGCAGGGGCAGGGGGCCCTGTGTGACCCTGAGGCTGTGTACGGTGGCAGTGTTGGGGGATTCTAGGTGGGGAGGAGCATGAGTGGCTGCGTGTGGCAGGGACCCGAGTCCACTCGCCATGGCTGGTGCCAACCCAGTCTGCGGGAGCAGGTCCAGGTGGATCTGACCCGCGGTAGCTGGCGGTGCCCCTCTGTTGGTGCCCCGTGTCTGTCCTGGCAGTGACAACAGCCTCCACTTGTGTGTCTTGGCCCCTGGACTCTGTGTTCATCTCCCTGGCTACATCTTACCCACACAGACACTGCCTGCAGGGGCATGGACAGTGTCCAGCGTCAAACAGGCATCATCATGTTAGTCCTGCATGGAGAGGGGCAGCTTGTTACTTGGGAAACAGCTGTGCTGCCTCAGAAGCCACCTTCAGAGTTAGTGAGAGTCTTGCTGCTGGGTCCTGCTCTTTCAGCAGCTTCCCTGTCTCTGCCTGGAGTAAATTCAGTGGAGACAAATTTGGCCTGGGTGGTATTTCGCATCCCTGGAAAGTGAATCTGCCCTTGCCCAGCTACTCCCTCTCGGCTCAGAGCAGGCTGCTCTGGATGGGGTTGCCTGCACCCAAGCAGTGGGATGTGCTCAGAGCTGGTCCCATTCACTTGCCAGAGGGCTGGGCTATACCCGTCCGAGGCTGGGGATGGCTGGAGTGTGGGGAGCCGCCCTGCTCCCCTACTCTGGAATTGCAAGCAGAGGAGGCTGAACGAGGGGTCCGTGGGGCTGCCACCCTCCAAGGTCCCCAGTCCTGATGAGGGGGAGCCCAGGGGCGGGGAGGGGACAGAGCTGTCTCAGGTCCTGCACTGGCACCTCCAGCTCTGCGATGAGGCTGGACCTGGTGCACCCTGGAGGGCTGGAGACAACAGGGAGCAGCCTGTGCTGTGAGCTGGCAGGCTCAGGGCTCTCCAGCTTGGCCTTGACAAAGCTACGCTGGACCAGGGGATGCTGCAGGGTGGTAGCCCCCAGAGCTGCCTGTGGCTTCAGCAGATGGGATGCATTCGCCTTCCCAGGGCTGAGGGGACATGTGGCCCATCGGTGCATACGGAGGGCATCTGTGTGACTGGCAGTGCAGGCAGCAGCTCTGGGGCTCGTTCCTCAGCTGTGGGTGGGGTAGCATGCAGGTGGGGCGCATGGCAGCACCCACACTTTTGCAGACACCTCACCGCCCCCTCCCCTTTCTGCATGCACAGGCACCTGTAGGCGTGCTCATGGGCCGTGCATGCGTGTGCAAGACACCCTTAGTGCCCTGCACCCAGCGCAGGGATGTGGGTGGGCTCACACGTGGCTGCCCCATGCATGCCAGCCACCATGCGTGCATGCCTCCTCGCCCCAGCCAGCGTCTCACACTAAGCAGGCTGCTCCTTCGGAGCCGTCCTCAGCAGAGACACTCTTCCTGCACTTACATAACGCTGAGCTGCCGCTCAGGTGGGAAAGGAGGAGCCGGGACGCCTGCCAAGGCACCCAGCACCCGGTCTGGGCTCCCAGCCGCACAGTGAGCAGTGAACCCACCCAGCCAGGAGGGAAATGGGAGCGAGAGACTTCCCTTCACTCCAGGAGGCTACAGCCAGTTGGCACCATGGGCAGAGAGGGGAGGCGAGACACTGTCCCCAGTGCGAGCTGCTGGGGCTGGGTATGGGAGCCAAGCATCTGGGCTGCTTGCCCAAGGAAGGCGATGACAGTGCCCGTGGGTGAGAGGTGATGTGGGCATAGCTCGCTGCTTTCAAACATGTCCCTGCTGGGGCAGGACCCACGGTGCTCCTGGGGAGCATCAGTCTGCTCTGCTGAGGCAGGGAGCAAGGGTAAGTGCCAGGGGACTGGGGTTTCTCCCCATCTGTGCCCTGCAGTGCCCAAGCCTGTCTTTCATGCCCTTGTGTGTGTTGTGGCTGGGGCTGCGGGCGCTCCTGTTTACAACAGGCTGTGCCACAGCATGGTGCGCGGAGTCCCTCCATCACACCTGCTCCCAGGCACCCTGCTGCCAGTCTGGTCTGGAGACTGCTTGGGTGATCCCGCATCGCCCCTGGGTGGCACAACATGGGGGAGCTGTGGGCATGGCCCCAGGCACTGGAGGCAGGTGTGTCTACACCTCTATCTGTTGTTGTTTTGCTCCACTCTGAACTTTTTCCTCCTGGGGAATGAGCCAAGATACCCAAAAGGTGATAGCATACACAGCAGCAGATTGTGGGTGCCAGAGGAACACCCCGATAACAGGCCTGATAAGGGCACCCTTGGTACTGGCACTGGGGAGCACGAGCAGGTTTGTGCCTCTTGTTTTAGCTGATGTGCTGGCACGGGAGGAGGGGAAAGTCGTGTGGATGCACACACTTGTGCATGGCCGAAATCCAGCACAGCGCAGGAGGACCAAGCAGCTACATCTGGAGTCCAGGTCTGGCTCTGGGACTGCTGGTGACAGCTCAGCCCATGGTGGATTAAGCTCTGGGCTCCACAAGTCAGGATAAGATCAGTTCTGAGAGTCTTGGACAACCTACACTCAGCATTTCCAGCCTGTGTTTGGGGTTTCCCCTTGGCTGGGTGTCCCTGCTAAGCTCCCCATGCTCTTTGCTCGCTGCAGGGATGCTGTGAGGGATGCACAAGGTAGGGATGCTCTGGACCAAGTGCTGATGCTCTTGCAGGAAATCGTCCTGCTTGAGGCGTGCATGGATCCTGTTCAGAAAAGGCTTCTCCCCTCTGCGAGCTTACATGTGCTGTCATGAACTGCTCTCCAAGGAGACATGGGCAATGCCAAAGGGCCCAGCTTGCACAGAAACACGAGGTATAGGGAGGCCAGCTACCACCATGCTGCTTGGGTGACACATCTCCTCCCTGTGGATGCTGGTGCTGGGGACAGAAAGGTCTCTGCCATCCTGCCACAATGCCAATGTTACCCCAAGATTGCTCATCCAAGACCTAAGCATGAGCTTAACGGAGCGTGGGCTGGGGAGAGCAGCCCTGTGCCTCTGTGGCACCTTCCCGGGGCTGGCAGGGCTGAGGGCAGCCGGTGGTGTGGGCGGGGGTCAGCACTGCGGGGGGACAGCAGCGCCCTCCCGGTGCTTACTGGCTTGTGGTTCACAAGCAGGGCCCTGCCTGGCTCTGGGGTGGGGAGAGGAGATACATGCCAACCCGCTCGCCCACATCAACCAGCCCGTGCCAGCTCTCCTTGCCCAGCCCTTCCCAGATCAGTTCTGGATGCTTGGCCAGCCTGTGCCCTGTCCTGCTCTTCCAGGCAGCAAGGGAACATCTCTGCCCAGCTGGACCCCCTCTGGGCACCATGGGACCTGCTGCTCCAGCGAATAGAGTGGGCAATGGCCCGCTCTTTGGTCTCAGCTGTGGAAGAGGCTGGAGACCACCTTCCCTCAAGTCTTGGGCAAGCCAAGGGACCTGCCGGGAGGCAGGGGAGTGCTGTGCTGCTCTGAGAGGCTGGGAGAGGGATGAATGGGGGTGGGAGAAGGCAGCCATAAGGTCACCACCTTAAGGTCAGGCCGATGACCAAGAGCTGCCCAAGCAGTTGTGCCAGGGTGGCATTTGTGGCATGGCACCATTTGTTCCCATCTGTCACAGTGTGACTTTGCAGTAGTGAAGCGGGAGGAGGAGCCAGAGCCAGGGCATGAAGGGCATCTCAGAGTGGTGGGGCCGAGGAGTGCATTCCTGCTGGCCGAGTGGGCTGGAGCAACAAGGAGGCATTGACAGGGACAGGGGCCGCGTGGGAGCGTGTGTGAGCATGAGAGAGGTGTGGGTGTGAGACCAGGGGCTGTCCCGCTGGCAGCTCTGCCTTCCCCGGCCCTGCGGGGCAGGTCTGCCTGGGGAGGGGGCTCTGCTGGCCACCCTGCCCAGTCAGGACCAGTGTGCCAGGTATTTGCTGTGCTCTCGTGGGACAGAGCTGCATTTGGCCTGACCCGTGTCTTGTAGCGTGGTTTGCTGAGCCCTGCAGACTGGTGAGATGGGGAGGTTTCGCTTTAGCAGCAAGAGCCTTGGCTCTGGGGAGTAGCTGACCTTGGCATGCCCAAATCCTCCCACCGCCTGGAACATGCCAGGCAGCCAGGCTGCTGTGCCCGCCTTGGTTTCCATAGCGGGCATCCTGCCACCCTCGGACCCCTGCCCTGTGACCCAGCAGGCTTTAGGGGGATGTTCTTGCAGGCCAGGCTTGCAGGGGCTCCTGTCCAGGGAAGCCCAGCAGCACCAGGTCAGCCGCAGCACACCGCTCTTGGCACAGATCCGCGAGGCTGGTGGCGGCACACGCCGCACCGTGCCTGTCCCTGCCCATTTCTGTGAGACCCAGCTCCCTCCAGCAAGTAGATTCCCCAGCATGCCCCGGAGTGCAGGAGAGCCCTGCTCAGCACCTCCTGCCCCTCAGGATGAAGCCCTTTGCCCCTGGCCACATGGCTATGGCCAAGGGGGCCTGGCACAGCTGAGCTGAAGTCTAGTGATGCCAATGCCAGCTGCACAGAGATCCGTCACCTCAGCTTGCTGTGGGCGCTCAGGCTCTGCCTGTCTGCCAGGACACGTGCCCAGCTCCGAGCAGGCAGGTGTAGGTGGCCCAAGGACAGGCAGGGCTGGGCAGCACGGTCCCATGGGGAAAATGCTGGCCAGTATTTATTTCAAGCTTTGAACTTTAGGTGTGGAAGAGGTTGGAACCAGAGCAGGCTCCAGGAGTCTGCCCTGGTCCCAGCATCATGTTCCCCCTTCCAGCACCATGCTCCTCACTTCCCTGGGGACATGTGGCCTGATCCTGGATGGTGCTGAGGTCAGTACTGCTGAGCTCCTCTGTGAGTTGGGGCTGGGGCTGGCACTCAGGGGAAGCCTTTTTTCAGCCCAGCTGGCACGTCAGCTCGCACCGGGCACAAGGTATGGATGTGTGTGCTGCGGGCAATGCCTTTGTGGGCACAAGATGCCCATGGTGTGCTCTTCTGTGCTGTGACCCAACGCCACCTCCCGGGCCACCTCCCAGCACAGAGAGGGTTAAAGCCAACCCTGTACTTTGGGGGAGCACCATGGCCTGCATGTAGTGGACGGGTTCAGGACACGTGTTGTCAGAGCCAGGCAGCTGCCTGTGCACATGGGGAATGTGACTGCAGCGTATGTATGTGCACCGTAAGGTGGCTGCCAAGGGGAGAGAGGGACCAGGTGGATCCTGCCCTTTGGAAGTGACTGAAACCTCATTTGCAAAGGGCAGAGGATACCCTGAGCTGTGTGGCAGTGGGGGTGAGGGCTGGAGAGGCATTAAAAGCTGCAGCCTGTCCCAAACCCACACTTTGCCAATGAGCTCCAAGTTATATTTAGCCAGGTGCCGCACCTTGCTGACTTCAGGACAGGAGTTCGCCATCCTCTGTCTGTGTGCTTAGAGATATAGATGGATAGACATGTAGATGTATATATATATCTGAGGGGCTTTTGCTGCAGAATGACTCTGGTGGCAGAGGAGAAGCCCCAGGCTGCTCCCTGGCCTGCTGGACCCCTGGCTGCGGGGTCAGGGTGTGATCCAGTCCTTGCCACTCCTGGGGATGACAAGCACTATCTGGGTGGGCAGCGGGGTGGCTGATGCCACAGGGCAGGGCAAAGACATCCCTATGGCCTTGAGTGAAACCACCCCAGTGATCCCCCTGTGGTGCTCCATGGACTTTGGAGGCAGGGGACAGTCTCAGGCCATCCCCAGTGTTTGGCATGAGCCAGCTGGCAGCTGAGGCTGGGCACGTGGAAAGCCACGGCAGTGTCACAGGTATGCAGCCCACCGGCAGCTTATTGTATTTCTTGTTGTTATTGTTCTGAAATGTCAGCGAGGGATGGGTTTTAACTGAGCATACCTAGTCTGAAATGCCCGGGATTCTTCGCAAAGGCCAGGCAGGGTATTAATAACCAGCTCTGCTGAAACTGCGCAGCCCCGGCGAGCGTCCTTGCCTGACCTCCTGCGGGGTGCGGGCTCGGGCGCCAGGGGAGCTCGGCTCCTCTCCCGCTCCGGGACCCCGCACTGTGTCTGGCTTTGCACCCCCTGGCTGGGTCCAGCCTGCCAGCCCTGGGGAAGGGGCACTGAGGGGCTCCTGGGGCTCCCCCCCAAGAATCCCCATCGGGCCAGGCAGGAGACTACAAAGCTTGGGCACCTTTGAAAGGGGAAGGTGAAGGATTCAAGGTTTTCCTTGAAGGTGGGTTAGTCTGGGCTGGAACAGCAGCTTTTGGTGGCATGGGGTGCCGACGCGCTGCTCTCGCAGCTTCCCAGCCTCTGCCCTTTCATTACATAACAAGCTGCCTTCCAATTAGCGAGCCGGGCACTCCCACACGCCGCAGGGCAGCAGCTGCCAGCGCCAAGCGTGGCTCCAGAGCGCCCGCTCCTGCCTGCAGCGTGGCCTGGGATCACTTTCGGCAGATCCCTGCCTTGAGGTGCCTCTCTCGGGCGGGAGAGCTCCGGAAAAGCCAGCTCTGCACCAGCGAGGGGCTCGGGGAGGGCAGAGCCCGGGCCCGCAGCCCCTGCCTGCTGCACACTCTGGGGTCCGAGGGCGCCGTGTGGCCCTGGTGCTGCAGACAGTCCCTTTGGCATCAGAGCCACCTCTGCCCTGTCCCCGGTTCCCTGAAACTGGACCAGACAAGGGCTGCTAGGATTTGGGGATGATCCAAGATGACGCAGCGGGCTACAGAGTGAAGACAGGCCTGAAGTTGACAGCCTGGGCTGGCAGGAGACCTGTGGGGCAGAGCACAGCTCACCAGGGGAGGTGACAACATGGAGTTCAGTTACAGAACTCCACCCCACAGTGCCCATGGGTGTGAAACACTTGCTCTGCGGACAGATTTGTGGATGAAAACCCATCTGAGGGTTCAGTCTGCTCACCATCCCTGGGGCTGGGCATCCCTGACCCACGGGAGACAGGGAGTGTGGCCAGGGGCTGGATGTGCTCCCGCTTACACTGCACGACGCTGGTGGGAACACCACGGGGTTCCGCTGGGCTGTGCCATACCTGGCACCCTCCCCTCAGCATGCTCCAGTTGTGGGGCCCTGCGCGGCCAGGTGTGAGCCGCAGGGTGACGGGGTGTGTGCTCGCTGGGGTCGCCTGAGCTGTGCAGGCAGCACTGTGGGGCTGGTGTCAGCAAACAGTGGCAATGCATGAGGTTGGGCGGCACTGTCCAGGGCTAGTAATGAGATCGGCCCTTCTTCCTCTTCCCCTCCTACCCCAGCGTGCCTGGGGAAGCCATGGCTTCACGGGCTTCCAGTGTGCAGCATCGCAGGGGGGGCTCTGCCGGGGTCATCTCTGACCTCCGCTCTTCACGCTGCTGCTGAGGGCAGCTGCTACCGGGCTGTGCTGGGTGGGGGGCACAGGAGGAAGAAGTGGGGCTGGTGACAAAGTTACAGAAAGAAAAACTGCAGCTCTCAGCAGGCCGACTTCGGGGTGTGCACTCGCACGCCAGAAAACACAGAACTGGGAGTACAGCCAAGTACCTTTATCAGAGGAAGCAGGCAGCCCAACAGCTGGACATGGGAGCCTGCCAGGCCTCCCTCCTCCTGCCCCACACCGCCTCCAGCACAACAGGTTGCAGAAGTCCCCACATCGCAATCCCTGCCCATGCCCCGCTGCCCGGTGTGGGAGTTCGCTGTGCCCCCTGCCCACGGGAGCTTGCTCTGCCTCTGTCAGTGGTGAAGGGAGAGGACAACAGGTTTCCTGTCAGCCTTCTGTGATTACAAACCCTCCCTGGGCTTCCCCAGTGTTGCAAAGGCCATGACTGCCCTGTTCAGCTCTGCCCGTTGCTCTGGTGTCCCCTAGCCCTGGGACTGGGACTGTGTCTAGCAAGGCCAGCAGCAGTAACTCTGCAGGCAGAGGCTTGCCTTACAGATGTACCCAGGAGGGTTTAGGTGTTGCTCTCTGCTCTAAAGCAGCAGGTGCCATGGGTTGAGGGATTTATGATGCACTGGTGAGCATGAACCAGGTCCCCATGTCACAGGGCTCCTGGCTGCATGGGGCTGCCACAAGTCCCATGCAGCCCCTGGAAGGCACCAGTTGAGCCGAGGGCAGTGCCAAGTCTGCAGTAAACAGCTCAGCCAGGACATCTTCAGGATAAAGAAAACAGGGCTGGCCAACTGGTGTGCTCAGCAGCTCTGGCCTCACAGCGCTCAGGACAGGCACAGCAGCCCCAGGCCAGCGCTGCAGGGCAGACAGGCGCAGTTTGGGACGCTGGGAATGGGACTGCTGAGTGGGACAGCAGATGACACTGCTGCCTGCTTGCCCAGGGGCAGCCCCCCGGCATTACCTCTCCCCAGCACCAGGATAGGGCTGCGGGCCAAAACTTGGGGCTCCACAGAGCTGTCCCACACCCAGCCCTTCCCACCATGGGCTCCCACAAGCCCCAGCCATCACTGATGTCCCAGGCCACCCCTCCTTCAGCTCCGGCAGGGCACGGCTTGCCCTGGCGCTGGCGTCCCCCATTGCCTTGGCCAGCACAGCCACATCTGCAAGATTTCAGTTGTGAAAGGCAGAATTTTCTTATGTTTGCAAGCAGTGGCTTTTCCTCTCCCCCTCTGCTCTGACCCTTTGAGCTGCAGATCTGGCTCTGCAGAGCAGCCTGGGCAGCTTTGGCTCTGTGCCTTTCCCGTATTGCTCTCCAGTGTCTCTGAGGCCAGGCAATAAACATTTCCCACGCCTCAGACCCTCTGCAAGGCCTTCCTCCCATTGAACTGAGTCCTTGGGAGAGAGCAAGCCAGGAACATTGCCACGGAGCAGGGAAAATGGCCTGGAGCTGGGGGAGAGCAGAGACTGAGGGGCCAGGACTGCTCCTGCAGCACTGGCTGTTCCTCCTGCTCCCACCAGCAAGGGCAAGGGCATCCTTTGGCCTGTGGCACCGCAGCGCCTGGCGTGGGTTCAATGCACAAGGCTCAGTGCAACAGCACACCTCGTCCCGAGGGCCCTGGGGCCAGGGCCACGTCTCCTGACCCACAACACAGTGCAGGTGTGGGCTGCCAGGGGGCAAGAGAGGTGATCCCATCGTCCTGCTCCCTGCCATCCCTCGCTCCAGCCAGGCTTAGCCCTGCGGGGGCTGCTGTCCAGCTGCCTTCATGCCTCAGCGTCCTCTTGCAGAGGAGGGGCTTGTCACTAAATGTCACCCGGTGATCGGGACTGGCATCTCCTGGGCTGGGGTGCAGGCTGTGTGTGGGCTGGTCGAGAGGTTGCAACCAGTATCCTGCAGGGCCATTGCTGGGGTGACACCAGCTGGTGTCACCACTTCTCCTAGCTGCTTGGTAGCAGCCACAGGTTTTTTTATTTCCCCCAGAGATCTCAACAATTAGTGTCACAATTACACTGTATCACGGCTGCTGCTATTGTTACCAAAATAACCTCAGGCACGAGCCTGTGCCGTGCCTGATGAACCTCCCATAGCTGCACACACCAGGCAAGAGCCGAGCTGCTGCCGCAGGGATGGAGCTCACACTGCGGACCCTCTCGCCCAGCCTGCTCCGAGGTGCCCATCGCCATGGCTTCTGGTGCCATAGGGTAGCAGCGAGTCTGTGCCACCCTGCTCTTTAGGAAGAGCAAGGAGGGACATTGCCCACCCTGCTCTGCTGCTGCCAGGCCCCAGAGGAGCAGGAGTGGGGTGGTGGGAGAGGAAGCAGATCCCAGCAGCTCTGCTGGAGTGGGGCCAGCAGCCCAGCAAAGCCATCTGCTGGGGCTACGGGGACTGGGAAAGGACCCCCCTGCTGCTTGAGGTCTAGCTGGAGCCCCACGCAGGACTCTGCTGCTGTGGGAGGCATTTGGACAGCCCGCAGGGGCTCCCATGCAGATGCCTGGGGAGAGACAGAGGTCCAGCAGAGAGCTGCAAGCTGCTGCTTCCACCTCTGAGATGTCAGTTGAGCTGCAGTGGGGCAGCCCTGTGGACTGGGGGTGGCTCACCCCTGCACAAGGGGACAGCTGAGCTGTCCCTGCCCCACACTGCCGACACCACATGTGCGTGCACAGGTGTGTGTCTCTGCCAGCTGTGAGTCAGAGCAACGCATGCGTGGGCAGGTGGAGGTATCAGCCATGCACGTGCAGGACGCATTGGCATGCATGCAGGAGGGGTACGTTTGCTGGGTGTCCATGCACAAGTGCATGTGCATGTATGCATGTGCATGCCGGATGCATGAGTGTGCACATGCAAGCATGGTGTGCACCTGTGTGCAGGGTGCATGCCCACGTGGGCTAGTAAAGGCACATGTGCATGCAAGGGCCATGGGCTTGTCTTTGCAGGTGTGCCTGCGTGTGCAGGGTGTGCATGTGCGTGTGCATGCAGGATTTCCACGTGTGCACGTGAATGTATGGGTTGCAAGGTGTGTCTGTGTTTGTGTGCACCCAGCAACACGTCCAGGGGTGTCTGCAGCAGAAGCCACGTTCCCCGAGTGAGTGGGCTGGATCCCTGCTGAGGCTGTGCCAGGGGGAGCAGGCAGCACCTGTGCACAGCATGACCTGTCCCCAGCTGAGCAGGCTGCCTTGGGATTCCTCAGTAAGTTCCAGGAAGGAAAGAGAAAGCAGAGCCTTCTGCCATTTCCATCCCTAAAAAGCATCCCTCCCCTGGGGTCTCATGGAGGAGGGCAGCATCCTTCCCAGCCTCACAGCTGGGGAGCCCACGCCCCAGGCAGTGATGGCTGTGGTCGGGGCTGGGAAAGACCCCAGGAGGGTCAGCAGGGAAGGCAGTGACTTACTTTTGTTTATTTTTGCAATAGTCCCAGCTCCATGGGAAAAATATTGGAGGTGCAGAGCTGGAGTGATTTCCTACCAAAGCGCTATGCTGCTGCACTTTCCCACTTTACTCCAGCAGCTGTGACAATCACTGGCTCTTCCCCAGCCCTTGGTACTGGAGCATTGTGTTGGGAAGGGGCCAGTCAGGGCCCTGGGACCCCAGAGCCATGGGACAAGAGCCACCAGCCAGGTCCCGGTCTGTTCGTCACGAGGCTCTTGGTCCCTGGCACTAGTAATTTAGGGCTTTCCTTTGGCAAGGGGGCTGGGCCAGGTGTGGAGATGCCATAGCACAGGAGATGGGGAGTTGGGGAAACTGAGGCATGGCTGCTGTGTCTAGGGTCAGGCTGGGGTCTGCTCACCTGCTGCTGCAGGAGAGAGATGGTGGCACAACTGGTGATGCACCCAGCCGTGGGGGAGAAGATGCCTCTCCCCTTCTCCCCTGACCTCTCCACAGCGAGACAGGTACCTTCCCTGAGCTGCGATGGGAAACTGAGTCACGGGACCCTCAGTGTGGGTGGCCTGGGCTGGTTCCAGCCAAGGGGACAGAGTCGTGCCCCATGTCCCAGGGGCTGCCACCCTGCCCACTGCCAGCCACCCTGGGGACAATTGCACACAGAGTCCCTTTCATCAGCCGATGCAGGGGGGCAGCCGCCCGCGCCCCGCATGGCTCGGGGTGGCACGCTGTCCCCTGAAAGGGCTGATTGAGCCCAGTTGAGGTCATCTGCCTGGCGTGTTTACCCCGTGCCTGCAGCCCCAGAATGCGGCCAGCACCCAGGCTGTCCCTGCCGCCCGGCTGGCCGGGGAGACGCGGCTGTGGGCAGAGCCAGCATCGCTGCCAGGGTGCTGGGCTGATGCTGGGAGCACAGAGGCTGGAGCAGGGCTGCAGTCACCGGCATGGCCTTCAAGCCGCCATACTCCCCAAGCCTCTTCAGGAGGAAGGACTGGTGAGTAAGGGCTGGCTGCGGGTGGGGGGGACATGCCAGCACCGGGGCTGGGGGGGGACAAGCCCCTGCCTGCTCTCTGCAGCACCACCCCTCCTGCCCAGCCCCTGCCCAGCAGCTTTGCATGGGCCAGGCTGGTGCTGGCACAGAGGTGTGTGTATCATCCCGCCTGCAGACGGAGGCACAAACAGGTGCCACACATGCCCCCCTGGGGAGAAGCACCTCTCCTACCCACAATCTCCCAATTGGGGAGGAGAAGAAATGCCTTCTCACGTCCCCATATCAAACCTGTGTGTCTCAGGGCACCTTCATGTGCCCAGCTGTGGTTCACAGGCAGCACAGTGTCCCATGCAGGGTGCCCGTGTCCTTCAGCACTCAGGACACCACAGTCCTCATCCTGCCCCAGGAGGCAGGGGTGTGATTTGCTGGGAAGCAAGCTGGCAGGGCCTTGCTCTAAGCAGCAGCCATGCTGCACTGTGCCTCAGTTTCCCTTTCTGATGGCAAAATACCTCTCTGCCCACCCTCAGCCCTTTCCCTGATGAAAGGACAGCTGCTGCTTGGGGCTCCTTGGGTCTCTCCTCATGCTGGTACCCACCAGCCAGCGGCTGGGCACCTTCAGCACCCTCCCGATTGGGGGATTTGGGGTCTGCCGCCGCATTTCTGGTGTGCACATGCCTCTGCCAGCACTAATGCTTTCTCGGACGCTGCTCTGTGGCACAGGCTCTCCCGCAGGGTCTCATTCAGCATCAGCCTGGCTTACCAAGAATGAGCCCCCCAGGATCAGCGGCAGCAGCGGGGAAACCGCCTGGGTGTTGAGTGAAATCTCGGGAGTTCCAGGTCCAGAGGGCAGAAAGAAGCCCTGGCGCTGACAGGGCAGCCCAGGGAGGGTGGCCAAGCGCAGGCGTCGCATCTCCCGCGGCGGGCAATGCCAGCCCCAGCCCCCACCTTGTTACCGGGGGCGTTTTGGGGGCCTCGCCTGCACCCCACGCCTCTATGTGCGAGTCGCTTTGCGGGCGCAGCGGCAGAGTTGGTGTGACCCCGCTGCTTCCACGTGCGTGTGCGTTCCCGACGCCCAGCTGCGCACCCCCCGGCGGCCCCGGCCCCGGCCCCCCCGCACAGGACGGGGCTCGGCGGCCGCTGCAGTGCCGGCCCTGCCCGCGGGGCGGCGGCCCCCCCAGCGCGGCGGAGGGTTATGCAAGGGCGGGGCGGGGCTGGCGGTTGCCCTCGGGCTTGTTTTGCTCGCCGGGGTTTGTTTTGCACGGCGGCGTTGTTTTCCACTCCCGTTTTTGTTGTGCGGTCCGGTTTTGTTGCGCACTCCGGGTCTTGTTTTGCGCTTCCGTGTTGTTTTTCCACTCCTGTGTCTATTTCGCCTCCCGGATTTGCCATGCACGGCCATGGCGGCCCCTTTTCATTCTGCGCCCCGCTCCCCCCATTTGCAGCCGCGGCCGGCTGTGCTGAGGGCCTGCAGGCGTGCACACCCCACATGCAAAACGGGTTTCCCCCCTTTCCCAGTTTCCCAAGCAGGTTCCCCCACAGCTGAATCCCCGTCCCGGTTGCGTGTGAGGAGCACAGGAAAAGGCTGGCGAGTCGTGTAGGGTGGAGGGGTGGGTGCCAGATGGGTGCCGTGACTCTGGTTGCAGAAGACGAGAGGTGCAGGAGCGGGTGTACAGATTAGGGGTGCAGAGTCGTGAGGACAGAGGGCTGGGGGGCCGCGGTCCTGCACTGGGAGGCGGCCGTGCTGTGCTGGGGTTCAACTGGGAGGTGTGTAGGTGCCGTACCGCGGGGCGAGGGCCCCGTGCAGGGTGCAGTACCCAGGCACAGGGCGGCCGTACCGGGGAGGCGCTGTGGGGCGGCGAGCGAGGCGGGCCGGCTCCGCTGGCACCGCCCGACGGGGCGGACACCGCGGCTATAAGTTGGGGTGGCGCGGGGGGGCAGCCGCAGTGCGTTGTGCTTCGTGTCTTGTTCGCGCCGCTCCTCGCAGCTATGAGCACCGGCTTGTACCAGTCCCCGATGGAGGTTGCTGTCTACCAGCTCCACAACTTCTCCATCTCCTTTTTCTCCTCCCTGCTCGGAGGGGACGTGGTCTCCGTTAAGCTGGACAACAGGTAGGGGCAGCCCCGGTACCGGCCGCGGTCCGCCCCGCCGTGTTCCGCCGTGGCCCGGGGAGGGCAAGCGCCTTGTCCCGGCTGACGGGACATCTTGGTGCATTGTTTCCCCGTGAGAGCCCGCTAAAGGGGGGCTTCAGGTGCATTGTTGCTCCGGGGTGGGGAGGACCGGTGTGTTGATCCCCAGGGAAGGGGGAAGCCCCGGTGCATTGCTGCCTGGGGTGGGGGGTTGTCCCGATGATCCCCGAGGCAGGCGGTGCTCGGGGGCTCGCTGCTAACGCTCTGCCTCTCTGCTTTCTTCCAGCGCCTCCGGTGCCAGCGTGGTGGCCATTGACAACAAGATCGAGCAGGCAATGGTGAGCCGCAGTGCTGCTGCCCCACTCCCCCTTTTCCCCACCCGATTATCTTGTGGGTTCCCCACTCTCCAGGCCGGTGCTCTGCCCGATTCAGGGGGTCCCCACTCCCCAGCCTGTTGCTGGGCAGAGCAGCTCCTTTGTCTGCCTGCTGCAGCTGGCTGAGCTCATTGGCTCCCGCAGCACCGCAGTGCGCAGGGACCCCACTGAGGGGAGGACCTGGGAAGGACCCTCTGGGGGTGTGGGGGTCACCAAGCCAGGTCCTATGGTTATAGGGATCTGCAACCTGCCAAACCCCCAAGGGGTTGGGGGGAATAGCTGGAGGGTGCTTCTGGAGACATTCCTGGGAGATGGGGGAGCTGAGGGATGTGTTGGGCGCTGGCCTGCAGGGACTGCACTGGGTGAGCACTGAACCCTGGCCAGAGTGCCAAGGGCACGGGGAGGCAGCCTTTGGGAACAGCCTTTGTGGTACTTGGAGAGTGGCTGGGAACAGAGCTTTGCAGAACAGGGTGGGAGCAATCCCCAGGATATAATCTTCGAGTGACCAATCTCTTTGATGGTCTTTTGCAGGATCTTGTAAAAAATCACCTGATGTACGCAGTGCGGGAGGAGGTGGAGGTCCTGAAAGAGCAAATCAAAGAACTGTTGGAGAAAAACTCCCAGCTGGAGCGTGAAAATAGCCTCCTGAAGACCCTTGCCAGCCCCGAGCAGCTGGAAAAGTTCCAGTCCCGGCTCCCTGCGGAGGTTTTGTGCCCGGAGGAGCAGAGCCCAGGGGCGGCTGCCCCGGCCCAGCACTCCGGGGGCTCTGCGGTGTAAGGTGGCTCTGTCCTCGGGGTGGGCAGAGCCACAGAACTGTTTCTACTTAATCTCCTGCAAAATCGTTTCCGCCTTCATCTCACACGAAGGACTGCCAGACCCCGGCACTGAGCCGTGGCCCCCTGGGCAACCCCGGCAAGTCAGCAGGGCCAGTGGCCGTCTTGTGCACAAGGATGCTCTTCTGCAAGGAAGACACGGGCAGCTGACCCCTTCCCATCCAACCACCCGTCGTGTGCCGGGGTAAATCTGTGGCCTGCCCGTCTCGGGCTCTGCTGAAGCCTGGGCGTCTGCGACACCCTGGCAGTGCCAGGCGGCCTTCGGCACTTTAATGAGAATCCACGGTTGGAAGGAGCGCACGCCGAGTCCTGTGCCTTTGCTGCACTGTGCGGGGGGAGGGAGCCTTTCTGGCAAAGCCTGACGTTGGAGGAAGACCGTTGTTTAGTGAGCGACGCAGATTTGTCCTGCCAGCCAGCCAGGAGTATGCTGGAGCCCAGACCTGACTGAGCAGCACTGGCGGTGGCAGTTGCAGTGTAGTGCATGGCTGTACGCACACCAGTGTGGGGATTACAAGGAAAAAAAGCTTGTTTTATTAGTTGGGGCGTCTGTAGCCACATCTGTACAAACACACCCATAAGCAGGACCTGCGAGGCTGTGGAGTGCCCTGCTCTGGGCCAGCCAGACCATCTTTGTACAGCTGGGGGATTCAAGGCAAGACTGGAATGGTGAGCGGCTGTAACCGGGTGGCCAGAGCTGTGAGCAGCCCAAAGGAGGGGACGGATTCACCCCCTTCTGCTATCCACCATGACAAGGGCTGTACAGCCGTATTGGGAGGATCTGGACTGACATCTGGGCTGGGGGGACCAGCCTGTGCCCCCAGACTCCCCACCTGCCCCACCAGCTCTCTGGGAACTGACGGGACGTCCCTTTTGACGTCAGAAGCGATGACACAGTTGTGTAAATCTTGGTAGAAATGGCAATAAACTCTACTTTTTGTATAAATCCGTGGCCAGAGCTGTGTATCTGTGGCTGGGAAGAGGAAGGTGTTGGTGGGGTGGCTGCATGGGTCACTGGGGAAGATGCTGGGGTTTGCTGGGATGGGACTGGTGAGGATCCTGCGCTGCAGACCCACAGGGGGCTGGGCTGGTGCTGCTCCGCAGCGGAGAAAACCTGGCAGCTCCCCACCTTTGGTGGGGGGATCAGCCCAAGATGGGGTTCTGGAGATGTGAGAAGTCACCCCCTTCCCAGGGGGCTGGCTGTGCAGTAGCAAAAAGTGCCCTGAGCTTGGAGGTCTTTGTCCCCTGTGTCATGCCTGGGACTGGGGTACGTGCAGGGCAGGCTGGGGGGAGCAAGCAGGGAGGAGGCTTTTCCCAGGCTGTGCAGGGCTGTATGTACCAGCAGCCCAGCTCTGCTCTTCCTCTGGTGTTTTTGTTCTGTTGCTTCTCACAGATATTGATATATATATGTAATTTTTTTTTGAAGTGACTTGAAACATGGTCTGAGAGCCAGAGGATGGCTCAGCTGGATTGAACAGTGCTGGATGGGTGCTGAGGGTGCCCCAGCCCCATCCTAGAGCACAGCCAGCCTCTCTGGGGATGCTGGGTGGTTGTGACATTTGGGTTAAAGGCTGGTGGGTAGCAGGAGAGGCTGGAGGCGTGTGAGCAGAGCCTCAGGCTGGCAGAATGTTTGAAGCGAGGTGCAGTATCATCATCTGGGGTTTTGTACTCCGGACCCGACTCCTTGGCCAGCTGGAGAAATCCCTGGCCCAGGGAAGGGGTCCGGCAGTGCCCCAGGCCCAGGGTAGCTGGTAGGGGCTGCAGCTGCTTTGCATTGCTTGGGGTTTCTGCCATGGTGAGGGCGACTCAGCCCCAGCGGGCTGTGAGTCACAGCAGAGCCGGGGAGCTGCGGACGGTTGGCTCCCTGGAAACGCTGGGTAAACAGCAAAACACAGGCCATGGGGGCTTGAAACCGTTATGGGGTGCCTCCCTCCTCCCTGTCTGTCTGTCCCAGGGCTGGGACCCAACCACAGCCTTGTGCAAGCAGCCCTGCAGACACTCCAGTGCAAGGGCTCAGTGCGCACACACCTGTGCCTTGAGTGTGTAAGTACCGTGGGTGCGATTGCTTTCCTTGTTGGGTGCATACGTGTGCAAGCAGGTCCACGCACCGCCATACTATGTATATATGCACCCCTTGCACATGCAGGCGGTGTACCCCAGTGTTGCCAGTCTCTTAGGTGGTGCAGTTTCTCCAGGAAGCGCTGTTCCCCAGGGCGATTGGATACCAGTTGGGTTTGAGCTGGGCATTTCACTGTAGTGGTTGTTAGGGATGCTACTGGGCTCCCAGCTCCTGGGAAACTGTCTGTCTGTCCTTCTGAACTGCTCTGGTTGGGGAAGGTTTGGGCTGCAGTGATGAGCACTGTACCCCATCTGGACGTGCTGCACCCCACACCCTGGCTGCATTCCAGAGGTGCAGTGACAGCGTTTGGAGTCTGGAGCCCTGTTTGCCACCTCTCCCCATCATCTGCCATCTCCCCTTCCACCCTGCCATGGTCCAGGGATGCTCCACAGCCCCTGCATGACTTCATGCAGGGGGTATAGGCAATGGAACCCAGGCAGACCCCACTCGTTGCAGCCACTCAGCAAAACCCCATCCACTTCAAACCACTTATTCAGATGAGCCTTCCTCCCACGGGTGGGCAGAGCCTCCTCCTGTCCCCACTGCGTGGTGTGACATGCTGCCAGCCAATGGCACAGGGCAGCCCTGCCAAAACCCCTCCCTGCCGCTGGCATATGCCACCGCAGAGCCGGCAAGGCTGAGCCCAGCGCTGCTGGTGTCCCCGGCGTCTCCTGGGAGCAGGACAGCAGCTGAGCCCTTGCACTGAGCAGCCACCAAGGGAAAGGGGCTGCCCCCTCCCACACCCGGGGTGCACAGCCCTGCTCCCCAGCTCCTGCTGCATCTAGGGGCTGGAGCAGTTTCTAACAACACCCCTGCATCGCCCAAAGACACCTTATACCCTTCCCAGGCCCTCTTGTTGTGGAAAAGACTCAGAAACACCCTTCCCAGTCTGCCCGTTGCTTCTGGACACAACGTCCCCTTGCTCTGTGCCACAGGCCCTGAAAGAAGCGGTACACGCTGTGCAGCACCCGAAATGAGATAAGGGCGCCTCCCTTCCTGCTGGCCCTGCACGCTCTGTCTCTGCCCCCACCAGCCGCTGGTCTCAAGAGCATTAATCCCCTGGTGCAGAGAGGGGGCCAGGGCAGGGTGGCACCCCAGCCCTCTCTGTCAGCACCCAGCAAGGATGCAGCTTGACCGAGGAGGCAAACCATGGGCAGCAGAAGGGGTGAAGCAGAGCCAGGCCCTGAGGCAAAGCAGACAGGGCTGAGCTTTACTCTGGGACCAGGTGGGAACTGACCTGAGCTCCCCCCGCTTCTCAGGGACGAGTCAAGCTCAGCAAGTCCCTATGGTGGGGACTTGGGTGACAGCAGCAGTCTGGTTAATGCTGCATCACTGCGCTGCGGTGCCCCAAGGGTTAATGTGCCGCAGCAGGAGGTTTCTCAGAAAGGACTGATTTGTAAAAAAAACAAAACCAAACCAAACCAAAACACCAAAAAAAACCCTGAGAAGTTGCTGCTGCGCAGAGTGGTGCTTTCCTGGCCTGGCAGGATGCTGCCCAGCGCCCTCCCCTCGGTACCCCTGCACCCTGACACCCCAGCCTGCACAGAGGGGGACAAATGTGGTACTGGGAGGAGCGGGGATGTGCACCCACTTCTCCCTCCTTGTCCTTGGTGCAGGTCGTGTCTGGGGTGTGAAAGGAGGTGAAATGGGAAGGGGGATGGGGCAGAGTTGAGTGTGAAGATGGGGATGGGTTGGGAATGGGAATGGAGATGGGACGGAATGAGGTGGGGTTGTGGGTAGGATGAGGATGGGGTGGAAGTGAGGTATGAGGATGGGGATGAGGATACAAATGGCGATGAGATGGAAAGGGGAGCGGGAAAGAAAGGTGGGTGGTTTGAGGATCTGTCCCTCTTCTCCCACTGTGCAGGCTGAGCATCCAGGGCTCCCTCTATCCAGGAGCCTGGCTCAGATTGGGGGCATGGTGGTGAAAAAGTGTTGGGGGACTTGTTGCAGAGAGGGGGAGTGCATGCGTAGCTGATGCTCAATGCAGCGTGGTAGGGCAAGCAGCTGCTGGGGAGGGCAATCACAACAGAGTGAGGAGAGCATAAGAGGTTAGAGGTCCACCCCAGGGTCAGGTGTGTGCGGGGAGACACCCCATATGCGTGTTCCTGCCTCCTCCGCAGTTGCAGCCAAAGCAGTTGGCCTTATGCAAGCGTCCCTCCCTGCTCCTCGAACGCCCTGTCCCAGCCCAGCCCAGCCCTGGGGGACATTTGCAGATAAACGAGTGGTGGGGATTTTCCACGAGGTCCTCAGAGTCCAGTGTTCCCCATGGATCCAGATCAGCTCATACATCCGGCTGGGGTCAGCCTGGCTCAGGCTGCTCAGGACCACTGGCAGGCCCAGGGACCCTTTGGGAAGGGAAAGGCACGCTATGAAATGGAGGTTTCCACTGGAGAGCAGCGTGAGTCACGGCTGCCGGGCCCGAGCAAGCAGTGGCTCGGTGCAGCGGAGGTCTGTGTGCAGCCAGAGCCTGCACAGAGGCAGCAAGCGCTGCTTGGGCTCAGCCTCCAGCAGCCTCCTCAGGATACGTGCACAAGTGTCACATGGGTGCTGGCACCCCCTCCCCAGCTGGACACTGCCCAACAGGACAATCCAGAAGACGGGAGATGTGACCTGAGGATCAGCCGGTGACAGGACTGGGCCACACAGGAATCGTCCCCCAGGAACCCCAGCAGCTGGGTGGATGGGGTTGAGCAGAGGGGCTACCCCACCATTTCGGGCTGCACCTGGGCACGGGGGGATGCTGAGGGGTGGGAAGATGCTCAGAGCTGTGGGTCCTGGTCCAGCCTGCCTCCTCTCCTGCAGCTCAGCCACACCTGTCTGTCTGCTGTGCCTCAGTTTCCCCTCTGCAGAGTTTCATGTCCATGGGGAAGGGGGTTTCTCCAGGACAAGGCCAGGCTGAGACCCCAGTGCTCCTGCAGGTAGACGCCAGCCAGGGATGGGGTTGCAGGGCTGTCGGGATCAGGCCAGGAGGAGGAGAAGGGAGCTGTTTCCAGCACATGTGTGTCAGGACCAGGCTGCGGCAGAGCTGCTGGCAGGGCTGCCCACCACGGGCACGCTGCAGCCATGCCCTGCGCCAGCTCTCCCTGCCCGGGGCACTGGCAGCTGCAGGACGCAGGCAGAGCCTCCCGAGCGGCACAGGCAGTCCTTGGGGAGAAGCTGTTGCTGTCTCAGCCTGTACTGTGCCGCCGTTATACAACCACGGGGAACCAGCCCAGACCTGCGCCCTCCGCACGCTGCTGGGATGGGACCCGGCAGTGCTGGCCGTCCCTGGGATGGGACCCTGCAGTACCACTGGGGTCTGCGGCCCCCTGACAGATCATGGGGCTGTTTCCCCCTCCCAGGGGCACTGCCACTGCCTGTCACCCCCACAGTCCTGACAGGATGGAGACCTGCCAGAGCCCAGCCTGCCGCACGGGGCAGGGCTGTGTGCCCGGGGACGGGGCTCGATGGCGGGGTGAGGACCACGGGCAGAGGCACTGGGGTGGGTACACCGTGTTCCCCGGCTGTTTGTGGTCCCCAGCACCCTGCCCTGACACCCAGGCACAGGCATCTGCGGGTGTCAGGAAGTGATATAAACAGTAGGCAGTCTCCAGGCAGCGGGATCGCGGGCAGCGCTGGCACAGCAGCTGTGCAGGGTGCACCGCACACCGCGCTGACGCTGACACCACCACCTGCCCTCAGCCACGGCACCTCTCCCCGCCTCTCTAGGGACTGCTGAAGGGAGCGAGCAGGGTGTTTCTACCCCAGTCACCTCCTTTCCACCCTCAGGTATCCTCCCTGCACCCTCATGGACTGCAGGATGATTTTTCCCATTGAGAAAAATTTTTAAAATGCCCTGAACACCTACATGATTTGTGGCACATGGGCTGCAGCCGTGTCCTCATCTTCATCAAATACTATGATCTGGTGAGGCAGTTGGTCCAGCTGTCCCTAAAGGTCCCTGTGTGTGGCACAGGGGTGTTGTGCTTTGGGGAGCCGGCAGCACTGGCTGCCATCTCAGCCCCAGCCAGCTGGAGAAAGGGGACCTGAGAGATGAGCCATCTGCCTGCAGTCTGCTGTGGGTCAGCACGCGGAGAGCCACAGCTTTGTCCCCGTGGCGAGGTGCCTTTGTGTGCTGGGATGACCCTCCCAGGGCTGGGACAGTGGTGGGAGCTGCTGTTGTGCAGCTGCAAAAAGGATCTCAGCTTCCCAGGCAGCCCCAAGGACCAACAGCCCCAGGGAGCTGAGCTTAGAGGAAGGGCGAAAAAGGAGAGGGAAGGAGATGGCATTTGAGGGTTGTATTAAAGACAAGTGGGAGATGGTGTTGAACGACAGCAGCGATTACAAGAGGAGCTGAGGAAGGTGGAAACCTGCAGGATCATGCTGGAGAGTGAAAACAGTGCACAGGACAAATAAACAACCTGAGATTCCCCCTGCCTGTCGTGTCAGAACCAGCGTGACAGCTCCGCAGGGTTAATGGGATCTATTAGAGGCGATACAGAGGCTGCTAAGCAATAAACTGTTCGTGAGAAAATGAACTTCCTCATTCCTGCCAAAAAAGGGAGTTTCATTTAGAACACACAGCACCAGAACAAACAAATCAATTAGAAAGAACAAGTTCTTGAACCCAGGCAAACAACCCAGGGACCCAGAAGGATTTCGTGTAGGAAGAGCCATGCTTGGAGCAAACACTTCCACCCAGGGGACTGCCACATAATGAATGAGCAAAAGGAGTTTAAGAAGGTGCCAGGGATTAGTCAGGATTTAGGGGCCTCGGGGACTTGGCCAATTTGCTTTAATTGATCATTAGAAACGGCACAATTCCCAGGAAAATCCGTGTGGGAAATTCAGGCATCCAGACTCTGGGAGGACTTTACTGGGGCTTATAAGAGGGCGCAAGTCACAGAGGGGTTGTCTCCACCTCAGAAGGGGGCACAGACACTCCGAGCACAGCAGCTTGGTTTGTCTCACGCCCCCCCGGGGGCTGCCCACAGCCTGGCTCTGCCGCAGCCCCTGCCCGGCGCTCTGCCTGCACAGGCAAGTGCCACCCTGTCCTGCCCCAGCGATGACACCGGGAGGCAGCCCCAGGGCAGAACAGAAGGGCACGGGCTGATCTGCACCCTGGGGAGGCTGACTTCTCTGTCCTATCCTTCCACGTTCCAGTGCCACTCCAAACCCAGGGCTCCCTGTGGGGAAGGCACAGACAGCTGGCTGGTGACCTCGGTATGGCTGATGCTGGGGACAGCTCTGTGCCAGGTTTACACCGTCCTCAAACACTGCCATGGAAATTTCCCCTGAGCTCAGCACTCAGGTTTCCCTGGTTGTTGTTTGAGGTCTGTCCTGCCAGCCTTCCCAACCTTGTCAATGATTACCCAGGACAGAGGTTGCCCGAGAGCCACTGGGACAGGAACAGATCAGGCATGATGTCCCTGAACAAACACAAACAGCCCTGGCCAGGGCAGGGTGCCAGCCCCCGCCTTCTGCAACACCCTTTGCTGACACAGCCGGTGGCATGCGAGGCCACCCCCCCTTCCTTGTCACCCAAGGGTGATCTGCTGCAGTTGGGACAGACAAGACACCCCAGAGGAGTCCGACCCTCCTCCCTGCCCCCGCAAACCCAGGATCCATCACAACAGTGGATCAGCCGTGACAGCCCCGTGTGCTCCTGGAGGAGATGCTCTCTGGCAGAGATGGTGGCTTGGCAGCGCTGTCCTGTAAACACCGCTATCACCTCCTACGTGCCGTGCGTGTTTGCCCAGGCAGGTGTGGCGGGGAGTAGGGCATCCGATGACCGCTCGGGTACCATACAAGGAGAGGAATCCGGGCACAGGGCACACCCCGCTCCCTGCCCTGGCATCACCCTGGAAAACTCACAGCAGCCCCGGAGCTGTGGAACAGCCGCGGCTCAGCCCTTGCTTGGGACTGGCTGCCAGCATGGTGGGCAGCGCCATGCAATGGCTGGTCCATGGCCCCTGTCCTATTAGGGGACCTGGAGGTGGCAGCGAAGGCACCGATAACCCCAGTAGGGTCAGGCAGCAGGTCAACCACCGTGAATTGACTTTCCTATCATCAGAACTTGTCATGAGGAAATAGCCACCCAGCTCATGTACGCCAAATTTCCAGGGCCCTGCCTGGCTGGAATGGTGCCTGTGAAGGGGAAGAGACCCCTGGAGCCCGCAGTGCTTGAGCAGCTGCCTTGGGAACCTGCTTCTAACCCCATCTCTGCTGCCCTGAGGCTGGACTAGGACCAGCCAGGGCTCCTGACCTACTCTTTCCCACCCCGCTCCATGGAGCCTTTAGGAAATCCTCCACTCACAGGGTGTGTGCCCTGGCCGAAGAAGGAAGGGTGGTGTGGGGCTCCTTTGCACCCTAAGATGGAGGACAGCACAAAAACCAGCTGCCTCACCACTGCAATGCTTGCAGTGCAGCCTCCTCCTCTGTGTCCCTCAGGAAGCGAGTTGCTCTGCCCTTCAAGCATGGGAGGGTTGAGGGCATTTCCATGCCCTGACACCCCCATCCCACCGCAGCTCAGCAGCCCCTGTGCAGGCAGGGTCTCCCTCAGGCTCCTGGTCCAAACCGGGCAGAGTGGATCCTGCAAGACTGACGCGGTTGGGGCTGCAGAGGCACTTCCAGCGAGCAGCCTTCCCTGCAGCCAGCAGGGTCACAGGCCGCTGCTGCGCAGGCAGAGATAAGGGCCCCTGGAGTTGGCTGGCGATGCCGCTCAGCATTCAAGCATGTTTGTTTTGTCTGAGCCTTCTTCCACCCTGTGCGACCACGCGTGGCAGGCAAAGCCATCAGCCGCTGCCCGGGCTCTGCCTGCTGAAGCTGTCTGCTGTAACCCCATGGGGGTTAAGGGTTGGCTCCTAAGCAGGAGATCTCATGGGCTGTGGGATCACAAGCTGGAGTCCCCACCATGGATTTTGATCTTTGCTTTTTGTTGCGGAACCCCCCTCGTATTTCAGAGAAGGGATCCCCAGGTGAAAAGCACCGTCAGTCCCACTTGCTGCAGTGAGCACCAGGGGCACCCAGGGCTTGGAGGAGGTAGCAAAACATGGTCTACAAGAAGCTGCCTCCCTCCTGGAGGATGTGTGGGCTCTGTTTGTACTTGCATCAGTGCAAAGCAGTGTGACATTTCCATCCTTTCCCCTCTGTCCCCAGAGAAACTTATCCCTGAACCTGTCCATACTCTCTGCTCAATCATTTTGGTAATTCTTTCATGCCCACAACACGCACTGGTAAGGTCAAAGATAGTACTTGGCCACCCTTGAGCCAAACACAGCTAAAACTGTCTGAGAGATCCCAGAGGCATGAGATGGGGCTCCTGACCTGTGAGGAACACGCCAGGGCTCTGGAGTGTGAAACATCAGTGTGATACCATTTTTAAGCAGCACACTCCAGCACAAGCATCACGGCCTGCCCAAGCCACGCTACTTCTGCTGCACAAACAGCCTCTGCTGCCCCACACTTGTGGGATAAGACCCATGAGGATGCTCAAGCCTGGGCACTGCAGGCAGACAGGACAGTCTGTGTGTGTTGGAGTCCTCCCTGCAGCACCCCAAAGTGCTCCCCAGCACAGGGTAACCGAGGGTGGCACAGGCTGTGCGGTGGCAGGGACATTGCTTCTGGGTTGGTGCCACAAGAGGATGCTCCCAGGGGCAGGAGGGGAGGTGTGTGGGGCAGTGGGAGCTGCCAGGCATGGGGCAGGGGGCTGCCACCTTGCTAGTACCCTGTTACTCATTCTCCAGGAGGGCGACCTTTGGATCGTGGAAAGTTCGTGGTTCGGGGATGGTGGAGGTGAAGACAGAGTCCAGGCTCGGATCTGGCTTGTTCACCTTCCCTCAGCTGGGTTGACTGTTGGCCTGGGGATGCCCGTTTGCAGGGCTATGGCAAATGCATTATGCAGGCGGCTCGTACATCGCCTCCAGCAGCAAGCCCATACATCAGGAGGCCTTTGTTAGCCCTGTTGTTCACTTATGTCCCCCTCAGGCTGGGCTAAGACAAGGAGGGGGATCAGACCCCTGCAACCCATGTGCAGGATGAACTAGTGTGAGCGTGGGGCATGTGGAGCCCTGGCTCTGTCTTGGGAGAGCTCATCCTGGGCAGGAGAGCAGCTGGGTCTCTCCAGGCTGTCTCCATCCCCGTATCAACCCCACATCAGTGCCCCTGGCTGGCTCCTGAGCCCCGGGCTGTGCTCACATGGCCACAGCAGCAGCCCCTGCCCTGTGCTTGGCAGTGGGGAGGGATTGCTGGGCACTGCAGCTGCTTGTTGGCCGCCTTGGCTCCCAGCTGGGACCGGCTTCCTACCATGGAGGCTCCAATTAAACCAATTTCTTGGACGTCTTCAGCCATGCAGGAGTCAGAGGCTTTGTAGTTGTGTGGCCCCTTGGGCCACCCTCGGGGTCTCCCTGTTCTACAGTGCCCTCCCCATTCCCAGGGCAGCACCTGCTCTCTTGTATAACCCGTGGCCCCGATCCCCTGGGGCAGTGCTGCCGCTGGCCACGCTGCTCTCCACAAGCCTTATTGGGAACATATCCCAGTGGGGGCCGAGCACTGGGAACTGTCCCGGCCTTGCCAGGCAAAAACAATGCAGCACCATGCTGGGATGAGAGACAGAGGTGCCTCTGAAGCTGCCGCCTGGCCCGGGTCCTGATGGTGCCAGCCTGCTGTGCCCAGGAGCCGTGGCGCTGAGCAAAGTGGCACATCAAAGCCCTTCTTGCCTCAGCTCCCCACTGCCCCCAGCCAGGCACAAAGAGAGGATTTGGCTGGGGAGTGGCAGGGAAGGTGGGGAGGCAGGGCCAGGGCCCCCGCAGGTCTTGGGCTGGGGCTCAGGGACCTGCCGGCGCTGGCTGTGGGGGGAAGCGTGCATCTTCCTGCTCCAAGCACCCCCTTCCACCTGCCAGAGCTCAGCCCCAGCACATAACAAATATTCAGAGTGGTCAGGGTGGAGTATGGAAGGGAGCATCCACATGGGAACGCAGCAGAGAGGGATCTACACTAACATGAGTGTATTTTGAGGCCACAGCGCAGCAGCCTCCTGGGGCTGTGACTCCAAGGAGACAGACCCAGAGGTGTCCCCACGCCGGGTGGGACAGTGCGTAGACACACGCCTGGTCCTGGTCCCAGCCTGTGGCACAGGGGCAGAGCTGGGGCAGTAGGAACATGGGCTGGGGCAGGCAGACAGAGCCTGTTTGTTGGTGGTGGGGCTGCTGCTGACACTGGTGTCACTGGCACCGCGGGAGACTGCACCCACACAGCCCTGCACCCACACGCACGTGCCTCGGGGCACATGCACGCCTCATGCTCAGACCGACCCAAGCCTCTTTGTCCCCCGGGCAGCCTCCAGGATGGCTAAAGGCTCCAGAAATGCAAGTAAGACCCTGCTGCAAGGGAGCAGGGTGTAAGCAGCTTGGCTGCCCGTGACAGCATTTTGGGGATTCAGGTCCAGCAGCACGTGTGGGGTAGAAATCGTTGGTGCTGATATCATCCAGATTCCTGGCCCCCGTGCAGCTTGGGGTCCTGGGGACTGAAGGCAGGGAGGGAGGTGGGGGGGGCAGGATCCCCACGCGGGTGCTGCAAAGAGCCAGAATAGGAAAACACTGAGCAACAAGCTGCCCGCACACTCTGGCAGACGCAGTAATTATTGTTATTACAATAACAATAACAGTAACAATAACAGCTACTGCTCGCTGCAGTTGCATCACTGCTGGCATCTTCGTCATTCTCATTTCACTTAGAAACTGCCGCCCTGAGGGCAGGAAGCGCAATGGGCGGGGGAACCCAGCCTGAGCAAGAGCTTGTCTTGCGGTCTGTCCCCTCTCTCCAGGGGACCGACAGCCGGGGACTCTGCCTCATTGCCTGCAGTTGCCTTAGTGTCTATGTTGAAAAGGACAGATAGATGGGGCTGGAGATGGACGGACAGCTCCAAAGCACGCTGCTGATCCAGGGCTGTGCCTCTTCCCTGGGTGGCTCTCGATCACCCTGCCAGGAGCTCGCCCCATCCCCAGGGGCCTGGCAGGCTGTCATTTGGGGGACAGCCAGGGCAGGTGTCACCATCCAGAGCTCTGCCGCTGCCAGGGAGGATGTCCCGCTCATGAGAAGGGAGCACACCAGCTCTCCTCCCAGCCCAGCAAACCTTACCGTTAACAGAAGGATTACTAGGGAATTAGGGGTCTGGGCAGTAAGCAGGTCTGGTCTGTGAGCTGCTGAGGGACGGGGATTACCCTGGGACAGAGGCTCAGCGCCAGAATCTCTCCAGCCAGAGCCAGTGCTGCCAGAGAGCTGAGCCCCATGAGTGCTGTCACCGAGCTCAGCTGAGCCCGGCCTCTGCTCCCTTCAGGAAGCTGAAGCAGGGGTGCACACCTCTCTCCCTTGATGTCACCTGCCTGTCCTTGACCTCCAGGTCCCAGAGGGGTCCTACTGCATGGCTGGGGCTTCGCGCTCTGCTAGAGACCAAGACAGGGATGTCAAATCTCCTGTTGTGGTGGAGCAGTGCCTGGGAACCAATATTGCACAAAAGTCTACCAGCTGCACTGGGCAAAGGGGAAGAATCCCCAGCTTCCCGTAACTGCTCACTCTTCCCTGATTTCACACTTATGAGAAGGATACAGGCACGCAGCACAGGCAGCCCGCACCCAGCAAAGGCCGCCCATCCCTGCTGCTCTGCTCTCATTGCCTTTGCCCCAGGCTGCTTGCTTCCTCTGGGGTGCCATGGGGTTGGAAAGCAGACAGAGCCTGGAGCCAGGCAACCACTGTTCCTTACAGGCCTGAGCCCCAGGAGCGCTCCGAAGCATTTCTGGACAGCCCCAGCTCTGCCCTGCTGCATGCAGTGGAGCCAAGGTGGTGCTCACACGTTTTCTGCTGAATGCCGCTGCAGCACCGTGCAGAGGGGAAGAAGGTCCTTCTCACCCAGAGAGCAAATCCCTCCTCTGAGCTGGGCCTGGATTACACTAAGGGGATTGCTGCAGCAGCAGGTCTGCCCAGGAGCCCTCCCCGCCAGCCTGGGGCTGCCATGTCACGCTGAGCGGGGAAGAAGCACGTGTGCAGGGACATGTGTGCATACATGGAGACCCTGCACCAGGACTGGGCCTCCCACTGGTACCCAAATCACTGAGGCTGTTACCTCTTGGCACTTTTGTATCGGGGAAACAGAGAAGCAACATGTCATTTTAACAGCTCTGACATGGTAGTGCCAACGCTCTCCTGATACATCCCAGCCCTGCACAAAATGTGCTTGTTATCAAAAGACAAGCTCTGTTGTAAAGTTTCTACGCAGCTACATTCCAGCTTCCCTGGTCCTGAATCTCAGCAGCTCCCCGTCCACCCCATTCGTCTCTGCCAGCGCCCCTCACCCCTATTTGCCTGGCACAAAAGCTCTGCTGCTGGTGAGCCACGGACATCTCCAGCAAAGCCGAGCAGGCAGGCAGCGGGTGAGCCTGACTCTGCACGCCTGCTGGATGTGATTAGACAACTAGAGGCTGCTGAGAATGTCATGGCTGCACCATGAGAAAGCTGTTACACTAATTAATCCAGCCAGCACCTTAGGGATGGGTTAGATCTTCCACAGCTGGCAGGGAGAGAAAATGCCCCTGCAAGTGAGTGGGTCCCTAACCAGCACCCAGCTCTGGCAGCCGGTGTGGCTGTCCCTGGAATGCATCCCTGCCCCACGGCTTGGGGTGACCCACTTCTGCCCAGGGCTGGAAGAACCGTCCCCTGCTCCCCTTCCACTTCAGCTCTGACATCGGCAGCCAAGAGGGGCCAGGAACTGGGGTGGGAAGATGAGGGGCTTGTTTCATGTGGTGCTTTGAAGCCCCCGGCCATCTGATCCGCCCCTGCCGTGGGCCAGCCGCCTGGTGTGCTCATCGCTGCGGCATCCGGGGCAGTGGGTGCTGGGAGCCCAGCACAGTGCTATATAAGTCCATCACATCTGCTCTCTGCCTGCTGCTCCCATCACAGTAGCAAACAGGCATCGGGCCAAAAATGCCATTCCCTTCCTACCTCCCCGGGGCAGCAGGCCTGATGGAGCTGAAAAGCTCATGGGGAAGGCTGGTGAGAGAAACTGAACCCTGAAGGTGGCCTGCTTCCACTGCTCCCACCACATCCCAACACCGGGATGGGTTCCACTGTTGATGGATTATCCACTGCAGTGGCTCGGCCAGCTCTGCAGGCTTGCCTTCAGCCACCTCCTCCTCCTCCCATGTGCCTGCAAGCTGCTTCTGAGCAGCCTTGCTCTGCCCACCTGTTCTCACACCTTCCACCACCCTCCGTGAGCCCGAGAGCTGCTACAGCAGCACAGAGCCAGCTCCTCCAGGGCAGCATCCAGAGACGGGTCCTCAGCACTGAGGTAGGATCCAGCCCTCTAAAGCATCCAGGCATCCACCTGTCTTGGTTGGCCATCATTTGGAAGTGAGGAACACGTGCTCACATGTACCAACCAAGGCGTTAGTGCCCAGATGGGCTGAGGAAGAAGCTGAAGGTACTTTCCAGTGCAAACCAATTCCAAGAGGGACCAGCTCCCACACATAACAAAACCAGAACATTTTCTTCCTGTTTCAAGCCTCATTTTTCATCAGGACTGATTATTTCTAACTGAAGACATAAACCTGGAAACAGGCACTGTACTTCTGCTAACGCTGTTTCTTTGGGGAATCCCCAAATTTCCAGATCTAAAAGATCCCACAGATGATGCTCAATTAGTGTGAAAGAACAGTGGTGGGGAGGACCTCTGGGCTGAAAGCTGAGATGTGCTGAGCCCTGTATTTTTATAAGCTGGACCTAGCCAGCTAGATCTGACTTTGGACCCTACCCTACCTTGCTTGGCCCTCTAAACACTGGATTTCCAGATCAAGGTGCCTTGAGGCGCCCAACCAGCTTCTGCCCGCAGCAGTGTCATGCTGCTGATGAAGAAAGTCATGCAGAATAGGGCTTCTTTTTTGTTTAAAGTTCATCTCTTCCAGTATTTGCCATGTAGGTAACATTCGCCACGTCTGATGTACCCCTCCTTGGAGAAGGAACGCGTTCTGAAGCTGCCGCTCGCATTGCTGGGGCTGACGCCAGCTGCGTGCCCAGGGCTGTGCGTGTGCGGCAGCGCTGGCAGGATCAGGCCATGCTGGTCCGTGCCCAGCTGGGTACATCACAGCGGTGTGACGCAGGGCTGCCTCAAGGCACCATGCTGTGCCACCGCATGACGCTGCCTGGATGTGCCCCTGGGAAGGGCTGCTGCTGCATCCCCCAGTGTGGGGTCCCGCAAAAACCCAGCTCTGCACAGGCACCGCGTCCCCGCCACGACCCCTTCCATACCTGGACCCCAGCTGTGCCACAGCCCAGCCTTGCCAGAGGTGTTGCTCGGTCTGTTACCATGTTTGGGTGTTTTTGAGCCGGCAGATGACTCAGATCTCTGTTCCTGGGACTTGTTTACACAGCTGGGCGGGAGCAGGAGGAACTGGCAGCGTGGCGCCCACGCGGTGCCCGGTGTGCCCCCCGCCTGCGGCTGCCCGGTGTCCCCCCCGCCTGCGGCTGCCCACGCCACCTGCTCCGCTGCTCGTGCCAGGGACAGCGAGGGACGGCTTCTCCTTTTGGAGTGGGATCCCGCTGGACCCCGCCAAGCGCAGGAGAGCCCCCCCGGGGAGGGACGTGCCCGGGCTCACATAGAGAGGCAGGGGCAGACCCAGGTGTGCTGCTCCAAAGCAGGTCATTTCAGGTTGCTTTAACTCCTCTTAGCAGGAACAGCCCAGCAGTTTCTTTTTTCCTTACTTAAGCCTGATGCTCCACAGCCCCTCGCCCTTTTTCGGCTGTGCCCACGGCACAGCTGTGCCCTCGTCCTGCCACCAGCTCTCTCAGATAGCAGCTGCCACGCGTCCCCTTGCGTGTCTGGATGCTGGAGCTCCTGCCATTGGGGTGTCATTGGGAAAACAAACCACTTCTTGGCCTGCCTGGAATTGTAGCTCAGCAAACACACTGCAAAAATCCCCAGGGCTGAGCAACAAGTCACTACTTTCCTGCCTCGCCCCCGGCATCTGGCAATGCCACACAGCCCCTGGCCCTGTGCCCTGCATGAGGGAGGGGAGATGGACGTCTCTGCGCTTCTCCAGGTGGCTGATTTCATCCAGATGCCACCACAGATTTGGTAGCAGGGTAGGCAGAGACGCAGACATGCAGAGGCTGTTGTGGGCACAGGTGCTGGGTTTCCTCAGCCTTCTGCTCTACAATACTGGAACAGGAGCCCAGGGGCTTGTTCATGCACCGGGGCTGGTGCTTGCGGACCTCAGGGGACATTTCTTGCTCCACAATCTCCATCATAGCAGACTTGTTTGCTATCAAGTGTTGACTTTGTCCTGAAAAGATAAACTTTTTTTTGGATTACTTGGTTCTCAGCTATGAAAACATCTGACTTGACAAAGAAAATGATGGAGAGAGAAAAATTGAAGCAGGCTCCTCCATCTCTGTCTTTGCTGCCCTGCACAGCCCGAGCGATGGGCTCACCCTGGGAGCCGTGCCCAGCCCAGGCGCACACCTGGTGCACCTGCCGGCCGGGGGTACCTGCTCGGGGAGCTGAGCTCAGGGCGCCAGGCTGGGGCAGAACCACGCAATGCTTTGGGACCGGCCAACTTGCCTGCTCATGTCTGGTGCTAAGGCAGCACATGGCAGGAGAGGAGAGCCATGCCATGTCCTTTCAGACACTGGCAGGACGGATATGATGTGACCTCCCCTTCCTCCAAAGCGGTTTTAATCCCTGGCTGGAGTTGAGCATGCAAAACATGGCTTTTCTACAAGACCAAAAGTGAAAACTGCATGTTTCCTGAATGTGGAAAGAGTCGAGCAGAGGAAGAAAACGGCTGAGCAAAGCAGCCACCCCACTTGGGTGGAAGCCATTGAGCAACAGCAAATGGTGTCTGCAGCAAGGCAGCGCACTAGCCCCAGCCACAGTGGTGCTGGGAGAGTTTGTCAAGGAGCTTTGTAGGTGTCCTGGGTGCTGGGTAGTGAGTGTTGGAGCCACATGGGTGCTTGCAGGGTGGGAGAGCAGGCAGGTCCTGCCCGTATGTGGGACGCTCTGCCTGCCGAGGGGGAGTGCTGAGACAAAAGAGCTCCTCGGAAGCACGCTGCTCCTCGCTCAGCCTGCTCAGCCCCAGGGCTCCACATGTCACCGGTGCCACCATAAGCCCACTAGGTTGAGGGAGGCTGAGAACAAACCCTCTGAGCAACCTCTGCTCCTGCTCTGCCTCAGTGTTCCCAGTCCACGCCTTCATCCTCACACAGCGCATGGATGGGAGCAGGATTGGTGGGGAAACTGAGGCACAGGTGAGGCTGGGTGGCATACTGGCGTGGCATCTGCACCACAAGTCCCCCCACTCTCTGGACAGGCACTATAACTATGTTTAGCTACATCCCCCTTTGATACTCAGGCTGTGGGAGGAGAAGGGTCTGTAGAATGACCCCAAAACCCTGGGAAGCCCTGCAAGGACTTTCCCCACAGCACCACAGTCCCTCAGTGCCAGGATGGCTGTTGGATCTGGCCAGGGAGTGGCCAGTTTTGCTGTGCTGCTGCAGCTGATCACACAGCCCTTGTCTCCAGGGTGGTGTTTCCAGGGGATCCGGGCAGCCCTCCAGCATTCCCCCCACTGCTGCCGCCGCACTGTACGGCCTCGTGCATCCTCCCGGGCCACAGCAGCTCCTCGGCTCTCCTTTGGCTGCTTTCTGTGGACATCCCAGGGCTTTCCTCCACCCTGCCGTGCCCCAGCTGTCCCCATCCCCAACCCCGGCGTTGCTATGAGAGCAGAAACCAAAGCCTGGCCCTTCCTGCCTGCCCACGGTATCTCACACCCGCTGCCAAAAATAGCTTGAAAAGCCCTAAAATAGCCCACTGCTGCCCACACAGCCCATTCAGTGCCGTGAGGAAGACGTAGGAGTGCGTGCAAGGGTAGGGGTGGGCAAGCGGAGCGACCAGCCCAAAAAAGTACATCCCGTGGGAGCATGATTTCCCTGGGCCACACAGGAAAACAGCTCTTGTTGTGGTGACAGCTCAGTGCTTTCTGCTTCCTCCAGCAAAATGGGGTGAGTGCATCAGCAGCCTGATGTCCACTGGTGAGCACAGCTCCAGCCTCTCCCGGCCATGACTTAGTGTTGGCCACCAGCCCCAGCCCCGCCTGACCCCTGGCCAGGACAAGGACCTGCCTTCCCCATCACCCTCTCACCATGCCCGAGCATCTCTAGCTTTCCCAAAGCACCCACTAGATAGCAAGACATGAAGCCTGGGTCACACTCAGAATGTTCGGGCTCAGAGATGGCGTGTCCCCATCTTCTCCAGTCCCGTTCTGGCTTCACCATTGCCATAAAACACCCCCGGCATGTCTCTGCCATGCGAGCGATGGTGACTCAATCAGAGCCACCTCTGTCCAGGCTCCCTCCTCCTGCCTTCCCCTTCCATCCTGGCCATGCCAGGGTGGCCAGAAGGGACCCCACTTCCCCAAAATGTCCTCTCCCCAAGTGAAATGCTTCTCAGTGCCCTCAGGTTCATCCCACTCTGCTGTCAAAGCACCCAGGGGAGATGCTGAGCTGGAGGCTGCCAGAGGTTCATGAGCCAGGGGAGCAGGAATGGAGTAAGCTGCGTATGGACAGAGCAAATTGCCTTCTGCATCCCAGGGATCAGCAATCCTGACATGCTCATGATGTCCCCCAGCTAATGCTAATCCCCCTCTATTAAACTCAGATTACATAAAAGTCTCTTTTTTTCAGTTCTTGCCCTCTCTTCCTGGATCCCTCTTCCCACTGCCCCCATCTGTCCTGACGTGCTCCTCTCCTTTGCAGAGCCAAAAGCACATGAACACTTTCTGGGTCCCTTCGTTTGGCAGGACACACAGACACACTCTGAGCTGCCTGTCCCCAGCACATGTCCAACTGCAATGGACACACTGCTCCGTGTGCCTGTCCCACACTTACAGCTCATCATCTTCATCTGACAGGGCCCTATGAATAGCACTGCTGCCCCCCTCCCCTCTCGGATCACCACCACGGCAGGGCTGTTGTGACAGGTTGCGATGTGATACAGCCCAAAGACAAGGCAGGTGTGTGCTGTCAGCTGGGGCACAGAGCCAGTACCAGCTCCCCTTGGATGTTTGCAGGCTGGTCTGGGGTCAGAAGGCACAGTGATGGGCTCACACAGGGTCAGCCAGAGCCTTCACCCCAGCTCCACAGGCCTGGGCACCAAGAGGGATGACATTTTATTCTTGCAGTCTGCAGAAAGGCTTCAGGGAGTACCAGACTTAAAACCCATGCTATGCTCATGCTAGCTACATGTATACCCAAATCCTGGCCCAGAGCAGCCCACCATGTGCTCTGCAAGCAGGGCAGCAGCTTGTCCTGCTCCGGGCAGCTGTACGATCCCACATCTGGCTGTGAAATCCCATGGGAGCATCCCGATGGAGACAACTTCTCTGCATCATCCCTTGCTGGTGGGCAGTCTCTGCAGCCACTCCAGGACTACATTGGCCATGACAAGACAAGAAGGCACATGTGCCCCATGCACTATCGGTTCTGCTTGGTGGCACTTAACTGCCCTGCTCTGCTCCCTTTTCATCTCCCTTTTACGCACAAAATAAAACAAACAGCCTTGTTCTGCAGCCCAGACAGGCAGCAGAGCTGTGGCACAGCTGGGCATGGGGTGCTGGGTGAAGCAGCTGCTGTGTGGGGTGGGAGGATGCTCAGTAGTGTGCAGCCACCTTCTGCATGAGGGGACTGTCACCCCTCCCCATAAGCAATTGCCACCTGGCCACTAAAGCTTTTGCTACCCTCTTTTCTTTTGGTCCTCTGGGCTCTTCCCTTCACACAGTGTGGTGGCAGGCGCAGGGGGCTGCCTGGAACACCTGTCCACCTAGTTTCTAACGTGGGAACTTGCTAAAGGCATTTTACAAGCTGATCTGTTTGTGCACAGGTGACTCTTGGAGGACGCGGGGCCTGGGGCTGTGGTGTGATGCTTTTTGGGACCAGTTTTCCTGAGAAGGCAGGGAAAGGACCAAAAGTCACAGCAGCACTATTACTGGCATTGCCACCCACTAAAAACACCCAACTAAAGGTACAGCAAAGAAACTGCACCCAAAACCTCAGCCTCTGCCCAGGGCTGCAACATCTCAGCCAAGAATGCCAGGAACTGTCCCAGGGGAGCTCCACTCTGCCCACACTGGGGCACAGCAGCAGCAGGCTCCCAAAAGCCCACTCCCCCAAAACCACAGGGTATCTTCTCCTTGGGGTTTCTCAAATAGTCCCTAAACCCCTACCCATCTCTTAGCAGAGCCCAAGGCTGGGTGCTTAGACATCCTGAGTCTCTCTTTATCCCTGGCAAAGGGGCCAGGAACCACCACCAGCTCCCCTGGGTGCCCACGGCCCCTCCTCGCCTGGCCTGGGTCCGGTTGGGATCCCTCGTCCCCGGCGTGCCCGGCGCTGCCTGTTTGTGTGCTGCTGCCCTGGTTACCAGTCACTGAGTCACCGCGAAACCTCCTGTGCGGGCAGGGAAGCCCAGACTCACATTTTCCACGGCAACTCTACAACTCATTCAGTCTTTTGAGGTGGGAAGAGATGTCAACAGGGTGTGATACAGAGCAAGGGACCTCCCAGCGACCAGGACTGCCTGCGCAGGGAGCAGCCGAGGACGTGTCCAAGCCCTGCAGAGACATTTGAGTGCCTTTGGAGCAGTGCAGCCATGGGCTGCTTAGGTGCTTTGTGCACTCAGCTGTGGGATGTTTGTTCCATCACCCATTCAGCTGCATCTTTATCCCCAAGTCCCTGCTTGTGCTGCCCTGCACTTGTGCCCCCCAGCCCCCGCCATGGGCAGCTGGCCAGCACGAGTCATAGGGTTTCCAGACAGACCTGGTCTGGCTGTGGAGCAGGGAGATGGGGGAAGTGAGCTCAGATGCCACTGAGATGAAGCAACAGAGGCGGGCAGTGAGGCCATGGTGTGACGAGCAGAGCCTGTCACTTCACGGCTGCGACCTCACACCAGCTTTTTCCAGGGAAGGTGGAAGACGTCACCCGTCAGGCAGCTCTGCAGTGTCTGAGCGTGAGCTCAGGGCTTGGCTCAGCAGTTCTGTGTGGCAGTGACGGGTCCCAGCCGTCCCAGGACTGATCGGTGCCATAGCCAGGGTGCAAGCCCCTTTAGGACACCTGCAACACCCAGTGAGGCTCCAAGCTGCAGCTCCCCGACCTGCAGCTCTCTGGAGGGGCTGGGGCAGTCCCCAAATAGTCAGCCTGGCCGAACCAGACGGGGACAGGATCGAACCCTCTCCACCCAGCCCCAGCGTGCCCCATAGACCCTTCAGAGCCAGGAAAGTGGGTGGCAAGTCCCTCCCGCAAAGTTCTTCAGCCTCCCTCAGCTGGGAGCTGGCAAAGGTCAAACAGCCCTCAAAAAATGTAGCAGGAAAAGTTGCTTGCTAATCCAAGCCTGGGCTCCTGGGGCATCCCTTGAGGTTCCCTGAGGTGTTGGCATCCCCCAGACCTCAATGCAGACACATCGCTGGTGTTTTGCTTCCCCTAAATGCTGCAAAATCTCCCAATTTTGCAATGCTGCAAAATTTTCCTGTATGCCCAAAGATCAGTGGGATTGCAGGGGGCTCCATCCCCTGCTGGGGCTGGCTGTTGGTGGGGACCCATGATGACGGAGCCCCTTCTCAAGTCCCAGCGCATTACCCCCAGTGCCGGCCGGCCCTGCAGCCCCCCAGACCCCAGCACAGGCTGCAGGCTGGCGAGGAATGAGCATCTGGAAGGGATCAGCGCTGCTAACCGCTGCGGGGAAAGGGGAGGGCTATAAATAGCAGCAAGTTTCCAAATCAAAGATTAAAAACAACAACAAATGAAGAACACAAGCTGAAGCACTGGCTTTTCCGCCCAACATGTTTATATATATAGTCATTTCTGTGTTCCTAGCTTGTTTTCAACCTTCCCTCATTGCTATGATGTTCTGGGTCTGTCCTCTTTCCCACTGGGCAGCTTCCCAGAGACACATTTCTTGGACAGTCGTAACCTCTTTAGTAGCTTGAAAATGAATCCCAGGCAGGAACATCCCAGCATCTGTTTTCCGCTAGTTTAGCAAAACAGCTCGCGGGCTTGTCCCTGGCCAGGCGGTGCCACTGGGCTGGCCTCGGTGGCCCCAGGGCTGCGGTGGGCACTGCAGGGAAGCAGCTGGGGGATGCTGATGCTTCATCTGAGCGGCTGGATGATGTTTTCTGGGGGAGCTCACTAGAGATGGGAAAGTGTTAGCACCTCCAAGGAGAGGCTGGATGGACACCTGAATTTAACCCTCATGGCTGGTGCAGACATTAACTGCAGAAATATTGCCTGGGTGCTTGGAGGATTTCCTTTGGCCCATCCACAAACAGCGTCCCTCACTCGGGCACGGATCAGAAGCAGACACTTCTTGCGCTACCCAAACCTAGTCCCAGAAACTGGATCCCACCTGGACCCAGGGCAATTACCTGTCCTGGGAACAGGCGTTGCACCTTGTGGGTACTTCCCACTCTCCCCACTGGTGCCCAGGGACTGTCACAATCGCACAGGTCACACTCCAGCTTCTCACAGCCACCTGGTGCTGCATCTCTCATGGACCATTTGTGGCTGCAATGGCATGTCCAAGAGGACGTCTGTTCTGCGGGGCAGTGGCCCCTGGCTCCCAGGAAGTATGTCGCCAGCTCCCAGTTGGGCAACTCAGGTCTTGCAAGGCAAGAGAGAGAGGAGAAATCACACCTTTCACCCAGCAAATTACTCCTCAGCTTGAAATCCCCAACAACAGATCAAAATCCTCAAACCCTGGCTGAGTCCTTATGGTGTCTCCCCCTACCCAGGGCACCGCAAATGATTGCAAATAATGGGCAGCCTGGCCCTGGGCAGCACACGCACGTGGCCTCGTGCACAGACCTGCTGGGAAGCTGGTGCTGTTTTGTTTATCCCAGTTTTATTGCCCACTGAGGTTGTTTTCATGGAAGGGCTGAGGTCTGGCAGGCTCTCTGCTGGCAGCGGTGCTGTGATGCATCCCAGGCCAGGATGGCATGATACACACGTTCAGCCCTCTTTTGAGAAATAGCCTAATAAATCTGCTTAATACGGCTGATGATTCATTCCCGCTCCCCGTGGGCTCACTTCCCGTGAGCTGAGCCTCACTGCTCCTGCTCTGGGAAAAAAACACAGACAGAAAAACACCCAAGCAGCATCCCTTGAGCAACAGCAGCAACGTCGCCTGCCTGCACCCTCTGCCGCACCCTCCACACCCTTCCCAGCACACCCGGCCTCCCCGCAGAGGGGTGAGGACCCACTTGCCATTCCGGTGCCAGATCCTGGGATCACAAGTTTCACAACCACAGCAGCTGGACAGCCAGCAGCTCCCTCTCCCACCCTCCCCAGGCCAAGCAGGGAAGAGGACAGCAGGCACTGGAAGCAGCTACGACTGAAAAATCCAGGGCCAATTTTGCAGCCACCTCTTGGGATGCTGGCTGCTGCTGGCTAAAGCCAGGCAAGCGTGGCATCAGGTTTCTGAGGACATAAAGGTCCTCAGAAAGGTCACGGTGATGGCTGCACATGGGTATGTGTTGGCACTGCTGTCCTGGGCTGGGAATTGGGCTATATCTTGGACCATGGGCTGCTGTATCCCTCCTGCTGCTGCTCTCCCAACTGCACCCCCATGCCCATGGGAGGAAACAGTTTCAGTTTTCCTTTTAAAGACAATGACACAGAAATAGTGAGTAGAGGTGAGAGGCTCTTCTCTCCTGGCTGCTCCTCCAGGGATGGAGGAGGGCATTTCTCGATCCTGACATCTGGCCGCTGCCACCACAGCCACCACCTCCTAAATAATCCCTGGCCATGGGCAGAGCCACCAGGCACCATGGTGTTCGCACTGGCAAGCAGGGATCTCAGTCGAGGCTGCTCCATGCCCATGTCGCTCTGACTCACAGCTGAGCATTGTCCCCCGGACAGGCTGCCTCAGGAATGTCCCTCTAGATGTGTGCCAGCTGGGGACCCCTGCCAGCACCCCTCCGCTCGCCTCCCTCCCTGCCCTGAGTCACTCTGGAGCAGGGACAGAGGGATGGCTGCAGCGGTGAGGCTGGGAACGGGGGCCCGCATCCCCCAATGTGTCACCCTGCTGTGCCCTGGGCTGCTCGCAAGCCCTCTGGCCTTGGCTGAGACAGGACAGCTGACTGTGGTTTTGCTCCCATCGGGAAGGGGGAAGCACAGCTGGGCAAAGCAAGTCAGGCAACTACTAGCCCAGTCCAGCACCGAGCTGCTGGAGGGGCTCCTGCCTTCATGTTCACAGCAAGGTTTGTGCCATCTCCCCACAATAATGTCAGCGTGTTTCCCCTGTAGATGATGGATGCTGTCCAAACTCATCCCACAGGAACTAATTAAGCGGGCTGTATGCTAATTTGGGGCAGGGAGAGGATGGCAAAACCTCACACTCCGCTGTCACTGGGCACACTGATTTAGGAACCAGTCCTGTGCCACATCAGGGACCAGATCCTGGGAAACCTGGCAGGGCTCCTCTGTGGGACCACGGTTACCAGGGGAAGGGGAAGACTGGGTCACACTACACCATATCCACCCAGATGGACGAAGGTGTCCACCTAGTTCAATGCCTTCAAAAGCAGCCAGGGGCAGAGCAGTACGTTCCTTTCAGTCTTTGGTCTCTGCCACATCCTCTGCAAGAGGCTGGGTGCTCCCTGGAGGCTGGTCCTGTCCCCAGCACATCCCACATTTGCTCAGAGCCCACGTCAAGGCAGGCAGGTCCGGGGCTGGTCTTTTCCACCCCCTCCCAGGGGTGGGCACACGGCCCCCAGCCAGTGACCTTTTTGGGGGGAAGAAGGGCAGCATGAGGGGTCTGGATGCCACACACCTGGCTGTTGTGTTGGTGGGTGCATCTGTGCCCCACAGGTGTGGCAGGGTGGCTCCAGAGATGTGGCACCTCCCTGTGTCTATCGTACCCCCGACTCGACAGAGCCCTGCGTGAGCCAGGCCAGCTCAGTCCCACAGAACAGGCACGTGACGGGCCATGGTTTCAGCACGATTTCCCTTGCTGTCAGTGAAACGGGCTCCCAGACCGAAATGACTTCTCAGAAGTGCAGCTCCCGCACTTTTGTGCTTTTCTTTAAACTCGCCGTCAACTACCTGATTTCTGCTGACACCAGTTAGACAGATGGGGTGCAGAGGGGAAGGCAGAGGGAGGGATGGATTTGATGAGCACAGTTATCCCAGAGCCTTGAAACAGCCTGGCAGGGGCAGCAGCATCTGAGTGGCCTCCACAATTAGCACAGCTATGGACAACATCATCCTCATTCAGCACAGGCCCGATGCAGATCCTAAATGGTCTGTGAGGTTTTGACCGTCTTTATTGCAGGGGGAAGCGGGCTCCAAACTCCATTTTGGCAGCAGACAAACATGCACATTCATTATGTCACCAAAATAGCAACGAGCACTGCAAACGTGATGGAGCTGGGTGGGGTGGGGTGTCCTTCTTGAAGGCAGGAGTCCCATGATCACCTGACAGTTTCAGTTTTCCTTTTAAAGACAATGACACAGAAATAGTGAGTTCCTGCATTCCCAATTATGGTGAGGAAAACTTGGAAGCTTTTCTAAATATATGCTAAAAACGTCCGCAAAGGAAATGTCACCAGAGAGACAGTGAAAATACGTGACTTGAAAGGACAGAAAACCAAAATCCCATGACGTCTTGGGGGCTTGGGCTCCTGGGATCACACACTGTCCCGCTCCCCTGTGCCCATATGGCACTTTTCACGCCTCTTACGTGACCAGCCCACAGCATCTCCCGGCTGATGGTGGCCAGGCAGGCATCCCGGTGCTGTGCCCCAGGGGAAAGGACTTGCGGAGATGAGAGAAAAACCCAGGGTGAGCCACGGAGTGATTTGCTGACACAGCACAAAGCTGGAGCGCTGCACTTGGCCGAGTTCAAGGTCGAGGGCTGTAAATTCCTTATTATTTTTAGCTCCAGATAGTAGCTGGCTGAAAACAAGAGGAAGAACAGCTGGGATGCGTAGAGGGACGGGAGGTGCAAGGAAGGTGGTTGCTTTTGCCTGCTGAAAGAAAGGCAAAATCCTAAGAAACAGGCAGGAGGGGAGAGAGAAATGGGTGGTGTGGGGGTGACAGGGTGACCCCAGACAGGGCGCATGGGTATGGACAAGGTGTGTGTTCATGCCCCCAGGTCTGCAGAGCTGGACGTGTCCCGGTGGCTGGGGTGACCTGTGAGGACACACAAGGTGCTGCTGCAGTCCAGGGATGTGGGAAGACCCTGGAGCACGGAGGCGAGCCGGACCGCAGCCTGTGCCTGTGCACACGTGGGCAGCAGGAGGACTTCTCCACCGAACGCTGCGCTGAAAAAGAGCAGCTTGCAGCTGATGTTGGGAAAGGGCCTTTTCTCCTCTTTGGCACAACCACCCAAGGTGGGGCAGCACGCTGGCTCCCTCCCACAATGTACCCAGGGCCAAGGGCGAGCAGCGATGTTGTGCTCGGCGCTCAGTGCTCCATCATCGGCCACAACAAAGTCACGGTTGGTCACCAGCTTGGTGTCTCTTGTGCCCAGCTCTTGGCATGCATCTCCATCAGACAGGCATTTCCAAAGGCAGCCTACACGTCATGCCACATTGCTACAGCGAGGGGAAACGGCCCAATGAAGGCACCATATGCATCCAGCTCCTCACATCCCCCCATCCCACACAGGGCATCAGTGTAGCTGGTGAGAGAAAACAGTGATGTTCTCGGGGTGTGAACTGTTAAAGCAATGGGGCTTGAAGAGAAAAAAAAAAAGTGAAAGAATAACAGGAGAGAGGATAGTCTTGCAGCAATTGCTGAGCTGTGCACGGGGAGCATGCCTGTGCAAACACCCACACCCACTCCCATGCGGGTGTTCAGATCCTGTAGGATCCAGCTACGTACACCGGGCATGTGTGCACACACGTGCCTACACACACTCTCACATGGGTTGTGGATCCCCTGGAATCCAGCTACAGGCAGCACGTGTATGTGAACAGACGCAGGCATGGGTGCAGGGTGCCCAGATCCAGCCCCACACTTGCTGTGGGTCCCACTCTGTCCCCAGCCCTGCAGGGCTTTGCTCCCAGGAAGGACAGCAGTGGTTATTGTGCATTCTATGTGTTTCATTCCAGAGGAGTCCTCAGATCCCTGTCCCTGAACCCAGCAAGGATGAACCAGGTGATAAAGCAGCAGATTTCCTTGCTCACTGCCCTTAGCCTGCTGCTACCAAAATCTGTCTCTTGGCCTCCTCCCAAGCCTGCCCTTCTGTCTGTGCCTCATGCCCCTACCCTCCCTTGCCACCCTCTCTGATTGCACCCAGTCCTGCTTTCTTGCTTTCCCACACACCCCACTGAGACACCGGCAATAATCCCAGCTCCTGAGATGTTGCTGGGGCCGTGGGTAGTTCTGCATCTCCTGGTTCAGGGCAAATCCTCCCTTGGGAAAGCCAAGCTCTGACTTCAAAGACACCCAGGGCGGATGCTCTCTGGACTCCCCAGGAAAGCCCTGTAGGTGGTCTCTGGGCAGCCAGAGGTCCAAGATGGCCACCAGCCACAACCCCTGTTCCATCTCAGCTCTGGGCTGATGGAGCTTTCCTCACCCCCACAGCCCTATCCTGGGCTGTTGGATGGCAGAGTCCTGCCAGCCCCTCCGTGCCCAGGAAGCCCAAGCGGCAGTTCACACTGCCCTGCCCCTGCCATTGCCACTGCACCACTGTCCTCAGGGGACACCTGAGCTGCCCAGAGCACCAGCTCTCCCCAGGGCTGCGTCCCTGAGCAGCACGGCCAGCAGGCACAGCCCCACCGCTGCTCAGGGACGCGGGCAGAGGCGCTGCCGGGCAGAGCCGAGCACACAGAGAGCTCCTCTCCCTGCTTGGCAGTGCCAGGGCTGGCAGCTCCGGCCGGAGGGTGGGTGCACGAGACAAGGTACTTCATGCTGTGGCCAAAACCAGTGCAAACAAAGCAGTGTGGTCTGAGGAGTGAGGGAAAGACCCTGCATGGGGAGAGAACCACTTTTGTTGGCACACAAAGGCCCTCTTCAGTGACCTAGAAAGATGAGTAGTGTGTACAGCCGGCACTGAAACTAGGACGGGGGACAATAGTGGTGCAAGTTCTCCGCAGACAGAAAGGTCTTTGTGAGCCACTGAGCATCTCCAACTCTGCAACCACCATGGGTGTCCAGGCCATGGGGCTGGGCTCCCCTGGAGCCAGGTCACCCCAGACCCACCCCAGACGAGGTCTGCAGGCATGGCCCAGTGCATGGGAAGTGCTGGGAGCACTGGCTCACCTCTGTCAGGGCTGGATGGCACTCAGGAGGTGAGGTGTTACAAGACGGCTGTTTTCCAAAGCTCTGCCGTATCACCAAATCCCCGCTCCATCCCAAAAGCCCTGCTCCGCCCCATCTCCCCATCGCTGTGACTCATATCTCGTGGCCACACGAGCTACACATAGGCAGGGCCTCACCGCCCGGCAGCCAGCCTGGCGCCTGCAAGCGCTGCGTGAGAGCCGGGAGATGCAGCACCCACTGAGTCACACCAGCTGCCGCAGCACCTGCGCCCCCACCCCAGCAGACTGAGACCTGCTCGGCTCCCTGTGGTGCAGACCCCCGTCTGCGACACGCCAGGGGACCCGCTGCTGGGAGGCAGCACATGGGGTTTCTCCACCCACCAAGTATCACCCCACCATGGTCAGTGGTGATCAGAGCTGGGCAAGCGGGGCACAAGGTGACCAATAAGCAGGAGATGGTGGCTTTGCTCATGACATTGGTTTGAACTCGCAGTGCCAGCAGGGCAGCTCTTCTCCAGGCAGATTTGCCACCATAGTCCTGCTTCCACATGGCCTGACCAAGCTTGCTCCCACCTGGTTTGGCAGAGCAATGTTTGCTGAAGGGCCAAAGGGGATGGGGAGAACTGGAGGGCTTTGCAGCCCTGCCAGCCCTGGCACTCCTGAGCTGTTGCCTTCGGAGTGGTGGCCACACTCAGATCCATGCAGAATCTGGGGTAGGAACCCTGTACCAGGGTCCTGCTCTGTCACACTGCTCTCTCACTGCTCCCTTTCCACTGTCAGAGAAGGGGGTTGTGTGGCCAGCTTGGTTCCCAGCCCTGCAGAGCTCCAAGCAACCCACAAGCTGCGAGAGGAGGTTTCTGTTGACCCCCTGGCCCTGGGAGGGATATGAAGCATGAGGAGCAGCACAGTGAAACTGGAGGGTCTTGACCCATGGCTCCTTCCCCAGGGAAGGCAAGTGCAAAACACAGTCAGTTCTTCAGACAGAGGCAGAAAACAGTCTCTGTGGGCAACAGCAGCATGGGCAAGTATTCTTCACCAAAAGCACCAGACACGTCACGCTTTCTGCAGAGACCCTTGCACACCCCAGAGAAGATTTCTAGAGAAGAGCTAGTCCTGCTAAAGAGCAGCTTTTTCCCTCATCCTAAGCCCCAGCAGACCACAATATCCCAGATCTGTGAGACACAGCAGACCTCCTGAGATGGCACGTTGGTCCTGTCATCCTCAGAGTTTCAAGCAGCTGCCAGTACAGAGCTAGCAGAGCATCCTCAGCACCGTCATGAGTCTCAGCTGGCTCCTTCCAATAGGAGGGTGAGCATCAGGGCATCGCCATGGCTGGAGAGGACCACCTTTGCCCACCAACACTGACAGACTGTCCTGGGAAAGAGCCAGTGCTGCAATTTCCGCAGAAAACCGCAGACTCCAATCTCCAGCCTGCACTGCACTGAAATGGGCTTGAACCAGCTCTGTTTGACCTGAGCTGCACAACACCAGCTCCACCCAGAGTGGTCCCCATCACCAACCACCCTCCATATAAGCCCCTGGGACATGACTGACTTTGGCTGAGACAGCTCAGTGCCAGCATCTAGCTAAAGCTGTTTGTTAGGGCTCAAGACACTCCTTCTTAGGGCGCACACCTGCTGCATTTCCTAGGGCTGTCCTCTTGCCCTGGGCTCAAACCCCCAGAGGTCTCGGGCAGATGCTGCTTGTGCAGCCCTCCAGAGCCTCGGGCTCTTACCCAGCACCGCAGCTCTCCTTAGCCCTGGCTCCATGGAGAGCTGGGGGCAGCCACCCCCAAAGATGTGGCTGTTGGGGTCAGAGCAGTGGGAAGCACAGGAAAGCACCTGCCTTTGCCCAGGGCACTGCTGGAGAGACGGGCAGGCTGACAGCCCCTCCAGCACAGCCAGCACATGCGCTCCGGCAGCTGCTGGGTACACGGGAAGCATCTGCTTCCAAGGAGCCAGGGGCTGCTACATCCCCTATTCCTTGATCTGCCATGTGTCACAGCCCCATTGCTGCCGCTTCATTGCCATCAGCCCCGTGACGCTGCTCCTCTGAGGGGACTCATGCTACAGGCAGGCACGTGCCAGGAGACAGTCGAGACAGAAGAGAAACCACATGCGAAAAGTCTCAAGCCTTTTCAGAACAGGCTTGCTGTTTCTCCTTTGGGACAGGGCTGCCAGGCCCATTGGCATGGCCAGGCTGTCTTAGCTCCATGGTGTCTCCTCCCGTCACCCTGTGCAGCTGCAGGGCACAGAGAAGAGGCATTGCAGAGCCAAGCGGGTAGAGGGGAGACCCAGGGCTTGTGGTGGGGAAATGTGGCACTGCAGGAAACCCATCGGAAAGTGCACCCCAGTGCCACCCTTTACCCAACCCCATAGCCAGCCCTCACCCCAGTAATCCACTACAGGGTCTGACTTGAGCATGAAGGATGCAGGCACTTGTGGCACCAGAGACCTCCGAGCCAGGGGCTGCCTCAGGAGAAGTGACCGGAGCCCAAGGGAAGGGGCAGAAGTGTCAGCGGTGTGGTGTCCACAGCTGGCCAGCCCGGGGCTCAGCCTGAGCCAGAGGCTGGCAAAGCACATGGCCCACTGTGGCTTCCAGCCCTGCTGGGTCCCCGCTGCTCCGACAGAAGCCTTCCATGATCTTTCACTGTCTGAGGAAAGACCACAGTTCTTGGGCACCTGGAAAAGCCAAGCCTGGAAGCTGTCCTGTGCTCCAAGGGCGTCACAGGGTGGACATGCTCTCCTGCCAACAGCCAGTGCTTCACCCCTTGTTCTCAACTTTATGTAAGCAGGGAACCCAACCCTGCTCCAAGACGTGGTGAAACCAGATACATACGGAAACAATTAGAAAGGCGATGGATAAGGAAGAAGCTTTGCTTTGTTGGCACAACTCTCTGCCCAAAGAAGAAAACAGAGCTCGTGAGCCAGTCCAGATGTATTTGTGCCGGCAGAAAATAATCCGTGAGTGAAGGGAAGGCACGGAGCTGGAATTCACCCCCAAGCAGGCTGGGTTTTGAGGGCAGCTCACCCCACACCCAGCCCCTCTGCAACGGGCTTTGGTTGAGGGGGAAATGGGCAGGTCCTGTCACACCAAAACAGGAGTCGGTGTCTCACCAGGGAAGATCTTCTCACCAGGCTGGAGACAACCCGCCCTTCAGCCAAGGCCATGGCAGTTGCACACCAACCTAAAACACCAGCCGGGTTCCCCTCTGCCAGGACCACCTATGGGACCCCAGGGCCATGCTCCAGAGCCAGCGCTGCCCACTCAAACAGGAGGTCACCTCTGCTCTGGGAATGTGTCCCCTCTGCAGGACAGGGGTCAGGACAAGTGCTTCTTTGCAGCTCTGGATTATGTTAAATACCCCACCATGCATGGTCCTGGCTCAGGACCAGCCTTATCACTCAGCATGGCACCTCGCAAAGAGGCGATCCCTCCAGCCTCCTTGCATGGTCCAAGCTGGATGGAGCTACTGTGAAGATATTTGCCTAGTGTCCATGGTTTTCTCTGTTTCTCCTTTTTCCCTGTCGCTCCACAAGGAGTTTTCTGCAAGGCTGGGGTCAGCACATCCTGCTGGGAGTAGGCTGGTGGGAGGGCACAGCAAGGCCACAGGCACACAAAGAGCCCAGCGGGACCTTCTGCACACCTGATGCACTGCTGGCCGCTCGGCAAACACTCAGCAGGCTCTGCTGCTCTTTCAGGGATGTTTTACAAACACAGGGCTTGTTGACAAGGAATGCTCACCACTAGAACTGCTTGAGAAAAGCACCCTGAGGGCATGGCGTGTTCCAAAATTAAAGCGATTTTATCCCCCAAACGGTGAGTCAGCTTGCAAAGTGGAGTCTGTATGAGTGTCTTCAGGGGTGATTTCAGGACTACACCACTGCAGTGGGAGAGTTTCACCCTCTGCTTGCACCCATGGAGGAGAAGTCCTTGGTTATCCTGTGTGGGTAGGTGTCCACCCAGACATGTGAACTGGTGCTGTGCTGTGGGGTGTTGCCTCTGCCTGGGGCACAGTGCCCCTCAGACCCAGGCAGCCACACCAGCTCCCATACCAGTGTCAGCATCTTCTCCTCTTGCTCACCCCTCACCCTCCAGTCACAGGTCCTGCATCAGACCTGGCCAAACCCCATCCCTGTCCCCAGGGCAGCTGAGTGGGGAAGAAGACCAAAGAAAACAACCTGTTTCTAGGGTCCACATGCAAATGTAGCCACACTCTCCAGCTCCTCCACCTGTCTCCTCAGCAGGAACAGCAGCTCCCTCATCTCTTTTTGGGGCAGGAGATCCATGGGACAAACAAGAGCTTTTTAAGTCACAGGGTGCTGGTTGTATCTCTCACACAGGGGAAACCTGGGAGCCTGATGCAAGTACACAAGGAGCTTGCTCTGCTGGCAACTTCCACTGCGTCTTTCATCAGCCAAACGCCTGATCCAGGTCTGTGTCTTTCATCAGCAAAGGTCTTCAGAGCAGGAGTCCCACAAGGTTAATACCTGGAATGTGCTGGGAACAGCTAATCCCAGGTTTGTCCTTCCCTGCAGGAGGGGAGGAGCGGGGCAGGTGAGATGGGGTTCAGACGCTGGCTTGCTTCCGACACCGCTCAGTGGGAGCCCGCGCTGCCCTCCAGGCGGCAGCAGTCGAGCATCGTGCCAGGGCAGGAGGTCCTGCTGGCGCTGACGCTGCTGCAGGTCGTCTGCAGGGACCAAACCTGTCCTGCGGCCACCCAGACCAGAGCCTGCGCATGGCAGTTTTCCCCGTTCTCTCTTGCAAGCGTAAGGAATCTCTGCCAAACCGCTGGAGTCCTGTCATCAAATGTGTCCCCGCCATCGCCATTTGATATCTCTGATAAAGCACTGGGGGACGCCAGTTTGCTGTCCCAGGCTGACGGCTGTTCTCAGACAGTGCTCGGCAGAGTGGGAACGGCATGGGGCAGAGGAAGTGAGACCTGCCAGACCTTCCAGCCCTCCCGTGCTCCTGGAAGACAGCTCCGCTCCTGCGCAGCAGCACCGTGCTCCGACTGAAAAGCCCCCAGGAGATGCATATGGCTCAAGCCAGCACTGGGGGCCAGGAATCCACAGCCAGAGGGCAGAAGATCAGTGCAAGGGCGGCCAGAGGCAGCTGAAACCGCCCCAGGCTACGGCATGAAGCACAGTCTCATACCCATGTGCGGAGGTGTGCCCACATCTGACCCAACTTGTCTCCTTGTGACAAGCAACCGCTGACATTGGAGCCACAGCCTGACACCCCACAGCCTCCAGTCCTGCACTTAACAACGCCGAGCTTTTCAAGAGCTCTCACTCAAGCCTGCCCCAAAGTGCCCTAAAATACCCCAAAACACCTTCCTGGGGTCAGCAGCCCAGCCTTTGGGCTTCATGGCAAGACCAGAGAGACCACCTGCCCCAAGCTGGGCAGCTCAGCAGGGCCACCAGGACCTGTTTTGTGACCAAATCATCTTTTTCAGGTTCTTGTTTCCATTCCCTAGCTAACTCCCTACCAAGTGTAGGTTATTTTTTGATAGGAAATGATGGGTTCCTTCTTTGCTTTCAAATCTGAATGTTGTTTTTTTCTTGCTTGTCTTCTGGTTTTGTTGTTTAGGAAGTGGAAAGTTCCCAGCGTATGTCTGTCTTGGAGACCAGGCGAGGAAGCGAAAGCAAACACTGTGCTCAGCTGAGAGCAGCAGGCTGGAGGAGATGGAAATTTTAAGCACAAACTGACCCCAAGCATTTTCCACATCTTGCAGCCAGCCTTTGTCTGAGCCTTTTGCAATAATGGGGTGTCTTCATGACGCTTCTTAGTCCCTCATTCCCAACTCACTGTTCCACACCAGCTGCAGGAGTCCCAGCCCAAACTGGAGCTCTCTCAGCCTGGCCTGGCCCGATGTGACCCACGTGTGGAGCAGAAGAACCAAGTGTGTTCCTGGAGGGATGCAGCCACTGCCCACCCCAGAACATGCACCTCTGTCCGCTCCAAGGATTGATCTCCAAACTCATTCTGTTTCTTACCTGCTGCTTCTCTTCTGCTCCCACCCTTGGTGGACATGTGCTGGTGTGGTCAGCGGAAACATCTGCCTGTATGCAGAGATGTTGGGCACCTTCATGGACATTCGTGTCTTCAGAATGCACCCTGGAGTGCCTCTGGACCAAATTTTGTAAAGATCAAGGTCTAGTAAAACTCTCAGGTGTTCCTTTTGTCCATTGAAACACCAAGTATCCTGAAGCCCCTTAGTACAATGGAGAGAGTATCTACCTTACAACAAAAAGCTCGTGGAGGAGCTGAGACACATGCAGGTGGCAGCAGGTGGAGCTGCGTGGCCATGCAGTCTGAATCAGAGGGTCCCTTGTGGCATCTGAGCAGGCCAAGGTACAGGGTGCACCCCCTCCCCTGGGTCTGTTTCTCACCCCCCGGGGTGTTCCCCTCACCAAGCTCTTTTTAGCCAGCCAAGCATGATTTCCTGCTCTCGCTCAAGCTGCCTGAGGGACCTCTTGATGTTGCTCCTGAGGTCTGGAGAAGAACACTCCTCACCGAGGAGGGGAACGGGAGCTTTGGTGCTTCCCCCATTTCCCCAGCCTGTACCTGCTGGGAGCATCAGGAGTGAGGAGCGAAGGGCCTTCCTGGGAAGTGGAGCAGGATTCATGAGACTGGTTAAAATGCAAACAGAAAGGGCTGCAGAGGCAGGTGCACTGGCCTTTCACAAATGGTGGCAGTTTTGGATGGGAAACATATTGGGAAGGACCAGCCCCAGACCAGCCTGGTGTAAACTGATGGGCTCTTACCCACCATGGAGAATCATCTGTCAGACTCCGGGCCTCTCCATGGGGACTTTTCCTTCCACGCAGCCTCTGTGTTACCGTCAGGGTCTCCACAGCCTCGTCATTCCTGTCACAGGGGCAGCAAGCCAGGGCCATACCTTCCTCCCCAGCCCCGCAGCGCAGCCCCCCTGGGTGGTGGGCACCAGCCCTGGGGCTTCTGAGCTCACTGGCCCCCCAGCCCTGCCCGTGGCAGCTGGAGGCTCAGGCTCACTGCTCACCAGCCCTGGATAATTATAGCTCAGCTGTTTATATACCCGCAGCTGCAGGAAGGAAGGCTGGGAGACTCGCCCTACGTAACAGGGCTCCCCACCCCTTTCTCACTTCCCCCTTCCACCTGCACCCCCCATGTGTGAATTTGGCACTTGTGACAAGACACCACAACACAGCCTTGTTTTTCAGAGCTGGTTACAGCTCACAGCTTCCCCTTTCTGCCACGGGCCGGGGCTGGAAGGACCACGCATGGGACCCTGCTCCAGGCTCTCCGCTGCTGCCCAGCTCCAGGCACAGCTTCCGTTCCCTGCACCATTTGTGATCAACTCCAGCATCCCTCAAGCTGGCAGCTGCTTGGTCCCTTGCTGACAGAGAAGGGACCAGAGCAATGGGAATGCTTCTTTGCAGAGGTCTCAGCCCCACAGCCTCACTGGGGACACAGAAGCTTGCTTCTGTCCCCATGTATGGCTGAACCACATGGGTCCTCCCCAGGCTGCGAGCTCCAGCAGCCTGCGCCCATCTCCAGAGCTGTGGGTTCCACTGAAACACCCAGGGGTGATGGGTCAGCTCTCTCCCCCTTCTCACATGTTGGCCACAGCATCTCTGTGCTGGTCCTTTCACCCTGCCCTTGCAGCCCGACATATGGCAATCCTGTACCGTTTGCCAGTGGCCATGCAGGACAGAGCAGAGTGCAGGGACACCCCTGTCAGGCCCTGGAGGTTGTCCATCTCTGCAGGGACAAGTGACCACCAAGTTGGAGAGGGACGCCCGGGAAGCTGCCCTGTGCCAAGTGGCATCTGCGGTGGTGCCAGAAGGGGGTGCACAGCCATGGTGGGGAACGGGAGAGCAGAGCCCCTTGCCCACCCCTCAGAGAGCAGCAGTAAGCAATGACCCAGCACGGCTCGCTCGGTTGGGAACGGGATGGGCTGTGCCTGCTCTGCGCTGCTGGGCTGGGCCAGCCAGCTGCAGCCAAGCCAGTGCTTTCTGTGTTTGTTTGGGCTGTTAGATAACTTCGAAAGCAGAAGCTGGAAGGGCTGGCGGCTGAACAGTTTGTTCTTTCCGACTTCCACACACTGCTGCCTCAAACCACAATGCCCCGCAGGGCCCGATGGCGAGCTGCTTAAACCACAGCCAAGCTGTGGCTGCTCAGAGAGGCGCCGTGCAGAGAACTGCTGTGTCCCCTGGTCCCCATCCTGCCACCAGAGCCCCTTCCATCACATTTGCGCTGGGAGCCCTGTACAGAGCTCAGCCTGCCTCTCCCTATGCCCTCCTTGCTGACAGAGAAGGGACCAGAGCAACGGGAATGCTTCTTTGCAGGGGTCTCAGCCTTGCCCCACAGGCCTGGCACCACGGTGAGGGGCTGCTGCCACCTCCTGGCCATGCTCCCAGACCCACAACTGGTTCAGGGTGCTGCCCGGGCACCCCAATGGGCAGCGAGTCAGGGCTGCACCCCACAGCAGCCATGGCCGGCTGCACAGGGCAGGGAGCAAGGGTTAACCACTGCTGTGCAACCCGGCAGCATGTCCTCCCCTGCACAGCCCTTATCTGCCCTACACGTATCCCCTGGGAACCAGAGCAGAGAGCAACAGAGGACAGCAAGGCGAGGGCGAGCTTTGCAAGGGGTGGGTTTGGGCTACTTTGGGGTAGTCCATGCCTCTCCTAGGAAGAAACAGCTGCGTTTTTCCACTCAAGGAGGGACTGCTGCAGCTGCAGTGCTTGGGTGTCACCCGCTCGGGGACCGGGAGGGGCCACACAGCACCTGAGTCCAAAGAGGGTGTCAGTCCCCAGCACAGCACAGGGCTGTGCCTCAGTTTCCCAGCCACCAGGAGGCTGCTCTGCTCCTGGCTGAAGTGATGGCAACGGTAGCTCTGGAGCAGAGCTGCCCGGCCGTGCAGACTGGGTATCCAGATCTGAAGCGTGGTCAGGATCCATAGCACCGACATCCCCTCAGGTGGCACAAAGCCTACCCTACAAAGGGGAACACCCCTACTTGATCAGAGGGAAGGGCATTTTTCCACAGCTGAGTACCAACATCCCTTACTGGGCTGCATCGCATCTCCTTTCAGCTCTCAGAACATCTCAACAAGTGACACAGAAGCAACTAGGAGCTTCCAAACAACTACAGGCACAAAGGTGAAGTTGGACAGAGGTCGAATTGCTAACACAGGCTTTGCCCCATCCAAAGGATTGTGGCGAGGGCCCGATCCTGTGTCAGATGTCCAGGAGCCAAGCACATCACCCTGGAGTCGCTAAGACCCCTCTGCCCATGCCGAAACACCCCCAGGCTGGGACCAAGCAGCAGGTGAGGAGCTGGGTGTGCTGCAGCCCCATTGAGGAGCTGGAGCAGGTGAGGTGTGGAAGGGAAGCAGCGACATGGCTGCTCTGGAAGCAGGAGGCCAGCAAAGCTGAGCAGGAGAGAGGACAACAGGGATGGAGCAGGAGCCAAGTGGACATGGGCAGTGGAGAGAATCGGGTGGGACATGTCCTGGCAAGGTTTTAAAGGAGAGAGCAGGCTCCGCGGCAGCCATGAGGTTTGCCTTCACCTAGAACAGGGTGCCCTGGGGAATGGTGCAACCTCAGTGGCTCCACACAGAGAATGTTGGGGAACTGGCACGATCAGAGACAGCAAGAAAACTACAGGCTCGTGTGCTTTCATGTGGTCTCGGGGCAGACTTCTTTTCAACCTGCCTAAGACGAGGGCAGGTTCAGGCTTCAGCTCTGGGGCCAAACTCAGGCTCCAGCTCTGTTTTGCATTCCCCATGCCAGCAGTGCATCCTCCGTCTGCTCTTGCGTGCTCCCAGCCCAGCACACAGAAACCACATGATGCTATCTGCTCGCTCGTGACTTCCACCAGCTCCTCAGCAGCCCCTGCCAGGGACACAAGAGGAACAGCTCAGATGCTGAACTGGCATAAGGCAGGAATGAAAACCCAGCCCACAGCATTTCAAAGCGGTGAATTCAGTCTCCTGTGGAGCCCATTTCTTCAGTCTCAGCTGTCCCTGCTCCCAGCTCTGAGGCTCCTCTAAAGAGCAAGCGGAGATGCGCAATGCTCTGGGCTGCGGGAAGGCACAGCTGCCCAGACTGCTGCCCGCAGGCTTGGGAAGAGCTTCCCATAGGTGCAACATCCCCAGTGTGGGCATCAGAAATAGTGGCCCCCTGAGGGGCACAGCTGCCACTGTGCCAGGGGATGAGGAGCGGAGCCCAGGGTATTTATTCACCATTGTGCACGTGGCATTCCTTCCTGAGAGGTGCAAAGCAACTGCATGGAGGGTGAGATAAAGCATCACTGCTGCAGCTGGGCTCACCAGGAGCCTCCTCCGCTGCTCCAGGCCTGCAGGTGCATTTGAGGTCAAGCACAGGAGAGATTCTTGTTATCAGGAGCACTTGGATTCACTGCTCTCTGTGGTGCCGAGGGCCCAGCGAAGGTCTCGGCCACCATAAGCAGACGGCTCACTACCCCAGGGAACCGGCCTGGAGGATCAGGGTATGCTGGGCATTTGCTGGATCCACTTGACCAGACTCTGTGAACGAGCTTTTAAGTAACTCTGCTTTCTGATTGCCTCCAGTGCCTCCCAAGGAAAAGCCACCAGCAACCAAAAGCCTGCACGCCTGTTGGTTATGAATGGTCTGCAAGGGGCTAGTTCCCTCAGTTGCCATGAAAAGCTGCCCATTCCCACAAAGAAACCTCGCAAGGCAGCCCTGGATCCTCTACATTAGGCTCAGGCTGCTGTGGCAGTGAACAGGCTGTTCTGATTGTCACTACACAGGGAGCCTGCAAGCTGTTCCAAGGCTGGGACAGTTTTGGGAAGGGGACATGCGCAGCCTGGCTCCCCTCACTCTGATGGCTTCTTCCAGGCTTCCCCGGCCACCTCGCTGCTCCCCATGCCAGCAGCTGCTGGGAACCCAGCAGACCAAGCCCATGGTCAGTGGTACCAGCTGTACCTGGTGCATGGGGACTGACCCCGTCCCGCTGCTCTCCGCAGGGGAACAGCTCCCTGGGGCCATGGGCAGCTGTCCTCGCAGCAACGGACAGTGTCCTGCTGACACTGGGATGGGTCCCCGCGTCCCCGCGCTCCCGCAGATGGGAGCCCGGCAGGGGTGCGGGAGCGCGGTTCTCACCAGCACGGTGTGCCGGCGCGGCAGGCTGCCTGCGCAAGAGCTGGGAACTCGGTGGCCCGGGCTGGCTCCCTGCAAGCAGACGTTATTTTTAACTTCCAGTTTCTCTCTCATTTTTGCAACCAGTTCTGCTTTTTGCTCAGTAATAAAAGGCCCTTTCTCCCCACCCCCCCCTCCGCTATTTCTAGACTATTTTTAGGCTTTTTTTCAGTGGGTCTTTGCTGCAGACACTTTCAAAGGGCTGGAGCAGGTGGTTTTGTTCACGTGCCCAGAGCAAGAGGAGAGATGCGCTGGGCGGGCAGTGTGGGAAGAAGGGCTGCCCACAGCAGACAGGGAAAGCGCGTGCCTTGCAGCACCAGCTGCCCTGTGCTGCTCGTGGCGTGCAGGAGTCAGCCTTGCCCCGAGGGAGCTGGGATGCCCACATGTTCCCGACTGGGCCAGCAACTGCCTTTATCTTTCCAAATCCAGCCAAGGGAGATCGTCCCTGTGGGGCCAGCAGGGCTGGGGGTCCAGCTCCCGCCCAGGGCAGGGCGGGGGTGCAGAGGCACAGGGAGGGATATCTGCTCTAGGGAAGCTGACGGGACAGAACCTGGCGAGATGTGCGGGGCTTGGGATGCCCAAAGAAGGTCAAACATGGCTGTGGCAATGCACAAACTGTTGGATGGGACCAGCAGAGCTGGAGTCAGTCAGTGCCATGTTCAGGCTTGGGACAAGGACCAGCTCCCGTGAGACCCTAACTGGGAGAGAAGAGTGTGAGGGGCACGGTGCCCACCAGTGCTGTGGTGGACCAGTGCCATGGCCAGAGCCTCCCCACTGGCAGTACCAATGGGGGTGATGCTGCCCTGTCCCCAAAACAGAGGATGTGATATGAAATAGCAGATCCTGGACCCCTTGCTGTGGCTGCGTTCAGGAGAAGGAGGTACTCTTTGGGCAGCAAAAAAGAAACAGCCTATATCTTCAGCAGGCAGTGAGAGTCTGTCCTGAGGCTGCAATCCCCAAAAAAGCTCCTTTCACCCTGGTGGGTCTGGGTCAGGACTCTCCTCCAGGGGCAGGAGGAGATGGTGGTGCATATCACGTGTGGCCCCACACCCCTTTTTCCCCTGGAAAACTGCAAAACCTTGAGTTTCATTGAAGCTCCAAGAAGCTCAGAAAAATCTAGAACCTGCTGCAGAACAGACACCCACATTGGCTCCGGGCCAGCTCGAACCTTCCAGGCTGCTGGGAAGCGCTGGAACCCCACCAGCACTGCTCAGCGAGGGTAGCGCAAACCTCCCCACGTTACAAGACCCAAACAGTCCTGACCAGCTGGGTCCAGAAGCCGGGTTGGGTGTTTTGTTTGGTTTCTGTGTTTTGGATGGTTTGTTGTTTGGGTTTTTTTGCTTTATCAGCTCTCGCTGAGATCGGCTGTGTTCCTGGCGAGGCGGTCATGTTTGCACAGCAGTTTGTAAACGCAAATCGTTATGTAAGTGCTCAGGGTTGCTCCAGAGGCTCGCGCGGCTGTGCCTCCCCTGCGCATGTGCGCAGTGCTGCCTGCTCGCTGGTGCTGCTCGCAGGGTGACAAGCACAGGCATCCCCGGGCGTCTGTGGGAGCTCTGCCACCGTCCCAGCTCTTTATCGAGGTGCACGGCGTGTGCACACACGTGCCGGAGCCGCTGCGGCGGTGTCTGCGCGGGGGCAGCGCCCGGACAGCGTGACAGGCTGTGCGACGGGGGCTGTGTCCGCTGGGGCAGCGTCCGCCGCACGCTCCACCGCGCACCTCCAGCAGTGTTTACCCGGCGCTTTCTCTGACCAGACACCGCTCCCGCCACTGCCAAGAGCACCGGTGCTTCCTCCAGTAACCCAGCTCCTGAAGGTCGCTGGCTGGAGGCTGGGCTTGCCTCCCAGATGCCTGTTTTTATTACTGATTGTCCTTATTATCACTTCAGGAGAACATCATGTCCCAAGTATCCGGAGCCAGGACGGGACCTGCTGCCTCTTCCGGTGCCTTCTGCCCGAGCTCTGTCTCCTAAGTGCAGAATGTGCAGGCGGGTGCCCCGCTGCCCTTGCCTCTGCCTGCGTGTGCCAGCCACGATGCCAGGAGCTGGGGCCAAGAAGAGGAAGGAACCTGTCCTCTGCTTCCAGCCATCTGCTGCCACGAGCAAACCACACATTCCCCCTTTCTCTTGCCCTGTGTTCATCCAAAGATGGGTGTCCCTGCATGGTGTCAGGCCCCAGCACATGCCCCTTCCCAGGGAGTGCTCCCAGAAAGGGTCTGACCCCTGCAGTGCCCTGCAGGGCCCTGGGAAGGGATGGCAGCGCCTGTTCCGCCAGCAGTGTTGGGGCAAATGGCAGTGATGCCCTGGCACAGCCGTGCCCAGCTGAGCCGGCACAGCCATTGCATGGGGTGCAGGGGAACAGCCGGCTGCAAAACAGTGCGAGCAACCCTGGGCTGTGCGCAGCTGTGACACTGGCAGGATCCTGTAACTACAGCAGTCCCTTCACTGTGCGGTAAAACCCTAATTAATCACTTTCATTCATCCTGCGGGTGAGACACGGGGCAGGCAGTAGGCGGGTGCCCTGCCGAGGCAGTTCTGGGTGCTGGCACTTGAGCACAAGGGAGCCCTGGGGGAAACCTGTGAACTGGGAATTGTTTCTACCTTGTGGGAAAAATCTGGCTTTGGGACATTGCCAGTCTTTTTTCCACAGAAGAGAAGGAAACCTTCCTTCCTCCTCCAGCACCCTGTCTCTGAGGCCACAGCGAAGATGCCATCTGCAAACAGTGCCACGGGTAACACAGAGGGCAGCAGCCCCAGGATGGCTCTAGCTTGCAGGGGGACCAGATGGTCCAAGACAAGACGGGGAGGACAGGCTTCTCCTGCCCCAACAGATGCCCTTGATGGGGGTCAGGGCTGCCTCTATGCCTGCCATTGCTGGCAGGGACTTGCCATGCCATCCTACCTCCACTGCACGTGGGCCACAGGACGACTGGTGGGCACAACACAGGAGAGGAGTTGATGTGCCCAAAGCTTGACTTGTTTCCACCTAATGCCATCTCGGTAATTATAGCAATGACTCTGCATTAAAACGGTGATCCACCTGTGTTCTTAGGTCAGCACAGACATGAGTCTGCGAGTGCAGTTATATATAGATGGCACATCAGCAGTCCCTTCCCAGCAAAGAAAGTCTGCTCCCTGCCCACCTTGTCCACCCCATGCAGGGACCTCAGCCCCAATGACAGGGAACACGCGGAGAACAGCCCCCCCGACTGATGGGGTGAAGGTGTTTGCCCAGGGCACAGGTGCCGTTCACATGCTGGGGCTTTGCTGGGGTGTCCCCGCAGACAGGGGTGTCACCACCAATTCCGCAGCTCTGCTGCTGCCAGCCCTGGTGTCAGGGGAATGGGCACAGGGGCACCAGGGTGGCAGTCGGAGCATCTTAAGGTAGAAGAAAAGAGAGGAAGAAAGGGAGAAAAGAAAGAAAAAGAAACAGAGAGAGAAAGTGAAAGAGGTGGAGTATCCCGCATTCCCAGCATCCTGTCCACAACAGGACACTTGTGATGCCCCCATGTCTCCTGTCTCCACGCACTGCCTGACATCTGGCTTGGCTTCTTTGCCTGTTGATGGAGGAGGAACTCAAGCCCTTTCCCAGGCAGGTCTGTGCTGGAGCAATGAGTCTCTGATGAAACCTCCGGCCCCGACCATGCAGATCTACAGCGCCTGCGGGGCCATCACTGCACCCCAGGAGCACAAGGTCACCCTGCAGCCTGCTGAATGGGAGTGCATCCCCACCCCTGCACCTGAGAGAAAGCCAAAATCCCTCCATGGCACAGCTTAATGTAGCAACAAATACCAATCACCCCCACGCATCGATCACCCAAGGGTTAATTAATTCCCTGTGCAGCACTTGCAGCAAACCAAGCGGTGCTGACGGAGCCAAGCGACAAACACAAGGGCTTTGCATCAGGGTCCAAACTACTTTTCCAAGGGAACGGCCAGGACTTCTGTCACTAAGGTCACTTTAAATCAAGCTGGCCAAAGCACTGAGAAGTGTCCCAAAAGCAGCCTGGGGGACCCAGAGAGGAGGGCCCCATGCTGCTCCAGGGCTTGTTGGGAGCATGGGGCACTCCAGCCATCCTGGGTACATGTGCATCCTCATGCTGGTGGCTTTCCACAGGAAGGTGTGGGGCAGACAGCCTTTGGAAAGGGTCATGTTGTGCCAGAGATCAGCTGCTGATGATGTACAAATGTTGCCCCAAATACCTGGATTTTCCTGCTGCCCAGGCAGCTGCGGATGCCACGCTTGCTCGTGGCTGTTGGCAGGGACGCACAGGCTTTCCAAACACACGTTGCACTCCTTCGTCAGCACAGCCCTGGCCTCTTGGGGACACTTCGTGGAAAGCCATGTGTGATGTCAGGGTTTGAACACCCCTGCCTCGCAGGTGCCGGGGCTGTGGGGGGCAGTGCATGCCAAGCTGTGCCAGAGCAGAGGACACGTGTGGCACCGTGCACGGGCGTGTGGGCCAGCTCTGCTCCGCCTGGCATGACCCTCCACAGGACCAGACCAGCCCCTGGGGAAACTTCAGCATCCATTTATCGAGAGCTTTGTCTGCGTCTGCTGAGGACACAGCAGGATCGCAGGGCAGAAGAAATGAGCTGCAGCTCCAGGGCACTAGCTGGTCAAATTAAATTGAGTTTTAGCGTAATTACCATGCATCAGCCAGCACATGATGGAAAACACCCTTTTCATACTACAAACCTGCGTGTCTTTGAGATGTTTCCATTATGCCAGAAGACACATCGGGGCAGAGCTGACCCAGGCAGCCTGGAGGGCCCAGGCAAGGTCACCAAGTGGCCCCAGGACACATGCAAACAGGACCAGCATCGCTGAAAAGCGAGTCCTTGGGACAGGGACCGTACCAGCGTACCCCAACTTGTCCCATGTGCTTGGAAAGGGAACGCTGATGAGCAGTTCATCACCAGGATACAAGAACGGCTCCACGGTGAGATCAGGGTGGCTGGGTCACCCTGGGAAAGGTAGCACCCCAGCCCAGCCCTATAGGGTGCCACCATGTCCCAGGCGACCCAGCCACCCCTCACCTTGACTTGTGCTCAGGACAGCCCTTGCACAGCAGGGTTAATAGGGCCAGACAATGGCAGACAGGATGATGGCAAAGAGGTCTTTGCCTTGCTGGGGACAGTCCCCCAGCGTGGTCAGACGTGCCTGCTGGAGGAGTGGAAAATTCCTCTCACTGTGCGGGCACTCCCTGCAACCCCAGCACATCAGCTGTTGTCTCACAGGACCTGGCATGCCCCGGAGTGTTTATCAACACTGTTTCGCAAGGGCCATGGCACACGGTTTGGCAGGAGCATGCAAGCTGCTTGGGCAATCGGCTCTTGGGAAACAGTCCTGCAGCCTGGCCTGGGCAGTGAGTCGCGGCTGGGTGTCCGGTGTGGGGCTGTCACTGAGGTGGCCATCGGCACCTGATGGTCATCCAGCATTTTCTCCTCCTGAACCCAAGGTACCAAGCTCCGAGCTTCGCTGCTGGCCCTCTCTCAGCCGCCCAGAGCCCTTCTCTGTGCTTCTCGCAGGCTGACTCGTACACAGGGCTAGTCCGTCTCACTGGGTACCCATCGCACAACTACCAGCCAGAAGACTAAGAGTTTAGCACCAGTCCCACCAGTTTCTTCCAGCCTCCCTGCCTGCCTATTTCTAGCAGTGTTATCAGGCTGTTAAACTCTACACACTGGGATGCTCCATCTCATGCGATTCAGCACATCCTTCACATGGGCGCAAGAATGGGACAGTGCCAGTCTCCAAGGCGCTGTTCCACTCTTGGGTCCACAAAGCAGATGCCAGCTCCAGTATCCATTCCTGAGTCCCATCTGCATCCAGAGCTCCCCAAAAACCTCCAAAAACATCTCTTTGGCTTTGGTTTCACCTGGCAGGGTTGTAAATGAACCCAGTATGCTGGTCCTCCTTGCTCAAAACATGCTGCCCTTCTCCATAGGGGAAATGGCTTGGGGGGAGTTATCCCACTCCCTCCAAGGGGTTTGGAGGAATCAGCAGGTGCAACACCATAAACGTGATGACAGCACCTCTGGCTGAGGGCTGCATGCAGGCGTGGCCTGGGCAGCAGCGTGCTGCTTACGAGCTGACGCAGGCCAGCAGGGCCAGCCTGTCCCCAGTTAACTTCAGACGTGCAGAACTGGCACAAACAGTCCCCTGGGGCAGGGAAGGAAACGGGCACATCCCGGACAACGCTGGCTGGGCAGGACAGGGGACATGGAGCTACAAGCAGGCCAGCCCTGGAAACTAGTGTTAGCCCTGCCATTGCCCTGGCTGGTGCTGGAGGTGGCCCACCCTACCTCATGGTCTTGTGCATGGTCGTGATCAGCGGGTGGTCACCAGGAGGGTGTTGAGGAGGCACAGTGTCAGCAATGGTGTTCTGACTGCTGGAGACGCCCTGGGGCCCAGGAAATTTCTTAACTGTTCCTGAAATCTTGAGATGCACCCTGAAGCCCTGCTCAAGTGGGAAAGGGGCAGCTGGTTCATGGGGCGGGCGGCAATCCCCCCAGGGGAAAGAAACAAAGCGTGTGTCACCCCCAGCCCCTCAAAGGGGCCAGCAGCTCCCCTGGGCAACTGGGCAGCAGCCTTCCCCAGCAGCCGAAGTCCTTCATAGTGGAGCTGAGGGTGCAGGGACCAAGGGGGGAAGTTCACAGAGAGGGAACTATCTGGAGAAGACAGGCAGGCTCCTAAATTAGCGTCACACAGACCCTTCCCCAAACCTCCTGTCAGCCGGCGCAGTTGGAGCCGCGGCAGAGAGCAGCCTTCACGCACGCCAGCCAAGACGTTCGTCGGAGCAGAGGCATGCATAAACATTTTGTTTGATCAAGGACTCTGGGTGAACACAGTGTACTCTGGCTCCGTGCAGCGGGAACAGCTGCAGCCCTGCGGGGCCGGGGCCAGCGACGCTCAACACAGGTGGCAGAGCGACCTCCTGTGGCACTGACCCGGCTCCGGGGTGCTCAGTACCATCACTGAGATAGCACCAAGCCCGAAAGCACCCATCTGCTCCGTCCCACAGCTGTGCTCCAGAGGAAAGCTATCGCCCTGCTGCCGGCGGCTCTGTCTGCATCAGGAGGGCAGTGGCGGTGGCAACGCCATGCAGGACTTGGTTTGGCCCAGCCCTCGTGCGGGCGCGCTGGCCCGGGCATTGGGCTGGAAGAGCTTTGCCTGCAAACCCCACGGCTGCTCTGCCAATGTGTCTGTGGTTGTGGCCCCATAGAAGCATTTTACCCAGACCTCTGCCGCACCAGCTCAGCCCCAGGGGAGCATCCCCGCAAAGACAACTCCCACCATGGTCACCACCACCCTGCCCCATAGCAACAGTGTGCCCCACAGCTGGGCAGACCTGCCCCATCCCGAGCCTCAGCTGCATTGTGAGGGGGGCACCAGCTGTGCCTGGCAGCTGGGACCCCACTGCTCTGGCCTGGTGGGTTGTTATGGAGTTTTCCTGCAGTGTCCACACATCTGGTTGACCTGTCATGGCACACTGGAGTAGCAAGCTGGATAACCCGGCAGCCTGGTAGCTAGCAAGAGCTCACCGCAGGAGAAGACAAGGACTTGGGGAGCCAAGGGGGAATGCCTCTTTCTGAGAGCTGTTAGCAGCAGTTAAACAACAATGCAGTGAATAAATCAAATATTGACTTGTCTCAGTGGTGGCTTGCTCCAGTTTTTACTTCCGAGAGGGAAAGCAGCGCAGTGCGTGCCACCATGCCCGGCTGCTGCTCGGCTCCTGGGCGCAGCTCCCGGCGAGCGCTGTTGGGAGCCGACCGAGCCAGCAGACACGGCCCCCCCTTCTGTAGCAGCCCCTGAAGGGAGACAAAGCTGAAACAGCCCCTGAACCTTCAGACAGGCTTTCTGGGGAAAAATAGCCACTCTTTGTATCTCTAACTGGAATTGGAAATGGTGTCCCTGTGCTCCCTGCTGGAGCTTCCCTCCCCACACTGACGGCAGGGCCACCGCTAACAGGGGGCTGCACTGTCCCCACCGGGAACCGACAGCGGTTCAGTGACAGCCAGGATGGCCAAAGCACTCCAGCATCACCATAAAGCACAGGGTGTTGATGGCAAAACTTCTCCACCTCGTGGGGATTACAGGGCAAGCACAGGCACCCGCTCACACCCACAGTGCTCGCAAAGGTGAACAGCTTCCCAAACGGTCACAGAGAGCAAATAGACCTCGAGGTGTCCCTGAGGATGTGTGCTCCTGCACAGATCAAGTCCATGTGAACAGGTGAAGTCCATCCAGGTGGCCTTTTCGCGTGAGGTGAGGGGAGGATGCTCCAGCAACTGCCTCTGCAGAGCAGCACCCACCCTGTGCCCACCACAGGGCACCAAAGGCAGCCCCCAACAAGCGTGTCAGTGATGGGGTCCCTGCAGACACTACCATGTTCCCAGACAGGTAGCACAGGATCCCCTTGGGGCCCTCCTGCCCCTCTAGCAATGGGGTGCTTAGGCCCCCAAAGCCACATTGGGACTTAGCTTTGACACACCCCCAACTCCCTGGGGGCTGCTGGAGGAACAAGGGTGCTGGCCATGACATCTCTACCCTGCTGCCCAGCTGTCCCCAAAACTGGTCATGCAGGGAGGAGGCTCAGCAGTGGGATATGGGTGGCCGTGGAGCCATCCTGCCCCTGCCACTCACCCCAGAAACAATAACCAAGTCCAGAACCAAGAACACCCAAAGCCAGGCCTCCACGTTGAGCTCCAGCCCTGCTCCCTGACCACTGCGGAGCACAGGGAGGGGGAAGATGGCTCTGCCGCTGCCTGCCAGGGAGCTGCAGCTCCTGGCACACAGGGACCCCGACGCCTCCTCGGTGGCTCCTGGGGCAGCCAGGACAAAAGGGACAAGCTGGACTGCAGACCTCAGCCAGCCTGGCCCGCATCCCTGCTGGCCCCACCAGACAGGCAATGCAACCGCTTCAGACCCAGCCGGGCTCCCCTGATCTGGTTGAAGAGCTTGAGCCAGCATTTCATTGACCAATATTGGCCAGTTTGCAGGGAAGCACAGTCCCAGATCTAGCAGTATCCTCCCCAGCATGGCAGAGGTGATGACATGAAAGAACATGAATTAAACTGCTGATGGCAAAGCAAACATCTGCCTCTGCCTTAATTCTAAAGCCACAGCCAATGCTTGAGGGAGCAGCTCCAGGAAGGGAACCAGCACAGAAAACCCACCTGGAAGTGAGCTGGCATTTCTCCAGCAAGGCTGGACTGACCCTGGCACCTTGCGCCACCAGGCAGCAAATCCTGACCACAGCGGGTGCTTCAGGCTGGGACGTGGGTCCCCAGGTGACTTGCTACAGCCACGCTGCTGACCACAGCATTGACCCACCATGAGCACCGCGCTCCCAGTGCCAGGTTTGATGAGCTGTACGTCCCACCTGGGTGACACTTGGCTCTGCTCAATGGGGCAGCGGACATCTATTTTTAAATACCTACCTATATTTATCTGTGTAGGCAAGTACATCCTATTTTCAAAGAGATTTCTAACTTTCAGGTGGAAGTTTGTTGCCTGATATACTTCTTCAAGAGCCCATGCTCTCCACTACTGCAACTGGAAGTCCCAGTCTGCCCCAGCAGCTGCTCAATGGAGGCGTTTGAGCTCAGGCTCAAGAAACAGGTCTGGACTGACCTTTCCAGAGGCTTCATCCCCAGTAAGTCCTCTGGGGACACGGTGGTTCCTGCTCCACAGGCACAAGTAGCTCTTCATGGGGCTTTGTGCCTGGGAAGCCCCCAGCAAGGGTGCAGAGCACCCAAAATGCAAGGAGGCTTTCTGCAAATGCTGCCAGCAACTCAATCCCCACGAGACGCTGCAATGAGGAGGAGAAAACAACTCAGCTTCCCTTTGCGTTTACTCAGCTCAGTGTCAAAAGTACTATCAAACACATTCGCTTTCAAAGCACCTGAACGAAGTTCATGAACTTTGCTGCATGCTCCCTGAGAGGGCAAGCAGCTGCCTCTCTCCTCTGCCCCACAACTCCTGCCCTCGCCACCACCCTGGCCAGGGAGGCCCCAGGTGACATTTCTGCTTGTAGGGCTTCTGAATTGCTTTTTTTAGTTGTTTTTCCCAAATGTGGGCACAGGTCCAGAAAGTATATTTCACTGCTCCGAAGTTGCACCTGTCCTTCACAACACCAAGTTGGGTGGGAGTGTTGATCTGCTGGAGGATGGGAAGGGCAAATAGAGGGATCTGGACCGGCTGGATTGTTGGGCTGAGGCCAATTGTATGAGGTTCAACAAGTGCCAGGTCCTGCTCTTGGGTCACAACAACCCCATGAACGCTGCAGGATGGGGAAGAGCAGCTGGAAAGTGCCTGTTGGAAAAGGATCTGGGGGTATTGGTGGCAGCAGCTGAACATGAGCCAGCGTGTGGTCAGGTGGTCAAAAAGGCCACCAGCATCCTGGCTTGTATCAGCACTAGCATGGCCAGCAGGCCCAGGGCAGTGACCGTCCCTGTGCTGGGCACTGGGGAGGTCAAACCCCAAATCTTGTGTTCAGTTTTGGGCCCCTCACACCAAGAAAGGCCTTGAGGTGCTGGAGCGAGTGGAGAGAAGGGAACGGAGCTGGTGAGGGGCTGGAGCACAAGTGTGATGGAGCGGCTGAGGGACCTGGGGGGTTCAGCTGGAGAACAGGAGCTGAGGGGAGACCTTCTGATCTCTGAACTGCCTGAAAGGAGCTTGGAGCCAGGGGGGTCAGGCTCTGCTCCCCAGGAACAAGCACCAGGACCAGAGGAAACGGCCTCAAGTTGTGCTAGGGGAGGTTGAGGTTGGATTTAGGAACAATTTCTTCCCCAAAGGGCTGTGGGGCACTGGAACAGGCTGCCCAGGGCAGTGCTGGAGTCACCATCCCTGGAGGGTTGGACAGACGCAGACATGAGGTTCTCAGGACATGGGGCAGTGCCAGGGGTGGGTTATGGTTGGACTCGATGATCGTAAGGGTCCTTTCCAACCAAAATGATTCTGTGACTCTGCACCTCAGTAGGTGGTTACAAATCCAACCTGGCAAGCAGGAACAGTCTTCTGGCACCATCCTCAGGAGACTCCTTGGGCACAGCAAGGTCTTGCCCCCAGCACTGGGGTCCTGAGATTTCCAAAAGGAGCAGAGTGCCCTCAACCCCACTTCCCAAGGGAAGTCGGGGTCATTTGAGGGAAGCGGGTGCTCTCATCACATGTAGCAATAAATGCCTCACATGCACTTGTCGGACTCCACTGCTTGACTTTAGATGTTGTTTTGCATGAAGAAAGGACATCCAGCCCTCTGTCCCGCTGTCAAGGTTTGATTGCAGGGCGTCAATAAACCATGGCAGATGCTTTGTTAACCCTTTCTCCCCACTAACCCCCCTCCGTCCCCCCTCCCCACTAAGTACAGGTGATAGGAGGGCAAAGAGAGACAAAGAGAGAGTTGGAAAAAGTTAAAAATGTTTTACTAATGCTACTAATAAAATAGAGAAAATAATACAAAATATACAAAACCAATCTTGAAAGTCCCGGCAACTCAGAACTGCTCCAGACACCTGGAAGTCCTGGACTGGACTCTGCAGCAAATTGGAACTGGATTCAAGGATGCAGGGTCTGTCATTAGGCCTCAGATTTACAGGGGCCACTCTCAGGATCCTTCCCAGATGTTGGCCATAGTCAAAGAAGGGAAAACAGGGCAAAAAAGGGGGAGGCCCTTGTGATCTCCGATTTTATATGGTGTCATGATGTGGATGGGATGGAATATTTAGTTGGTCAGTTTTAGTCACCTCTTCAGTTCGCTCCTCCTTGCCCCTCTCACTTACAGGACATGCATCCTTATCAAAGACCTTGCATTCCATTGCTTTGTCTACCAAAATATGTATCCAGCTTCAGAAAAGTGCAGTTACTAAGAAGGGCTTAGCTGAAATAAACATTCACTAGAAGAGTAACTGGTCTTGTTTTTAACAAAACCAGGACACCCGCCCAGCGCAGCCCTGGATGTCCCAGCTGCAGGAGGATGCGCGGCCATGGGGGAGCAGACGGACAGATCCTGCCTTCACCAGCAGCCGCAGAAACTGGTTTGGTGCCCCAGGGACCTCCGGGTGTCCCTCCATGCACCCTAGGAGCCCCAAGTGCCGCTCAGTGCACCCCAAGGGTCTGCAGGTGCCTTTCTGCCTGTTCCTGGGGCCCGCCTGGGCAGTGCAGGAGCGGTGATGGCTGCCGAGAGCAAGCCCAGGGCACAGAGGTTTCTGTCCGTGCCGGTGCTCACACGGTGCTCCGCAGGCACACACCGGGCCGGCTCCTGGCGGGTCAGCGGATGGGAAGGCAGAGCACAGCATCCCTCACTCGTGGGTCTCGCTAAGAACAGGCTTGGAGGAACCACCATTAAACTTGGACTTATTTCTGGGATCAGCTGGGAATTAAGCATCTGAGTCGCTGTGTTTAAATACGAACCTTTAAATGTCCCTTCCTGCCTCCCCGACCCCAGCACTTTTCCAACCAAAACCCAGTTTTCTCCTGAAGCTTTATTTTAAGGGTGTTTTAAATGACTGATGTTGCAAAGGAAATAATTGTGCTTTCAGGCTCTCTTTCTTCATTTAATTTCCCAAAAGGTATTTTTTCTGTGTTGGGGAAAAGATCCAGAACAGCTTTGGAGAGCTCAGTGACGGCGACCAGAACACGGCGCTGTCACTTAGCACACGGCCACTTAGTGCTTACACATGCAGACATACAGCGAGCACAACCGCTCCGGCTTTCCCATGTTCTTGCTAATCTCTCATGGGCTTTTTAAGCCTTCGGTAATAATGAAGCGACTGCGGATAATGACAGGCATAAATTCCAGGAGCACAAGAGCCTGAATCACATTTTTGTTCTAGCCAGCTGCCGTATCTCAGGATAAAGCGGTGGGACAGGTTGGATGTGTGAGCTTTGTTGCATATTTCCAACCTCCTTGCTCTTGGCTGCTTGTTTTTTAATCAGATTGGAGTTAACTGTCTTCCTAGTGTGTGTATGGGATGGTGTTTGTTTGGTTGGTTCTGACAACTGAAAAGCAGCCTTAACCAGTTTTGACCTTAGGCTTCCAGATCTTAGTCCTTTATTTCTAGAGCAGCTTCTATGCTATTTTTTCCATTTTTCATGGAAATGAAGGTCCACTTGGCTACCATGAACTGTGGTAGTTGCTCTTTTGGCTTGAGTCCCAGAAATCTCACCGGCTTGACCTAATGAGAAGCAGCTCAAGCTGCTATCTGGGGCAGCGCCGTTGTACAGCATGACCAGCGGGTACACGAGGAGCTCGTGCCAAGTATGCAGCAGCTGACCTGATATGAATTTCAAAGCTCTGTTCTCAATAGCTGAAAGACAAAGATTAAGGGACACACTTTCCATGGCAAACAAGAAGCCAAAGCTGGGCAAATGACACAAGTGGGTCTGGGGTTACATTTAGGAGGGACGTTCTCTCCCTGCCTCCTTTCAGAGGACACATTTTACTGTTCTAGCTCTGGAAGAAGTCTATGGGACAGCTGACTTACCCAGGCCACTCCTGAGCTCTGAGGAAGCCTCGTCATCCCTACTGCCATCCCTGGCAAACTGGAGATGCAGCTGCCAACACTGTCAGAAGATTACACAAGCCAGGTTTTAACAAGTCCTGACTTAGAGTTCTTCTAAACAGGCGACTTTGGGGCTCTGTTAAGCCACAATTGTACAGAGAAGCAGTTGTGAGGAAGGGTTTGGGTACATTCACAAACCTTTCCAATCTATACCTCTGTGACCTGGGGCTGTGCAGGTGCTTAGATATTGTGGGGGAAAAGGCAAAGTCTACATCAGGATCCAGATAAGGCCACAGGCATTCCAGCAACATCAGGGAAATGGAAAAAGCAGCTTTTAACCCATCTTTGTGCTGTCAGGCAGACGCACGCTGGCCTGGTGAGGAAGCACCGAGCCCCTCACACGTGCCTGGGGACTAAACCTACGAGTGGACGGAGCAGCTGTCTGTGCTTTCCTAGGGCAAGGGAAACTAACTCCAAGCAGGAAAGCGGCTTTGCCATTCCTTCTCTCCTCTTCTCCATTCGCATTAGGCAGGAAACAAAGGTCTCTTTGATAAGATTTTGTAAAAAAATAACTACTATCAAGAATACTTTTATGTTCATCTCGGGTTTTCATGGGACAGGAGTCAATCCACTCTCCTCCCAGGGTGTGTATGCTGCAGATTATTTTCATAAATGTTCACTTGCTGACTTTGCAGTCATAAAACATTTTCACAAGAAAAGTATCCCCTCATCTCCCTTGCTTTTCGCTGATAATTGCCAACTATGTTGAAAGAAAGGGATGTAATAAGGCCAGCTCAGATGCTGCTTAAATACTTGCTTTAAAAGACATTTTTTTTTTTTCCCAGCATTACCAGTTCTTGTAAGTTTTGTCTTGAGGATTGAAGAAGTGCTCTTCCCCAACTGAAAAATCTCAGTGCTTGTTTGAAAATAAGTGCGTTAATTGCCGCCTTTTATGAGGTGAAAAGCCTGAGAATGAAGCTTAGTGTTTAAAACGGAAGGAACAATATAATTAAACGACAACTTTAAGCGGATCAGCATTAAAGTCACACCCTGCAGTTTGTGTGCAGAGCTGCACCCCGGGGACAGGTTTTGGATGTGGACAGGCAACCTGTGCGGGAAGGGACACCCGTCCTGCTCACCCACGGCCGGACGCGGCACCGGGATGCGCTGCATGCAGGAAACAGTTATTTTGCAAATATAATAGGCTCAATTTTTCAGATAACGATATTGCAACACCGGGTGTTCTACCTAAAGGCAGGGACACGTAATAGGGCAAAAAGCCCCTGCTTATATCCCCCAAAATCCCGGTCGCAATTTCCCTCCCTTGTTCCCCGTTGGTTGGTACTTCAGGGTTTACAGAGCACCTGACCTGCCTCAGTTTACATACAGACCCTTCCCCTTATCAATCTATTTAAGATATGGATTCCTGGTACTTTGGCTGCCCTTTCCCCTAAATTAACTTGTAAATACAGGTATTAGTGTGCATACAGGTGTCAGTACATGTTCCGGGAAGAGACTGTGTTTTACATTAGGGATTCACAGTCCGATGTCTCCCGGTCCCTCCCCCAGCTGGGGTCAGGCGCCAGGTCCTCAGTTATGTAAAAACAACAGTTCTTCGTTAAACGTTCCTTACACTGCAGCTCAGCCCCGGCCCCCCGGCTCCTTCCACGCCTTGTCCGGGGCATCTGTCGGTGAAGCTCTTCCGCAGACACGGATGTCGCTGCCCCAGACACGCGTGGGAAGCGCAGCCTTTGCTCCCCGGGCTGTTTGTAGCCTCTGCCCGTCTCTCCAGCTGCAGAGGTGACTCGCTGCTCTCGCCCCTGCGCTCCGCAGGGTGCTGGGTGGCTGCGGCGGGGCACTCGAGGGAAGCAGCTCCCCTTTCCCTGCTCTGCATCCCCTCCGCCTGGGCTCGTGTGTTTGAGTTCGCTTTCAGCACTAGCGGCTGTAGTTACCGCAGAAGAGCAGGAAGAGGCGAATCTCCACGGGCTGCAACGCCGCTCGCAACCGCGGCGGCGAGCAACGAGGCCGCCGGTCCCCGCGGGCAGCGACCCCGGGCGGGCGGCGCGCCCGGCCCGCGCCGCGCGTCTGCGGTTGCTGCGGCAACGTGGGCGGGGCGTCGACGTCACATCCGGCGGCGGATCGCTCCGCCCCGGGGGCGCGGGCCCGGCGGCAGCGGAGGCCATGGCGCTGTCGCGCGCGGAGCGGTGGCTCGTGCTGCTGCTGCGGCTGCTGTCGCGCGCGGGCCTGGCGCTGCTGGGGCTCGTGGCGCCCGCGCCGCCGCGCGCCGTCCCGCCCCCGCGCCACCCGCTGCTGCTGCTGCCCGCGCGGCGGCTCGCGGCGCGCCTGCGCGCGCGGCAGGTGCGGCACTCCGGGATGGGACCGGGACCGGGACCGGGACCGGGGCGGCGGGGCGGGGGGCGCAGCCGGGCTCACAGCCTTCCCCGCGGGTAGCGGCCGCCGCGCCTCTGGAACAGATCGCTGGCGGAGGGCGTGCGGGGATGCCCTGTGTCCTTGCCGGCGTCCCGGCCCGGTGCCCGGGGTGCCCTGTGTCCTTGCCGGTGTCCCGGCCCGGTGCCCGGGATGCCCTGTGTCCTTGCCGGTGTCCCGGCCCGGTGCCCGGGGTGCCCTGTGTCCTTCCCGCTGTCCCGGCCCCTGGAAGCCGCCCAGTCCCGCCCACGTCTGAGCGCGGTTTCTGCCGTATTTGGTGTTGCAGGTGACGTGTGTCGAGGTGGTCGAGGCGTATGTGGAGAGGGTCAGGGAGGTCAACCCCCTCATCAATGCCCTGGTCAAGGACCGGTAAGTGGGGAGCGGAGGGGACACCTGTGGCGCTGCCCCCCCGCCTTCCCAGGCGCACCAGGGGTCCCAGCAGCCCTGTGCTGCTGGTGCTGGGGCCCCTACCAGCGCTGCTGGCAGCAGCTTGGCCAGACGCGACAGCGAGTGGCTCTCATAAAGACCAGGAAAAAGAGCCGGGGAAGTCTCACCTTCCGTTACCGGCTGCCGTGCACTGAGCACCTGCCTGCCCTGCAGAGACACCTGCTCCTTCCCAGCACCCTGGGGCTGGAGAGGTACCCCAGAGCATCTCCACCGGTTGCTTCTTTGCAGGTTTGAGGAGGCCCTGCAGGAGGCCCGGCAGGTAGATAAGCTACTCTCGGAGGGCCCTGACGATGACTGCTTGGAGGAGAAGTTCCCCTTGTTAGGTGTTCCCATCACCGTCAAGGAGGCCTTTTCTCTGCATGGTGGGTTTGCCCTTGCTTCTCTCCAGCTGCACAGGTGACTCGCTCCTCTCGGCCACGTGCTCTGCAGGGTGCTGGGTGGCTGTGACGGGGCACTTGGGGGAAAGCAGCTCCTCTTTCCCTGCTCTGCATCCCCCTCCACCTGGGCTCATGTGTTTTAGTTCGCTTTTAGCACCCAAACCCCGCGGGGGTTGTGGTCTGCTTGCTGGGGACCTGCTTCTCACAGACAGGGTCCCTGTGACTGGCCTTGCAGCCCGCTGCTGCCAGGGTGATCTCGGGGCAGCTGGCCCTGACACCTCCGTCCATCTGTCGACCCTGGCCCTACAGGGATGCCCAACACCTCTGGCTTGGTCAGCCGCCGCAACGTGATCGCCACCTCGGACGCCCCGGTGGTGTCCCGGCTGAAGCAGGCTGGCGCCATCCCGCTGGGCGTGACCAACTGCAGCGAGCTGTGCATGTGGTTCGAATCCAGCAACAAGGTCTACGGCCGCACCAACAACCCCTATGACCTGCAGAGGATCGCAGGTGGCAGCTCAGGTGAGCCCCAGTACCTCAGCATGGTCCTGCACGAGCAGCGGATTAAAATGCAGCAAGGAAGGAGCTCCCAAGCCCTCTGCGCGCTGCTGTGACTTGTCACTGGGCTCCTGCAGAGCTCACCAGCAGGAGCCCATTTGGAGGTCCAGCTGCGTTACACCTCCTGGGTGTTACACCCAGCATTGCTTCGGCTCACTCTGACTCTGTGTGCAAACAGCTGGTGTGGCACTTCAGCAGGGAAATCCCGTTGGGCTACGTACCCCAGCTGTCCCCCAGATTTAAAGCCAGGGCAGCTCCCACCCCATCTGTGTGCAAACAGAAGCAGCCACCATGAAATGCTCCTGTTGTGCTGGATGATTTGCACTATAAGCTCGTGGGTTTTTGCTGTGTTTTCTCCCATGTAGGCGGGGAGGGGAGTGTTTTGGCAGCTGCCTGCTCGGTCATAGGTGTGGGCTCCGACATCGGCGGCAGCATCCGGATGCCTGCCTTCTTCAACGGAGTCTTCGGCCACAAACCCACAACAGGTAAAGCAGATGTGAGATTCTTATCTTCTCTCCTGCAGAAATGCCAGGAGGCGGCTGCTCCTGTGCTGTGCTTGTCTCCGATGGAGTTGCTGTAAGGGGACAGGCAACTTCTTGCATGGGACAAGCCCGCTGTGTGAGCACAACCTGGCCTTGGCAGCAGAAAGCTGTTTGGTGGCAGGACACCAAGCGTGTGGGAGGTTTTATAGCCCTGGTATTTTGTCCTCAGCGTGGGATGTTCTCCAAGGTCGGGATCTGCTGCTGGGGTGTTTCTCCGGCAGCTGGCATCCCAGCTGGATGCTTTTCCTCCTTTCCTTATCCCCTGCACTTTGTGGTCAGCTTGCAGGCGCTGCTGATGTGTGCAGTCCCTGGGTGCCATGCTCCCCCTGGCTGGGGTGATGCTGTGGGTGCTCGCGGACGCTCGCAGGGTGGTCGCCACCATCTCCCTGTGGTCGCCACCATCTCCCTCTGCTCACAGGGGTGGTGCCCAACGACGGCCAGTTCCCAATCGCTCAGGGGGTGCGGACCAGCTTGCTGTGCACAGGGCCCATGTGCCGCTACGCAGAGGACCTGGAGCCAATGCTGAGGGTCATGGCTGGTTCTGGAGTCAACAAGTAAGTTGTTCCTTCTGCTTTGAGCTGCTGAGTTGGCTGCTTTCTGGGCAGTGCGGCGGGCAGTCCCGTTTGGTGTACTAGACAGGTCTGCACCACCCATGTTGCTTGTCGTTGGCTCCTTCCTCTGCCCTGCGTTCAGCAGGTCCCTTGTGGCCAGGGCTGTCCTTCCCACCACCCAGCCGCAGTCAGCCAGGTCCTCCTCGCACGGAGCCTTCACCTGTGAGCTGCTCCGTCCAGCACGGCCCTTCCCCCAGGGCTGGCCTTTCTCTTGGCTTTTACACGTGCTTTTTCCGGTTGCTGAATAATGAGTTTTCCAGCCCACACCATGGCCCCGTTTGGTCTCTTCGCAGGTCTGTGCGACCAAGCAGCCTTTCATGTGCACAGTGGAGATGGGGCGGACCAGGCAGGTCCTGCTTCTTGCTGCAGCCTCCACACGGTTGCTTTTTCCATTACCGCTTTTGTTTCTCGGTGGCTCTTGTGGTGCAATCCCCACCTGGGCCGTGGCCAGGGTCTGTAATTACAGGGTGCACCTTGAGAGATGAGGATTTTCCTAACAGCAATGAAGATGCAGAACTAGCTGGGGGTGACAGCGCGGGCGAGCAGCTGGGTGGGTTGTGGGCAGCAGGTGTCTGTGTGTCTTCAGGGACTCTCCTCCCCACCTTGATGGGTGTCCTCAGGATATATAGGGTGTCCTGAGGTTGCATTAATAAGCGTGTGAGCAGCTCTGGCAGCTGGGGAGGAACCAGGGACAGATCTGTGAGCCAAGTGCTGTTCCTTTCCCAGGCTGAAGCTGGATGAAAAGGTGTCGCTGGGCAAAATAAAGTTTCACTGCATGGATCATGACGGCGGGTCCATTTTTGTGTCGCCCGTGGACAAGGAGATCTTGCAGGCACAAAAGAAGGTAGGAAGGGAGGTTGGATCTCACTGGGGTGAACCTGGAGATAAAACCTGGGGAGACCAGTCCAAGGAGCCCCTTGGAGAGGAGACGGCGCTGCTGTGTGCAGGGGCTGGCGGGATGGAGGGCTGCAAGCGGCTGCCGGCGCCCTTGCCAGCGGTGACCGTGTGTTGGAGCACAGCATGGTCTCCTAAGTTTTTTGGCACAATTTCCATTCCAATAGTTCTGTTTTGCTTTCTTAACATCTCTTGTCCGCATTACGGAGACCTGGGAGCGCAATGCATGGCAAAGGGCTGGCTGTGTGTTCGCAGGCTTCCCAGGGTTGCTGCCTGGCATTTAGCAAAGGAACTTTTTTGGTTTTCACTGAAATGTTCTGTGCTGCTCCCGGTGCTGTTCTGGAGCGTCGCTGGGCTGGCATGCAGGGCTGCTTGGGGTTGTTATCGGCTGGAGGAGGTCCCGTGCTCACCATCCCCTGCGCGGCAGCAAAGAGAAGCAGCCCCTGGGCTCTCCCCCGTTTCCGTGGACTGACCTCAGTGCATCACGTTCTCATGGAAACAAACCCTTCCTGCTTTTCCCTTAGGTGGTGGAGCACCTCAAAGGCGAGTTGGGGGTCCAAGTTCAGCCGGTGGCGATCCACAAGATGAAGTATTCTTTCCAGATCTGGTCAGCCATGATGTCATCCAAGGACAGCGATGGGCAGGTATGTTGGACCAGGCTGGCAAACTGCCGGCACCGGGGGAGAATCGGCTGTTTGGAGCCAGCCATGGAGAGCTGTAGGCGCTCTCTGCTCCGTTTGTCCCCCCAGTCCTCCTGTCAGCTTTCCAAGGCTCCGCAGCCCCTTCTCCCTTGCTTTCCCGTGAGATGACATTGCACGTTGGGATTAATACCCGTTAGGATGCCGGGACCGAGGTGGGGGATTAGCAGGTTGTCACCAGCAGGCCTGCATGTGTTGTTTTGTCCTTGAATTGTAGCCCCTGCACCATGCTCTCTACATGCATGAAAGTATTTTGTAGCAAGAATAAACCCTCAGCAGTATTATACCTTGTGCATTCCTGCCATGCAGGCAGCGGTGAGAAATAAATCAACCTCACCTTGCTAAGGACTGGCCCACTCTGCCTCCTTTTTCCAGACCCCACAGCCGTATGACAGCAATAAATGCCTCCAGGAGATACCTGGAGCATCATCCCTTGCATCATGTCAGAGGGGGGACACTGGAAGGGGCTGCATTGGGGGGCTCTCCCTCCACAGCGCAAGGTCCTGTTCTTGCTCTCTCTGGCAGGAGAGATGCTCCTGCTGCTGCTCTGCCTTGGTGCTAGAGCCGTGTCACCTGACAGGCATCTTTTGTCTGGAAATGGGAACAACGTGCTTGGGATAACTGGACAGCAGGAGATTTCGCTGTTGTTAGGTTGTTCTTCCCCGTCGTGTGCTTCCCCGTGGTGCTGATGGAGGGAGCGTGTGTGTGTTGCAGGAGGCACAGCTGTTCACCGACCTGCTGGGGGATCACGGGAAGCCGGTGTGGCCGCTGTGGGAGCTGATGAAGTGGCTCGTGGGGATGTCGTCCCACACTCTCCCAGCTATCGGTAAGGCCGGGAGGAGCCCCGGGGCGGTGGGGGGGCAGATGAGGTCTTAAATGAAAATAGTGCCCTGTGAAGGGACTCTGGAGATCGCAGCAAGCAGGTTCAGGCTGGTTTTTGTAATAGTGCTCAATGTCTTCGAGTCAAACACATACTCGAGGGGGAGCTGGCTGGGTCTTTGATAACTGGGACTGGATATCCTGGGAGAAGGAGAAGTGAGGACAATGGAGCTGTAGGCAGGGGATGCTCCTGCCCAAACTGCTGGGGGCAGAGGGAGCCAGGCAGGGGTCTGCACTGCTCTCATTTTGTTGCAGCAGACACCAGAGAGCCCTAATTAGTGTTGTCGTGCTGGTATCTAATGAGTGCTGAGGTCGCTTTGCCAGCTCTGCTCAATCCCAGTGGCTGGAAAAACTCCTCGAAGCAACGGGCAGGCTGAAAGCCCTTGTCTGGGCAGAGATGGGGACATGCTGCCGGCAGAGCCGCGCGATCCGCGCTGGGCGCCGCGTGATGGCAGAGAGAGGACATGGGGGCTGGAGGGATGCACCAAGTCTGCCTGACCCACAGTCCTCTTTCTTGCTCTCTATTCCTGTTTGTGCCCATGCCCTGCAGCCCTGGGGCTGACGGAGAAGCTGGTGAAACTCAACCCTGCTGGGAATGCCAAGCTGGTGAGCATGGCGAAGAGCTTGCAGGAGGAGATGGAGGCCCTGCTGGGGCCGGACGGGGTGCTCCTCTACCCCTCCCACCCCACCGTAGCTCCCAGGCACCACTCCCCCATCTGCACACCCTTCAACTTCGCCTACACAGGTGAGAAGCTGTGACGCCGCTGCTGGGGGACCCGTCAGGGCCATGGGTTGCAGCGCAGTCTGGGACCCAGGGTATCTCACGCAGAGATTTTTCCATCGCTAACAGTGAGGTTTGTGGCTCAGAGGAGTGTCTCGCCGCTCCAGAGCGCAGTCATGCTTTGAAAGCACGTGGCATTTTACCTGCTGTCTGCAGCATGGCAGGTTTGATTTAAATGTCTGATCTAGGGGGTCACCTGCCCCGGCGGGATGTGCTCACGCTGTTACAGCTGTGGTTCAGCAGACACCTGAGAGCTGCACAGCACAGTTCGGGGCTCTATACGTGGCTTTCCTGCCACTCGAGCTCCTGGACACCAGTATTGCATTGCAATGCTGTCTGGCTATGGAGGGATGGTGCCTGGGGCAGGAATGGCCCAAAGCAGATCTTGGCAAGTGCCACATAAGTGTGCCATCACTCTTGGGTGCAATTTTCATATATGATATGGGCACTGGGAACCTCTGACTAGCGATGTATCCTCGTCGTCGTGTCTCTGCACTGCTACGGCAAGGACCAGCTCCCAGGAGCCCAGCCTGGGGTGGGAGAGCCAGGCAGTGATTTGTCCCGATGCTGTTTGCCCTGATGCAACCTTCTCTCTTCCAGCCATCTTCAACGTCCTGGGCCTGCCGGTGACGCAGTGCCCGCTGGGCCTGAGCAGCGAGGGCCTGCCGCTGGGCATCCAGCTGGTGGCAGCATCCTACAACGACCACCTGACGCTGGCGGTGGCCCGGTATCTGGAGAAGGCCTTTGGAGGGTGGGTTTTGCCTGGGCAAGTTTAGCCTGGGCTTCTGGCACTGCAGGAGGGCAGGGATGGAGACAGCAGCACCCAGCGAGGTGCTGGCGGGCACTGATGCCCGATCCCATCATGGCAACACCTGCCCCTCCACACCCCGCCTTGCACCCCCGGCGCAGCCAGCAGTGCCTCCAGCCCCAGGGGAAGCCGGACTGTTGCTGCTGGAGTTGGCTTCTCCCTGCAGCAGCCTCTGCCCCTCGGGACCCCCAGTGCCACAGGTTGGCAGCAGGCACCCGGTCTGCAGCGGACAGCTCTCTGGGCCTGGAGATGGCTGTCTCTGTAACACTTGCTGCTTCCAAGATGCTGAGTGAAGGCTGGGGAGAGGAGGTGCTGCCACACTGCTTGGGGACAACTGCCCAGCAGCACCCTCAGGGTGCCCTGGGTGCGTCCATCTTCTGTGGCCTGCAGGGCTGGGACTGCACCCATTGCACCGCGGGCTCGCTGTCTCCTGTAGCCTCCCTGAGCTGCCTGGGGGCTTCCCCCACGCTCTAACGGACAAGGGAGAGGGGCTGAGGGTGCTGGAGGCAGCTGTACGCTCGTCTCACCACCAGTGCTTTGTGCGGTGGGTGGTGCTGGGCTCTGCCCGTTGCAGAGCTGGGAGGCGAGGGAGGGGGAGCTTTTGGTCTTGTGAGCTTTTGACAGCACTGGAAGAGCTCTTTAAATGCTTCTCTCCACGTGCTGAGACAACTAAACCATCTCCTGCCTGCATTGCCTTCCCTTTCTGTCCCCGGGGATCACCCAGCCTGGTTGGCGTCCCCTGCCCTCCCGAGCAGGTGCAGGCAGAACCACGGGCAGCTGCCTGTTCCTGGGGCGGGCAACAAGCTCCAGATGTTTTCAGCGAGGATGGTATTAAAGAGTCTGTCCTGTTTGCTGCCAGCTGTGTGTCTGTGTTCCCAATAGCTGTTGTCCTGCAGCCGTGGGGCTGCCATACCCCCGGTCTGCACTTGCGCCCTGGGATGCACCAAGGCTGCCCAGCGCCGCCAGCTGTGGGCACAGGGCAAGGACAGCAGTGGAGGTGCTGGCATCCACCCCAAGGGTGGCACTCGGCCGCTGCTGGCTCTTGCTTTAAAATGCGTGGATTCGCAGGGTCTGCTCAGCTCCTGGCAGAGCTGAAGGGTACAAGCGGTGCTGCACTCGATGGCTCCATTGGGCTTGTCGCAGTTGCACAGTGTTAGGCTCCTGAAAGCATAAGCCTCGCTGCTTCCCCGCAGTGGGCTGCTGAAGGCTTGGGGCTCACAGGGCGATGCTGAGCTGTGCCTGGCCTCTTTGGGGACAGAGCAGGGCACGCGGTCCCAGGGCTGTGTGCACAGCCCACAGCGCTGATGTTGGCAAGGATAAAACCTCTTGATGTGGGCTTTGCGGGGATATCCTGGCCCTTATCTGTACTGCCACATGCCACCCCAGGTCCTGGCCCAATCTCTTTGCTGTCTTCTGTCCCCAAGCCACTGAAGGTCCCTGCGAGGGGGGATGTGGGCGCTGGGTGCAGGGACGGGCTCCTTCTCTCCACTCGCTTGCAGAGGGCACTGCTGAGCCGGGCCAGGGCTGCCAGCCCTGCGGGCCCGCGGCCAGATGAGACATCACCAACGAGGAAGGAAGAAATAAAAAAAAACTAACCCAGGAAAAGGCACAAACCACCACAGCCAAATCACGTGCCGTGGGATGTCTCTCGCAGCGTCCCCGCACGGTGGCACGGGGAACGCGGGCCTGTGCCCCAGCTGGAGGGAGCCTGCGAGCCACGCACACCCTGCTGATCCTTCCAGCGGATGCTCCTGGAGCTTAACATGGGGCTGCTGAGCTGAAGGTGGTTGTTTCACAGAGCGTGGTGGTGTTTGTTCCAGCTGGTTCCTGTTGCAGCAGGAGCTGGTGAGCAGCTGCATGGCCCAAGGTAGGGGACGGCTGACGCTCCGTGGTGGCGCGGTGATGGGCGAAGGGGCGTGGGGAGGAGGGCGTTTAATCTCTGCGCTCTTGCCTGACCAGGGTAGTCAGTAAACCATATTTTTACAGAAGCCATAACACGGGGAGGGGTGCTGGGTTTTTCCCCCTGGCCGAGGCAGATGGGGACCGTGTGTGCTGGCTCAGCAGGGACTGGCAGGGACTGTCCTGTGGCCACCCTCAGTGATGCAAAAGCGCTGGCCCCATGTGCTGCCCTGGCCCTGCCGGCACAGGCAGCCGGGTCCCAGGGTCTCCCCAGGGAGCTGACCTGCTGCTCTGCACCTCTGCAGGTCTTGGGAACAGTCCTGGAGGCCCCTTCTCCCTGCAGGGAGAGCTGCCCACTGCCCTCACCAGGGAAGTGCTGCGGAGCCGGGAGGGCTTGTGCAGGCATCAGGGCAGCGGGACGCTGTAAACCCGCATTTTGGCTCTGGCATTTTGGAGGTCTCACCTTAGGGCTTCGAGACCTTGCTCGTGGTCTGCAGATGGCCGTCCCCACTTGCTGGCTGCTCTTGTTTCCAGCTCTGAACACTTGCAAGGGGCAGAAAGCATGGGGAAAGCATTTTGTACACACCTGCCAAGGCAGTTGCACTCGTAACATTAACGTAGAGTCATTATAAAGCGGGTGGGAGTAAGCCAGTGCTATGGATGTCCAGTCCAGCCAGGGGGATGATCCCATCCATCTGCCTCTGGAGGTGGCCCTGGGCTCCCCACCTTTGCTGGAGTACGTGTCCCAACAGCCAGGAGATCAGCACTGGTGACCTCAAAGGCTTTGCACGTCTCTCCCCAGAGAGCAAGGTTACATCTGTAGCTGGCAAGAGCAGGGGAAAAGAGTTCCCTGGTGGCCAAGCGGTGGGTCAGGGCCAAGGTAAGGAGCTGCAGGCCGGGTCCCAGAGGGAAGGAGGGGGCAGTGGGGTGGTAACATGTCTCAGTGCTTCTCCAGTGTCCCCGGGGCTGCACAGGGCTCTGACACAGGTGCCTGGTGGGACCAGGCTCTGCTGTGGCTCACGCAGACTGAGGACCCTACTCAGGGCACAGCACCCCAAGGGGGGCACATCAGGGTGCCCTGTTTCGCCTGGCCAGATGCTGCCACACGTGGTACTGAAAGAGGCTGGGGGTGTCCTGCAGCGGTGTCACCAGTTGTCCCAGTCTGAGTCACGCTGGAGCAGGGCTGAGTCACCCCTGGGGTGGTATGAGCATCAGCTCTCTCACACCCACCACACAGCAACGCTGGCAGTCACTTCTCGCTGCCTTTAGGGAGGGACCAAAAGCCGCAGGGGATCGGCTAGAGGAGAGCGCAGCAGGAGGTCCCTGCACGCCTGCACAGAACTGTGGCAGAGCGGTTTAGCTGCCTGCTGTCCCCGCAGGCCCGCTTGTCACCGCTTGTCACCACTGCCCTGAGGTCACCTGCCCTGCTGCTGCTTCACCCCACCCCGGGGCAGGGGCTCCCCCGCCGCTCTGCAACAGGCACCACTCCATGTGCAAGGTGGCACTGCTCACGGCTCCAGGAAAAAATACATTTTCTCTAATACCAGGTCCCAGCTGCCCGTCGTGTTTGCGGGTGGCAGAACAGCTCCAGCACCCCTGTCATCTTGTCACAGCACCCAGCATGCCGGCATAGAGTGGGGGCAGATGGACGGAGTGCAGAGGGATGAGCCCTGCCCTGAGCCTGCTCCTGTCCCTGGTCAGCTGCACCCTGCTCGGGGGTAAGTCCAGGGGCTGGGGGGCAGCCCTGGCTGCAATGCGGGGAGAAGCGCTTGGACACAGAATCCCAGAGTGTCAGGGGTTGGAAGGGACCTGGAAAACTCATCCAGTGCAATCCCCCCATGGAGCAGGAACACCCAGATGAGGTTACACAGGAAGGTGTCCAGGCAGGTTGGAATGTCTGCACAGAAGGAGACTCCACAACCCCCCTGGGCAGCCTGGGCCAGGCTCTGCCACCCTCACCCCAAACAAGTTTCTTCTCAGATTTAAGTGGAACTTCCTGTGTTCCAGTTTGCACCCATTGCCCCTTGTCCTGTCACTGGTTGTCACCCAGAAGAGCCTGGCTCCATCCTCCTGACACTCCCCCTTTCCATATTGATCCCCAGGAATGAGTCACCCCTCAGTCTCCTCTTGTCCAGCTCCAGAGCCCCAGCTCCCTCAGCCTTTCCTCACACGGGAGATGCTCCACTCCCTGCAGCATCTTGGTGGCTGCACTGGACTCTCTCCAGCAGTTCCCTGTCCTTCTTACTCTTACCTCTGGGAGGAGGGGACCGAATTGTCTTCAGGGTGTGATGGGAAAGAAAACCCCAGGGTCACCAGCAGCCAGGTGGGGTGTCTGTGCCTTTCATGCGACCGCAGATTGGATGCTCCAGGATGTGCAAGAGATTCACGGGATGCAAGTGCTGAGCAGCCAGCCCTTGCCTGAGCCTGGCACGGGGTCGATGTTTACCTGTGCGGGACTGGAGGCAGTGACCGGCCATAGACCAGGGCCTGCGGAGCAGAGCACCACAGCCTGACCCCGCTCTGCTTCCCCCCCAGGGACGCTGCCGCCTCCACGGGACGTGAGGCTGGAGGCACAAAACTTCCATGTCCGCCTGCTGTGGGAGCCGGACCCCGGCTGGCCTGGCGGAACCGCGTACCAGGTGGAGTGGAGGAGACGGTAGGTGAGGCGGCGGGCAGGGGTGGCTTGTCCGCCCTGCACCCTGGCAGAGGGGTGGTGGGACCCCGGTAGCCAGAGGGTTGTTACCTGGCAGTAAATACCATAGAGGAACAGAGCAGTGGAGCTGGCAGGGACCAGCTTGTCCAGACCCTCTCCAGGCAGGGTCAGCTCAGGGCTGTGTCCTGTTGGGTTTTGACCACCTCCAAGAATGGAGTCTCCACAAACAGTTGCATTTGGGGGTTTGGTTTGGATGTTGGTTGGGGTTTGAGGTTTTTGTTTTTGTTTTTTTTTCCTTATGCTTAAGTGGAATTTCCTGTGTTTCATGCCTTTTGTCCTTCAGTGGGCACCACTGAACCACTGAGAAGAAGTCTCCATCTTCTTTACTCCATCCTGTTGATAAGACCCCCCTCACCCTATGCCACCTTCTTTAGCAATCCCTGTTCACTCAGCCTCCCTCATACCACAGATGCCTCAACCCCTTGGTCATCTTTTTGGCGTTCTCTGAAACTAATGGGTACTTTCTTGTAGTGGAGAGCCCTCCAGGTGCCATCCCACCAGTGCCGATGAGAGGGGACTTGTCTTGCTGGTGTTGCTCTTCCCAATGCAGCCCAGGATGCTGTTGCCCTATATCTGTGCTCTCCCACACTTTCCATTCGGACAGGATGGCAATGGCTAGGCAGCCTTCTTTTTTGGCTAGGAAGTTGCCAAAAAGGAGAAATCCCTGCATTTTGTTTACGGGCAGAACCAAGGGCTGGACCAAGGCAGATGCCTGCCGGGGGAACAGCACCGGCTCCTCCTGGGCGTGCGAGCTGTATTTTGACGACATCCACAATATCTACTGGGCAAGAGTGAGAGCGGTGGCCAGAGGAGAAGTATCCGAGTGGGCCTATTCCAGCGAGCTGCAGCCATACAGAGACAGTAAGCACCACGAAGCTCCTTCAGCTGGGCTCCTGATCTTCCCAGAGGGCTGATGGGGAGACAGGTCCTTGGAGAGGTTTGGTGGGATACCATAGGAAATCATACGAAAATACTGGTGGGAAAAGTGCCCTGAGCCCCGTCTGGAGGAAAGGGGTGGGAGTAAAGGTGCTGGAGAAGGGCTGGGTGAAGAGCAAGGGGTCAGAGGAGAAGACACAGTGAGGTGAGGACCATGGATGGGAGGCCCCAGGGCACCGAGGCACTATTTGGGTCTCTGGAGAGCACACCAAGATGGGATACGAAAGAGGATGCCCCTTCAGGATTGACTTTTAAAAGCATTCCCTGTTCATCCCTGCCATGGGTCTGGGAGATGCTGAATGTTCCAGCAAGGTAAAGCTGGTTAAGGCAGGAGAAGTCCCTCTGGCACTGCCTTAGTCCTGGCTGCTGTGTTAGTGAGGTGCGGGCACATGTCTCTTCTCAGTCACAGCCTGGCTCTCTTGTCCATAAAGGGGGAAGAAAAATCTTCAGGACCTACCCCTAAGGTTGTCACAATGAGATGAACATGCAAGTGGCTGAAATGGAATGTACATCAGCTCTTTGGGTTCCCTTTTTCATTCCCTCTGCATCCAACTGGCATGGAAATAGATAGTCTTGGCTAACAGAGCCATTGCTGCGCTCCGCAGCGAGTCTGTGGCCGTTGTGCGATGGCTCAGCAGCTGGAGGTGCCAGCAGGTCTGTCCTGGCCCGCATTGGGGCGACCAGAGAAGGCAGAAGCAGAACTGGCTGCCATTTCTAGAGCTGGTTTCACGGCATGAAGTGCCATCGGGATAGACCTGAGGAAGTTTCTGTGTTCTGGAGTGGGACATCCATCAGACAAACAGCACTTCTAGGCAAATGAGATGCCTGCCTTCTGTTTTGAAGGGCTTAATTTTCCTTGTTCACTTTCTTTCCCTCCTTACAGCAATTGTGGGCCCGCCCAAATTGTCCTGGCTGCTCCAGGGTCAGAACCTCAGTGTAGATATCATCATGCCACTCACTCCTTACCGAAGCAAAAGTGGCTCTTACAAACCGGTCGACCAAGTGCTGCAGAAGCTGTGGTACCAGCTGAGCCTGTACGAAGGGGATGTGCTCATCCAGCAAGTACGTGGTGGGTTGGGCAAGGCTCGGCGTGCACAGCACCTGCAAAAGCTTTCCCGGTGCAGCAGAGATGCTGGTGTCCAGGTGCATTGGTGTGGTGGTGCCTGTGTCTGTAGATTTGCCCCAGCCCTGCCCGCACACAGCAGTGCAAGCGGCCGTGAGATGCTTTGCGCCCCCAGTTTGGGGCTCGCAGCCTGGGGGTGACAGGAGATCCCTTTCCTCTTCTGGACTGCATGAATAAGAAAAACCTGTACTAATTTCTGTTCAGATGAAAGCATGCAGTAAGTGTTTAATGAGATGCTCTGGGGCCTGAAAGCCTCCTGGGGTGAAGGAACAAGTGCTGGAGGTGCTGGGGAGCAGGGAGGGTGGGAGTGGAGCAGTGCACAGACCCCACCTAGACCATGCATCCCCTCTGGTTCCAGGTGCCCTGCAAACGCAGTGGGGAGGAAGCATCCTGCACCTTTGAGCACCTGAAAGCCAGCACGCAGTACTGTATCCGGACAACAGCGGTGGGCATGGCTGAGGAGCAGAGCCGGGAGGCCCAGCAGTGCGTGGTGACGCTGGCGGGCCCTGCAGGTGGGAGCTCTCTCGCCGGCTCAGCCACTGCAGTTCACAGTATCACAGTATGTTTGGGATTGGAAGGGATCTCAAAAGATCATCCAGTCCAATCCCCCTGTTGGAGCAGGAACGCCCAGGTGAGGTCGCACAGGAACATGTCCAGGCGGGTTTTGAATGTCTCCAGAGAAGGAGACTCCACAACCCCCCTGGGCAGCCTGTTGCACCTCGGGTTCTGCTTGCAGCATGAACGTGTGTGGAGATGTGGGTCACTCACCCCCCAGCCATTCGGGTTAGGGTTAGTGGCCCAGTAGCGCCCTGTGGGGACCTTCCCTGGGAGATGCTCACTTGTCATCTGCCTTGGGTTTGCCCCACATCTCCTTGAACGTCCCAGCGTGCTGCAGGGGCTCTGGGGAAGTGCTGATGTGGGGTGGGCTGGGGGATATGCTGGCTGGGGTCCTTCCACCCCTCAGCCTCTTGTGACTTCCTGGCAGGCTTTTCCTGGGTCCTCATCCTGCTGAGTGGTGTCTTCCTGTCACTGGGCACAGCTGGGCTCTGCATCATCTATCTGTACATCTCCCCCAGCCCATCGGAGATGCGCCTCCCGGAAATGCTTGTGAGTGAACGATCCGCCTCCAGCCTCTGCCCCCATGTGCTGTGGCCCAGCTGGGGTCCCCTGAGTTTGCAGGGGGCTCAGCACCTCCTTCCCTCCACCTCTTGCACCATCAAATCTGTCTTGTTGCCCAGGTGTCTGACCCGCTGTACCCACAGGCTTTGCTGCATGGGAGAAGATACTTGTGGGGTGCATCAGTCAGCCATGGGTCACACTGGAGCAGGGTGTCTCGGGCAGCAGGGAACCTGCAAGCACAGCCCTCCGTGTTAGGACTCTCCTGCTCTAGGTGCTTGGCTGCATGTCTATCTGAGAGAGCTTGAAGGGGAGAAAGAGAGGGAGAGAATCAAGCATCAGGGCTGCTGTCCTGGGACAGTCTGGCCTGTGTGAGAGTTACCGCTCTGCCCTTGGGGTAAATGAGGCTCAGAGATTCTCCCAGGGCTGCAGCCCTGCTGAGCTGATCCAAAAGGCATTCTGCGTCAGCAGGACTGAGCTCTGTGGAAGCAGTCACCAGGACAGCCCTTCTCCCAAGTCCCAGTTCCCCTCTGCTTCCCACTGTTCCAGTGCTGGGGTGGCAGCAGCAGCCTGGGTTGAGCAGCTCTGGGGACAAAACCAACTTGCTAAGCTAAAGATGTCCCCTGTGCCAGTGTGGAGAGGAGGTGGCAGGCTGCTCTGCCTGCCCTGGCCCAGCTCAACACCAGCGCCCTTTGCTTTCCTATTCGTCTGGCTTCTGCGCGGGGGCTGTGGGGATCTCTGAGCAGGTGAGAACTCTTCCGTCAGCCTCTGATAGCTGGACCGTAGCTCAAAAAGCAGCAGCGTGACAGCTGCCATGACTGTCCCCCTGCAGCAGATGCACCATGCTGCAATGATTAGAGCCCTGCCTGCATTCCTTCCAGGCGTGAGCACGAGCTGTCCAAGACCGTTCCCTTCCTCGGGGTGTGTGGGTCATCACTCCCGGGTGGGAGGACGTTTTGGCAAGCTGAGGCTGACTGCTGTGCTGCTTATTTCCCAGCAGGCTCTCCGGAACAGGGAGTTGAGTGTGGCCATCGGGGTGCCCACCCTTGAGCTGGTGGAGGACTCACTCACCCTGCTCCTGCTGACCGTGCCCCCCTCCCGTGGGCCACCTGCTGCTGAGCAGACACCCACAGTCCAGCTGCTCCTCAGAGAAAGCCTTTCCCAGGACACTAGTGGCTACTGCGCCAACGGGTTTGGGCCAGAGCACCTGGAGGGAAGGGACCCTTCCTGCACCCACAGCCAGCTGGGGCATGCCTTGGGGTCCCAGCTTTCATCACAGCTGGAGGAGGATGGGGAGGCACGCCATGGGGATGGTGTGCTGGAGCAGCCAGTGCTGATGGGACTGACCAGAGACAGCTACGCAGGTGACAGGGACTACCGGACATCCGAGACGTGGCGCTCTCTGCACCTCCAGCTTTATTCTAGATGCCAGTGCCCGGCCCTGGGAGCCAGCAGCTGCCTCCCTCTGCCCACAGCTGGCAGGAGCTCCAGCCGCGAGGACCAGCGGGAGAGCCCTTGCATGGCAGGATGCTGTGTGCTGCTCAGCTCTGTGAAGCTGCCAGACAACGAGGAGGAGGATGGAAGGCAGCTCATCCATGCTCTCCAGCCGCTGCATGGCCATGGGACTGAGTCACAGCCGGGTGACAGCAGGGTGCAGCGTGGCCAGTTGGAGCAGGCAGCACTGGCTGTCTCCCTGCCTAGCCCCTGCCAGCTGCCCCCTGACATCCCGCAGGCAGCTCCCTTCTCCGGCTACGAGCTGCGGCCCCCGGTTACCAGTGAGCTGTAGCGGACAGGGACACACTGGGAGCTCCCAACGCCTGCATCGCAGTGTCCAGCAGAGCTCAAGGTGCTGCCCAGAGCTGCCCTGGCCACAACAGCTGCCTACTAGGACCTGCTTGTGCCTTGCTGGGGACAGGGCTGGGCAGGTTCTGGTGCGGGCAGGCATGGGCACGCTCTGGGCACAGTTGTCATGGATGGGCAAGATAAACATCTTCAGAGCTTCCTTCTGTGGCTTTGGAGCTCTTGGACCAAAGCATAGGGAATACATATCGAAGCTGAAGTCTCAAAGATTTTATGAATTTGTCCATCTATATGTGTGTTTATGTGTCTGTACAGTCTATGTACTAACACAAATTTATGTATATAGTCCAGCCCCACCACCGGTCCTGAATGTCCTCGCATGATGGCAGGGCATCTGCAAAGAGCGATTCAACAGGAGTGTCAGTCAAAGCTGCCCTGTTGTCTGTGCCGTTAGACTCTGTGAAAGAGCCGCATCCCGAGCTTAAGGTCCTCCAGGCCAAGCGAGGAGCGTGCATCGTGCCAGCCCAGCCTGTGCTGCACCCGCCAAGACCTGCGCTGTTTGCTGGGAAGGGCTGACCCAGCACGGTGGGACCAGACTGTCTCCCATGCTGCCTTGTTGGGTGCGTGGCACAGCCAGGGCCTTTGTAACAGCCTGACAGGTCTTTAAAGATCTAAAGAAAAACAGCTCTTTTCTGAGTTTCTGGCAGGGCAATGGTGCCGGGATCCCCGCGGGTGATTCAGGTGAGTTACTCACCAGCAGTGGGGACTCACCATGGCCCTGGGGGTGGCTGAAGCAGCTGTGATGTCCCTGTTCTGTATGAAACAGAGATGTTCATGCAGAGTGGAAAAAGGCAAAAGGTTTGTGACCTTTCAAGATGGCATTTAGCAGCTGAAGTTTCCGAGTGCACGTGAGAGGGGTTTTTTAATTCACTTTGGAGGTGCGAGTGGGGCTCTGCAGAGCCACAGTGAGAATGATCCTCACTGCGGGGGTGAAATCCCGGCATGTCCCGACACAGACCTGCCACCACCCATCAACGCGGAGACTGGCCACTATTTCTGGTGCTGGCTGCAGGCCCACAGACACAGCGTTGTGCCTGGAGGTATTTGGTGCGGAGGTTTGCGAAAGCTCTGACTCACGGTGATCGATAGGCTCATTCCTGGCTGTGCTCCGTGCTGTTGGCGGTGTTTGCAGCTTCTGCTGGTACCAGATCAAAGCAACGAGAAGAATGCAGCTGAAAACAGCTCTTTATTAGAAACAGCAGTTTTAGGACTATGCAGGAGGGTATTTCTTGTTACTAATTCTCAGAGAGCTGAGCTGCCAGACTATAAAAGTATTGGGGAGTAGAAAATTGCTATGCGGGGGCTAATGGGACTTTTACAGCTGCCATATATGAAACATAGCACCTAACAAACACAGGGAAACGGCAGCTCCTGAAATGATGGGGAGAAATTAAGCTCTAATATTCTGCAGGCTGCCAGAACAAAGGAAGATCCCTATTTGTCTTTGAAAGTCATGGAAGGCAGAGATGCAGAAAGCAGCATCTCAGCCTACTGCCCCCCATTATATCTGCAGTGGCCCTGTGCCCACCCTTCTCTGCCCACTCTCCATCCTGCCTGCCAGTGCTCAGAGCCACCCCAACTCCTTGCAGCCATCTCAAGCACTGTCTGGTGTGTGTCTGTGTCACCTGGCAAGGGATCTGGGACTATGAGGCCACCAGCTCACCGAGTGAGGCCTTGTTATCCAGCCACCCCCATGCAAGGTGCCTTTGTGACTGGCTCTGTAGCTCCACGTGGGTCTCCAGCATGACATGGAGCAGCAGGGCCAGAACCGTCCTGCCAGACCCCATCCTTCAGCCCAAAAAGGCTTCACGGTTTCATAGAATCACAGAACAGTTCGGGTTAAGGGCCCTTCCCAGCTCCCCCAGTGCCCCCCCTGCCATGAGCAGGGACATCTTCACCAGCTCAGGCTGCTCAGAGCCCCGTCCAGCCTGGCCTGGGATGTCTCCAGGGATGGTTCAGCCACCACCTCTCTGGCCAACCTGGGCCAGGCTCTCACCACTCTCAGGGGAAACAATTCCTTCCTCATGTCCAGTCAGAACCTCCTCTTTTTTAGTTTAAAACCATCAATCCTTGTTCTGTCACAAGAGACCCTGCTCAAAAGATCAGGAAGGAATCCTTCCTTCAGATGATTCCTGTGGCTCCTCTGGCCCCTCTCCAGCAGGTCCATGTGTGTCCTGTGCTGAGGACACAGAGCTGGACCAGCACTGCAGGGGGGTCTCACCAGAGCGGGACAGAGGGGCAGGATCCTCTTCTTCCACCTGCTGCCCACAGGGTTAGGGTCAGGGTCAGGGTTAGGGTTGGGTCAGGGTTAGGGTTGGGTTAGGGTTAGGGTTAGGGAGCCCACGATCAGATTGGCAGGTCTGAGCCGCAACATTACACAGACCCGCCCCCTGCTGCATCTCTCCCCTCAGTGCCGGACCAGCAGGCCAGGAGATGGGTGGTCCCAGATGCTTGGCTTGGCTGGGAAGCCCACTGGGATGTGAATGGGACTGTGGAACCCCCCAAAACTGGAGACTAAGCGTAATGTGTTTGGAGCACATGCATGGAAAGGGCTGATAGGCTATGGAGATGTGAGCTTGTTGGTTCAGACCTGGGTGATTTCTCCCCATGCAGGAGCTTTCCCATAGCTCAGTGGGTCAGGACCCAAGCCCTGGGTGCTGACCGGTGATGGGGATGCCCAGGTCGCCCCAGGGCCAGGCTCTGGGGCTGGGAGGCTGCGGAGCAAATCTATTCCCACTTCATGTGCTGGTCTGGGAGTGCCCTCATCTGGGGACATGTGGCAAGTGCCTGCACACAGGAGGTGCCATGGGCGCCCTGCTGAAGCTGACTTGACAGAGCCATGTGTCACCCAGCTCTGTCACCGCGTCCCCTTGCTCCACAGGATTAACTCCCCTCTGTTGGATGGAGGAGCCTGACAGCTCACCCCACTCTTCCCAGCAGCGGGCTCAGACAGGGTGGGTGAGACATGGCCAGTGCTTGTGCTCTCCATCCTCCTGGTGCACGTCAGGGGTTTTCTGATCTGTGGGCAAGGAATGGACTAGGTGGCTCAGCTCGACGCCTTCCCGCTCCTCTTGCACTGCTGCAGGCACACTGGTCTGTAGCTCTGTGCCCTCTAGGCCGGGTGCACATCATCTCATGTGAGGCACACATGAGTTCGGAGGGGGTTTCCATGCTTTCTCCCGGGGGCTCTGCTTCCTGCCCGCGTCCTGACAGCAGAAGCGATGAGCCTGCCTGCAGGATTGTTCATCATATGGCATGAAACCTTGGATCCAGGTGATAGGAGCAGCTGGAAAACAAGCTCAATATGGATTTTTGTCAGGAGAAAGGTCCTAGCTGAGCAGCGTGCCCAGTTGGGATGGATGGACATCTCACCTCATCTGTCTCTCAGTCTGATCTGTGTCTGACAGACAAGGATTTGCAGAAAGAAGTAATGATCTCTTGTTAATGCACCTTCAGCCACTTTATGAAAAATGAAGGCCCATAGCTGGGCGTGCAGACACTGCTGTCTCCCTGTTTTGTGGTCAGCAGTGCTGTGGTCAGTCTCTCGGTTAAAAACCAGGTGCACGGGCTCTCAAGCATCCTGCCCAAACGTCCTTGGGAAGGTGCCTTCATGTCACAACCCACAGTGGAGAGGACAGATTAGACTGGGAAACATGGATCTCCCCCCAAGAGTTCAAAGAGACTTTCCCTGTGGCCCCTCTGAAGCAAGTACCACTCAACCTGGTGAGTCCCGGCGTTGGTAGAGGTAGGAAAGGGCACCAAACAAACTTTTCTGTCACCTCTCCTACATGAATAATACCCAGGGTTGATTTGCAGGTCACAAGAGCATCTTCTGATGTCTGTCGGACTCCTCCTTGCTGCTCTCAGGAAGCATGCCCTTACATGAACAAGGGTGCGAGCTGCTGTCACAGCAAAGGTGGCCTGGTTGAGGCCACCAAAGGGACCGATTTCAGCTGGGTTTCTCTGAATCAAGCCTTCCAGGCAAATAAATTTCATTAGAAGCAATTCCAGTTGTCTGATATTACAGTGATTTGAAAGTGAAGTTTGTGAATAAGACGGGCACTCAAATGGGAGCTGGAGAAACGTGGACATGAGGGAGCTGGACTGACACAGTGAATGGTTGGGGTCTGCCTCTGTATCCACAGGTTTGGAGAAGAGTGTGCTCCACCTCTGTGTTATTCTCCCAGGAAAGCCATTTTACATGACGCTGTCTCGTGGATGTGACTTTGGGACACTGGCTGCAAGGCCTCCATCACTGGCTCCCTTTTTTTCCAGAGAGAAAAAATTGTTTAACGCTATGCCAAAACCACCCACGCTCCAGCACTGGCTCCGAATTGCACCACACTCGTGTTGCTGTGAAGCCCGGCCCAAGTCCCTTCAGTCTGCTGTGACGTGCTGGCCTGGATGTCCACAGCTGAGGACAACTGGGACTCATCAGTCGCCTGGAGCTTGCACATGCATCCTCTAGAAGGGAGAATTTCACTGCCAGCTGCTGGGACAAGGCGAGGAGCTCCTCTCAATGCCAACAAGGTCAAATACCGTCCCAGCAGCCCTGAGATGTGAAAGACCTGAGGTAACCCTTGGGGAGGAAGATCGTGCAAAAATAAAGTGTGGATCCTCAGGTTTTGTCCAAATGTTGCCCCCATGCTCTCTTCTGATGCTTCTCCAAGCCCCGCCAGAGGCATGGTTAACCTGCCCAGCCTTCCATAGTGTTTCGCCCCCAGCACAGCACAGCCACGGAAAACAGCGGAGCTTCTGAAAACCCAGCCAAACATTCATCAAGCATCCTCATTCAAGAGTGACAGAGATTGAACTGGGGGAACAGCAAGGCCAGTCATCTCCTGTCATCAGGATGGATGACCGACCCAGCAGAGAAGACAACCCACCTGATGAGAGCATATTGATCACAGAGAACTGGAGGACATAAAAGAGAACTGCCTTACAGTCCATGACTCACAGGCTCTTAGGAAACTGGTCAAGGTTTGGAGAAGCAGAGAAGATGCCTTCCCAGAGGGTGATCATCTCCTTGGCGGTACTGCTGGGGTCTTGCTGCATCAGCGCTTATCCTGTCTACCCTGAACGCAACAGTGCTCAAGGTAAGGACGACTGACTTGGGTGTTTGTGCCTGAAAGCCAGGTGGAGTGTGTCCCTGTGCACCACCTTATGCCTGGCACTGAATGCTGGCTCAAACCACGTGGCTCATATCTGGTGTTTCATGGGGGCTCTGCTGCTGCGGACATGCACCGCAGAGCAGCTTCCTCCAGTTTCTCTCTGGGTAGAAAAATCTTCTGTCCTGGGGAGGGTTTTCCCTGGTATTGTTAGGGGTAATGTATGTCCAGCAGGGTTACACCCATTCCTAATGTGACCAGGTCGGACAAGAGAAGACCATGCTGTACCTGGGGCACTGCTTGGGTTGTTGTGATCTGCAGACAGCAGAGTTTGGGTGACGCATCCCGGTACTCTGGGGTGATAGACAACGTTGCCCTGGGAATCAGCCAGCCTGGGGTGTACAAACAAAGCATTCCTCTAGTCTCAATATTCTTCTGACTCCCTCCATGGAGATAAGGGAATTGCATCTCCCATGCAGAACGAGGGGTGTACGCTGGGTGGCCTGGTACAGTCTGGGACGAGGTGAGCTCTGCCAGTGGTCACAGAGATAGTCAAAGGCTCTGCAAGAGCCATGAGACCCAGCACTGGATGCCAGCCAATTGCCCCAGCCTGGTCCTGTCCTGTGTCCCTGCATGTGGGACAGTGCCCCATGGGACCGCAGCTGGCAGAGCCAGCATCTGCTGTGCCTGGGGCTGATGACACCTGTTCGCATCCACCCTGTGGTCCTGTTCTGTACGTGCTAGTACTGACCAGCACCAATTTATACAATGTGGGCTTCCTGACTCTGAAGAAAATGTCACTTAGGCAGAGCTGAAGCCCGGAAGGAGAGTGTGACCCAGCCCCAGGATCCGCTTGGCAGCCCCTGCAAGCAGCCCTGGGGCGGCACGCTGCCACTGCTTCTGGGAAACGAGGGGGACAGGGGCTCCTCTTGTTGCTTGGCTGACTCATGGGGACTTCCAGAGCTTTAGTAGCTCACCCACATGTCTGAGGCAAAGGAAATACAAGGTCAAGTGCTCGGGATTGTGCTGGTTGCGGAGCTTGGTGGGAGCTTCCCGGGGGCTGTGCACAGGCAGGCACTGGAGGACGGATGGGTGGAAGGCTGAGATGCTGGAAAGCCCCGACACACCAGCTGGTTCCCATTTAAACACAGTGAGACAGCAAGGGACTTGTTGCTTTAGCTGTAGCCATGTTCCTGATGATTGTTTTTGTGGTGACCTTAGTCTCCTTCTTTCCTTAGAGCAGCACAGGCCATGGGACAGACTCACCCAGGCACGATTTCTGTTTGCACTTGCCTGCGGTGTTACCTGGGATAACAGGTCTGAACACAGCCCTTCGCAGCTCCCAGCGGTGCAGAAGCCTGGCTGGGTGAGGCAAGGAAGGACTGCTGCCCCCCAAAAGGGTCTTCTGTGGCAGGGGGGACACCCGTGACCAATGGGGACCTCCTCCACCTGCCTGTTGCAGTCAGGTTGAGTGCAACACCAGGACCTTGTTTGCTTCCGCTTTCTCACTGTCTCCCATAGCATCCTCATAGATGAGATGACCAAGTCTGGGTTAGATAAGCAGACAGTGAGGTGAGTTGAAAGAATGGAGGGCTGAGATTTGTGGCACAAATTCGAGCTGGAGGCAAGTCACTAGTGGCACGTCCTGAGGGTCGGTACTGCGGATGCTTCTGTTTAGCATCCTCATTAATGACCCAGATGATGGGACAGAGCGCATCCTCAGCAGGTTCACAGTTGATGCAAAGCTGGGAGGAGCAGCTGATAATGTCAGAGGGTCATTCTGCCGTCCTGAGGGACTGGACAGGCTGGAGAGATGTGTTGAGAGGGACATTGTGTGGTTCAGCAAGGAGAAGTGCAGAGTCCTGCCCCTGGGGAGGAACAACCCTGGGCACCAGCACACACCAGGGCTGTCCTGATCAACACCAAGCAGACCAGGAGCCAGCAACCTGCCCTTGCAGCAAAGGCAAGGGGAGTCCTGCGGTGCATCAGGAGTGGGGCGATCCTTCCCTTCTGCTCAGCACTGCTGAGGCCACACCTGCAGTGCATGGCCACTGTTTTGACTCCCAAACCAGGCCGGCACGCGTGGCCGGATGAGCAGCCAAACACTAGTCCCTCTCAAACAACCTGCCTGTTGTTCTTGGGATGAGCAGGCCAGGATTAGGTTCTTCACCCCCACTGCCCAAGGAACGAGCACACCTCAAATGAGCCCCTTTGTCCTTGTCACCATCTCCCCATACAACTCGGATGTTATGCTGAGGTATTTTAACCCAGCTGACGGTGCAGTTGGCTTTGTGGCTGATAGCAGGCTCCAGTAGGACTCCAGCCACCGGGAAACCTGCACCAGGCTCTGTCTGCACTGAGGAAGGAGCAAGGCATGGCCAGAAAGCAGCTGGTGACAAGGGTGAGTCCCAGAGCTCCAGGTGACCTGAACCCAGGGATGGGGCCGGTGTGGCGGCACACGTGGGATGCAGGCACTGGGAGGCTCTTGAGGAGGTGAAGTTGCACCCAGGACAAAGGTGTGCTGCGGGTTAGGTGTCCCCAGGGGAGCACGGTGAGAAGCAGGAGACGATGCTGTGTCCCCTCCCCTTCTCCCCTCTCTTCCCTTGGCTCCTGCCCCCAGGCTGGATCCATAACCCTTGTGTGCTCATGGTATTTCATATATATTTTTTTTTAGGAAATAAAAGCACGCCCCAGGAGGATGTCCCGGACCGCTTGGTGAGTGGACGCTGCCTCTGGCCTTTGGGAGGTGTCCCAGGGTGATGCCACTGGGAGGGGACTCCCATGGGCCAGCTCCGGATGAGGTCCCAGCAAAGCCCATCCCTGTGGGCCGGTAGCTGGACATGAGGCAGTCCCTGACACGGCATCACTCTCTGCTCTGGCAGTGAGGGGAAAGGGTTTGGGGGCTGGTTTTGCCAGGCGAGCACCACCGATGTGTGATAGGGCTGCTGTGCCATGGCAGGGGGAAGATCTTGATGCAGTCCTCTGGAAGATGGTGTCAGTGGGTGAGCTCCAGAGCCAGGGATTCACCCAGACAGACCAGGCCCCTCAGCAACCCAGCAAGAGAGGTGAGTGCCCAGCTCCCAACGGGCCCCGACCCACCGCCGACCCCAAAGAGGCCATGGCAAGCAGCGGCTGGGCTTGGGGTGGAGGGTGCTCAGGGTTGGGGTGGAGGATGCTCATGACTTGGGGTGAAAGGTGCCTGTGGTTTGGGGTAGAGGGTGCCCATGATGTGGACTAAGGCATCCAGCTCCCAGGCTGTGCTCCTAGAACTGTCCCCAAAGACAAAGGAGAGCCTGGGAGAGAGGTGGAGGTCTCCCTTCCTTTACACGTTTGGGCTGTAGCCAAGCGCTGCTGCAGCACCTCACATGGGTGTCTTTTCCTTTCTCTCCCAGCTTGCTTCTGGAAGTACTGTGTCACCAAGTGAGGGGGCCAGGAGGAGCCCTGCCTGCCGCCAGCCTGCCAGCCCGCTCCCTGCCACCGCTGTCCCCGTGCCTTCCAGCTGGCCCGTCCCGGCGTGACCCACACCTCGCTGTGGGCTGGTTTGCACAGAGCTCTGAAAGGTCTCTGATCCCTTCTGGAGAAAAGGGGAGAGGGTCTGCAGCAGAGGGGGAGTGTTGTGGGGTAGCAGGAGAGTCCCATGAGGATCTGGGCTGCAGGACAGTGTTTGTCGCACACCAGAGGATGTCCAGGACTCATTGCAAGGCAGAGCTGACACCGTCCCTGGCAAGGACATACTGGCTGCCAGCAGGAGCTGAATAAACCCCTCACACTGGAGCAGCGTCCTGTGGTTACTCCATCCCCACGCTGCACTGGGTCCTGCATCCTCCCACCGCCGCATGGGTGACACAGGCAGACAGCAGCTCGTGTGGCCCGGGGGGGAACACCGTTCCTGCAGGCAGGGCAGGAGCTGCCACGTGCATCCCAGTGATCCAGGATGGCAGAGACTGGGGCTACAGCTTCATTGTACGAAATCTCAAAATGTTTTCCACCATGGGGAAGCCCCCTCCACCCTCTGCAGCACTCTCCGTGCCTGGAGGCCTTGGCCCATGCACTGACAGTACACAGCAAGGCATATTAAAATATAGTTTATTGTCATTCTTAGTTAAAAAAAAAAAGAAAAAAAAACACCACCAAACAAACCAAAACCCATTAACAACAAAACCAGTCCCCAAACCCAGTGCTATCAGAGGCAGGCTTGCGAGGACACAGCTTTTAGTGCAAAGAGGGAAGTGGCAGTGAGGCTGGTGGGGGTTCTGCCGTCACCGTGTCCCCGCAGGACCCACCACACTCACTGTACAGTATTTTTTGCCCGCAGGGCTGGCTGGGGAGAGCTGGCTGAATACACAGGCAGGAACCCTTGGGGGAGCTGGAGGTATCAGGTGGGGGAGGATGGAATGTCATGGCTGTGCAGCAGAGCAGCTTTGACTCCTCTTGCATCAGCAACACTGGACAGGAAGGCACAATGCTGAGCCGGGGAGCACCAAACCTGACCACCTATCTCCTACAGACACAGTGCTTTGCAAAGCAGCTTTTCCCTAATCTCTTAGGTTGTCTGGTACTGCGGTGTGGAAACCAGATAGATGCCCTACCCCAGGCCTCCATCTCCCAGTCAGGCACCTGAAGCATTGGTGGGGACCTGGGAGGGGATGGTGGAGCTGGAGCTGCACATGGCTGCATCTCCGGCAGTGCCCTGTGAGGCAGGGAGAGGTTTCTTAGCTCACAGGAGCCAGGTGGGACCTTGCAGCCAGCAGCACATGGCCCTGGGTGCTGGCACACATGGGAGGGATCCCCTGATCCTCAGCCCTTCATCCTCATCCCTTCATGAGTCCTCCCACCCCTGCTTCCCTCCTGCTGCAGGTCCTGGCACTTTCGCACCAGGCGTCATCCCCAGCATCTTCTTGCCCACTTGTCCTAATGGGGAGTTAGGTGCACGTTACAACTCTCTAGCAGTGAGAACAACTTGTCACTGCGATAAACCACCTGGAGCAGAGCTGTTCGGTATCTTCAGATGGAGCTTGAATGGTTGGTGGAAGAGAGAGCTTGCCCAAACGCAGGGTGCTGTGCAGAAGGGCGACCAGGTAAATTCAAACAGCTCCAGCCCCGGTGATGCACTGGGATCCCGGGATGTCCCAGCGAGCAGGATGGCTGGGACCGCGCAGGGCTGGCAGAGCAGAGCAGCTCCAGTGGCAGACGGGGAGGCAGGGCTGGCCCAGCAATTTGGGGTCTCATCTCTTCCAAAGTGCTGCTGTGGAAGGCTAGCACTCAGGTTTTCCCATGGCCCATGGTCACGGACTGTGAGACCGGTTTTCAGGGAGTAAGGGTGCAGTTGCCACTGCAGCCGCACAGGGACAGGTTGGTACACGTGGTCTGCACTGATGGCGCACAGGGGCTGCAGCCAGCCGGCAGAGGAGGAAGAGAGAGCAGCAGGGGGCTGCGAAGCAAGGCGCTATTTCTGAAAGGCGGCAGGTAGCAATGCCATAAACCCCCTCCAGTCCCTCCTTCAACCGCGGTTCGGTTGTGTCAGGACTGCGGAGGTCGAGGGCTCGGCCAGGGGCAGCGCTGCCCGCACATCCCGAGCAGGGCTAGGTCATCTTCCTGGCAACGCTGGCGTAGGTGTGCTCTATCTCCTCGTCCGCGGGACACGTGTGGCTGAACTCATCGCAGGCGTAGGCGTTGTTGAGGTAGCGCCAGACGCCCGTCATGTCCGCTGGGATCTCGAAGTCGCGGTACTTTTTGGCTGCGATCTAGAGAGGAGAGGAGGAGGAGGCTGAGACTTCCCAAACCTGGGGAATATTCACTCTGTGGTTTGGGAAGGGAACAAATATAGGACCTTCAGCTCCCTGTTTGCATGTGTCACCCCCTCTTGGAGTGGGTGCCCCCACCCCGGCCCTGGGAGCCGATGCCATTACCTTGATGATATGCAGTTTGGGCAGGAGGTTGCAATCGGCCAGCGTCAGGTGGTCTCCATCCAGGAATTTCCTCTTGGAGACGGTGATATCCTCCACACTGTCCTGGTCAATCTCCTCGGGGAGAGGAGTGTTTAGATAGACATCCAGCCTCTGAAACTCCCGCAGCAGGGCCTTCTCCAGATCTGGGTGGGCAGGGAAACAAGTGCAGTCAGCCCAGCGCCCCGGGCACCCAGCGCAGCCCAGGACTGTGCCAGGGTGACTGAGACTCTCCCAGGCTTTGCACACAGGGACAAAGCCCTCAGAACCACACAGCTGGTGCACGGCACTGACCCTGACCAGTCTCTGCTCCCCGGGGACTGCAGCAGCATCACCCCACACTCCCCTCCGGGACCTGCTCCCCCCAGCACCGGCACACGGGGCTGTTACCCTGTGCAGCACAGAACTGCCTTCGCCCTCCTGCCTGCTCCTCCTGCTGGCAGGATTTGCCCACAAGCAAAAGCATATCTCCCCACCTCCAGCCTAGCAGATTGCAGCCCCCCAGCCCCCATCTGCATTTCTTACTGATATTTGCTTCCTTGCGTGGGTTCTTGATGTATGCTGAGAACTTGGCAAAGATGTCGCTCCCCACATCGAAAGACTCCTTGTACTTGGGGCTGAGGTGTGGGTACCTTTAAATAGACACTCGTATCGGTTGCAGGCAAGGATGGGTGAAGAGATTCAGCTGCAGGGTCCCTCAGCTGCATCACCTCCTGGGCCAAGGTGCCCAGGGCTGGTACTGGACAACGCAGGTGATGTTCAGCTGATTGTGGGAGAACAGTGATGCTTTAGATTCCTGCAGCTGCCACCATGGGTGCTGTATTATCTTATGTGTGTGCTAGGGGAAAATCACAGGGCAAAAACTCCTTGTTTTGGGGACGCTGGGGGCAGTAGAGCTCCATAGCAGAGCTCCATAGCAGAGCTCTGCCTACAGGCAGCTCCAGCCCAGCCAGAGGATGTGTTTTGGCACCAGAGGGGTTTGGGGAAGCCAGAAGCTCCTGTGACTTCCTCAGGAACAGTCTCTTGCTTGCTGATGTGTCCCAGGGGGTGCTGCAAGGACAGACACATCCGAGGAGGCAGATGACAAATGCATTTGATGCTTCCTCTTTCGCAGGTGGTGGGGGGGCTTGCAGCCATGCAGGGCACAGGGCGGCTGCCTTGGTGGCCATGAGCAGTGCCCTGTATGAGCTTGGGGGGGCGTGCCCCCCGGCAGCCCTTTGGGCCAGCTGCACCGCTGCATTCAAGCAAGGGCGTTTGCTTTTGGTCAGCTGAGCGCAGCAGATAGGAGCGGGCAAAGGGGTCTCACGTTCCCCCTCTGCCCCAACACCCCCTGTCACAGCCAGCTCAAAACCACCAGCTCCCAGGGGTCCACCTCCCCTCGCTCTCCATCTCTCCCCAGCCCTGCCTGCACCAAGGGACCGGTGCATTTCCTCCCATTGTTTTCCATCCCAGCCTGTCCCAGTCCCCCCGCAGCCTGTCCCACCACCCTCTCTGGGGGCTGCAGCCCCTCAGCATCACAACCCCTGGCCCTGCAGAGCATGGCTTAGGGTGCTGGCTGAGGAGCCAATCCCCTCCCCAGGCTGCCCAAGCACCTCCTAACACCCTGCCTCAGTTTCCCAATCTGCCGAGCACTACGCAATGCTGCGGCGTGCCTGCCGGGCCCCAAAGGGGGAAGGAGCGTGTTTGCAATTACATGGGTGGGCCCAGGGTCTGCTCCAGGAACTCCTCGATCTTTATGAAGTCTGTTTTCAGCTCCTTGTTGAACAGCAAGAAGGGTGGGTTGGTGCCCGGTGCTAAATCTTTCAACTCTTCAGGTTTCCTGTAGTGGATAAAATAAGAGTGCTCAGAGCCTGCAACCTGTCTGCACCTGCCAGCCTGCCCAGGGTGAACAGCCGGGGCTGAGGGGGTGTGCAGGACCGGGATCATCCCCATTGCACACTCTGCTGGGTTTGCGGACTGGTAAGTGCCACCAGCCTCTCGGTCTGCCCTGTGGTGCCTCGGACTCACACCCGCATCCACCAGGACAGGGGTCCCTGTGCCAGGCAGGGGTTGGCCCCCCATGCTGGCCCACCCCCTGCGCCCGTGAGACGAGGGGCAGTGTGCAGGCAGGGTCTGTCACCCCGTCCCTCTCGCCGTGACACGCTGGCAGTGGTGCAGGCAGGAGGAGAGTGCTGATGGGGGGCAGCCAAGACAGAGTATCTCACCCCACTGCTGCCACAGGGCTGGGCCGTGGTGCCATCTCACCTGGTCATGTCCACTGTGGTGACGTTGAACTTGACCCCTTTGAGCCACAGCACCATGAACAGGCGCTGGCAGAAGGGGCAGTTTCCGATGTTTTCTCCATCCAGACCGGCCTGTCAGGAAAGCAGAGAAATGAGGATTTAACCCATCGTCTGGGCTCACCAAGCCCAAATGGGATGCCTGGAAGTGGAGAGCCACCGAGCCGGTCTCGGGAGGAAGGCACATGGAGGGCTTTGCCCAGTACCAGGGGCTCAGCTGTAGGATCCCCTCCCCGAGCCGTGGCCCTGCTGCCACTGGAAAGCATCAGACATTGTCCTTAGGATGCCCGAGCTTGGGTCATTCCCAGAAATATGAGATAAAGCCGGGAGGAAGAAGAGAAGGAGGCAAGGGAAGGAGGTGGAGGGTGATTGCTGATGGAACGGGAGGAAGGGAGGGTCCGCTTGGCTGGGAGGCCAGGCTGGAGAGGGCGGTGAGAAGGGAAATGTGCTCATGTTTGCCAGGAAAAGAGCGGTTTGTTTTCGTGTGCTGTTAGTGTCTACCTCCGGTTTTGTGTGCATTAAATGAACCCAGGCATGACCAAGAACCACCCAAGCAGCCTGCTCGGCCTCAGAGAGGAGAAGGGGCTGGGGATGGTGAGGGTCTTCAGGGGGGGATCTGTGCCAGCATCCCACCCAGCACTGGTGGGGAATGGAGCCGTGCATCGGTTCCTAAAGTTGTACCATGTGCAAACAGCCACTTTCAACACCTCTGCGTGGACACAGCTGCAGTGTCTCAGCACTCAGGGGGCTGCTCTGTCACCAGGAGGGGGTCAAACAGCAGTGGGGACATGGGAAAGCAGGGAGCTTGGGCAACCTGCCTGAGCCCCACCACAGCTCCCTCATCGGTGTCTCATGCAGATGATGCCCATTCAGCAATCCCAAGGGAAAGCAGCAGCAGGTGGAGTGAAGCCCATTTCCTTGCTATGCAGCAGCTAAAAACATCGCTTGCAAAAAGCACTGAAACTCCTGAGGAGTCTGGTCAAGAAGAATGGGGCAGGTTCCCCCAGTGCATGGAAACTAGCATGGGTGCTGCTCAGAGAGCGAAGCTGCACGGCAGTATGAGAGGTAAAATGGCTCACAGGAAATTCAGCTTCTTTAAGAGAATGGGCTGGTTCCTCAGCACACGCGAGCCGTGGCCGTGTGGCCCGCATGGCTCATCCCAGCCCCTTCACGGGGGACGCTGCTCCCACGGAGCCCCGACGGGACGGCTCGTGCCTGTGGCTCTGTGCTAAGCCTTGATGTCGGCTGGTGAGCTGAAGTCCAGCGGCTAATGGGGGGCGTGATGAGCTCTGGGAGGATCTGGTGGTGCAGAACTAACGTAGCAGCAATAACACCCAAGGTGGGCAGCTGGAGGTGGCTCCAGAGCTTGCACCTTGCTAGGGTGCTGAGATGCTTCATTAGCAGAAGATGCAGAGACCTGTGCCTGGCTCTCCTGGGCTGTAAGTGCTATGAGTCACCCGCCTGAATCTACAGGTGCCCAGAAACATGTGGACTCTGGAGTGCTCAGCTTCTCTAGGAGAGGTTTACCAGCCTCAAACTCACCCTAAGGGAAACAGTAAACTGGTCAAAACAGAACCTGGCATTCTGAGTAGTCACCTGGAGGTGATGGTCTGGTTCTCCACCATACAACACCTTTTAGTCCTTCCAGAGGAATGGAAATCACTTTTAACCAGTATTTCCTGTGCTCAGCTGTCATGAAATAATGCTCCCGAGAAAAGAAATGGGAACTGAGAAATATATTGATTCTCTAGGATATACCCAGAAGTGAAGCTGAATTCACAAATGAGGCTTTTTGCTGGCCATTAATAAGAAAAGTTCCTGCGTAGCTGCTGCTCAGGGGCGTCTCGTGTCAGCTTGGAACAAATACGGCTTCTTTGGTAACAGATAAAGTTGTATATCAGATGTCCTGTGAGGGAGCCGGAGGGGAGAGTCAGAAAACAGCACAAGGGCTGTCAGTCGGCATGAAAGCAGGGCACCCCTGCTCCCCTTCCCCTCTCGGTCACCACTGGCACCTACCACCCAAACCGAACGCCATCCTTTGGAGCATCTCCAACACCAACAACTCAGAAGGTGCTTTTGTGGCTGCCTGGCACCAGGACTGATGCTTTCCTGCCTGATGTCCTGCGGTGGCAGAGGAGAGGGCAGTCAGCCGGCCGTGCACCCTTTGCTTTCCTCACTCAGCACAAGGCTGGGAGCAAGGAGACTTAATTGCAAGTTATTTTGTTGGCCCCACAGGAGCTGTAGTGCTGAGCCAAGGCAGTGAGCGGCTCTGGTGGAGTCGCATGAGGATCAACGGGGGTGCTGGAGGGGAAGGCTGGTGGGCAAGGCGTCCCTCGGGGCTGCTCTGTGCCCAGGCTGTGCTTGCCTGCTGCAGGCTTTGCTGCGCTTTAGCTCCAGCCCCTCAGCAGCTCAGGCTGTATTTTTCTCTTGTCTTTTTAAAAGAGAGGTGGGGAATTTTGGACCAGAGTGAAAGGAAAATCAGGATGGCCTCTGCAGGGACAAAAATTTAAGCCAGTCCTATCTCCGGGTGCTCAGAGCCAAATCTTTACCTGGAGGCAGCAGAGGGCGGCTCCACCAGCACTCGGGGGTCACTGGGCTCTGGCATGGTCCTGCTGGGACCTGCGTGGCCACGGGGAAGCCCTCCAGGAGCCAGGGGAGCTCGGGGAAAGCGGTCTGGGGACACTCATGGCCACACGCCCTCCCTCCCCGCCAAACCCAAGCAGCACGGCGGGGAAGTCATCGCTCTTCACTTCCTCCTACCGAGAGCCTCTTCCCCTGCTCCCTGGGGGGACTGGGGAGGGGGTGCAGAGCCTGCAGCCCCCAGACTGACTGTCCTCACTCTTTTTCCTGCCAGATGATGGATAAACCCAGTGTGGGCTAGCACAGCACCCCCAGCGAGGTGCAGGTTTTTAGCCCCAGCTCTCGGAGGCCTCACGAGGCAGTGAAACCCCAAAGTTACTTAGCAGTTCCTGCGGTTTCCCCCTCGCTGAAACAGCATGAAACAGGGTGGGAGGAAGGAGCAGCTCTGCATTCTTGGGGCACTACTAAGTGCTCAACACCCACCGGACCCACCCAGGGTTCCTACAGCCATCCCAAAAGCTGGGAATCAGCCTAGGGAGGAATAAATGCCCTGTGGGGCTGAGGGTCCTTCCTCCCAGGCAGGGAGATCCCCCGGTCAGTGGGATGATGTTGTCAGTGGGACCACAGGAAGGTGAGATATCGCAGCCCTTTGGGAACTGCCCGCCAACAACACAACAGCAATGAGGGAGCTGCTTCGCACCCTTCCCATCCTCGCCAAGTTGACTTCAGCATTTGCCAAAGTGAGAGCTGTGCAGGGGCAGTGGGCAGCAGCACCAGCACTCTGTGATCCATGGCAATGGGGGTTACACCGTCAGCGTGTCTCAGGCGGACCCAGCCCCGCAGAGGCACGAGGTGCTGCAAGCGCGGGACTGTGCTGAGCTGCAGTGACTTCCGAAAAGGGTCCTGAGTGGTAGGAGAGGAGACACAGGATCAATTTGTCTGTTAACAGACAAGCTAGAGGGGTTTTTTCGTGCTAAATTAAGGCATAGGGGAAGTCCTGACAAGATGCTGCTTTGCTTTCTGTTTCCCTTCCCTTTGAAAACACCCTTGAACATGGTGCCGCCATTACAGTCACCTCATTCTCCTCCCCAGCCATCCTGGGGAAAAAGTGGTGCTAAGAAGGGAATTCAAGACCCAAATTACTTTAGCAAAGAAAATACACTTGTCTGGATTGGGCTCGGACAGGCTCAGTGCCTGGCAAGCACCACCGTGGCCACAGTTTTGGCAAGGCAGTGGGGGGATCCCTCCCGTGAGGGCTCAGATAACCCTTTCCAACACGTATTTCCAACTATGACCCACGCAAGGCACAGCACGGTGCCCAGCGCTGCCCCTGACCAGACCCCACGGTCCCTTTGAGCATAGAGCTGAGCGAAACCCACGGGAATCCACTGCCCAGGGGCTGAGCGGCTGCATGGGAACCGCCCTTAAAACCTCCATGTGGTGGCACAGGGAGGCACCGCTGCCCTGGCCGCTGTCACTTGACAGCGTGTCCCAGGGCCCCGCTGGCATCGCTGCTGGCGGACAAGTTACCAGCCACCAGCTTCAGCTCCCCTCTTTCTACACCACACGTCTGCTGCAGCTGTTTGGAACTTGAGCGCTAAAATGTTCCAGAGGAAGTGTTTGGAAAATTGCTTAATGGGGAAAGAAAACAAAACAAAACAAAACAAAACACGTTTCCAGCCACTAATCCCGCAGGGCTGCCCTGCGAAGCCGCCCCATCCCGCCCATACGTGGGCATCCGCGATGGCTCCCCAAGCCGTCCCCGCTCTGTTTCGCAACCCTGGCTCACAGGAGAAGCTGAAGTGGCTGCTCTCAGCACTCCTGCTTGCTGTTCCCAGGCTGGGCTGCTCTTATCCGGGTTTCAAGAGGTACATGTGTGCCTGCTCCTGCCTTACAGCAGCTGCCAGCAGCGCCGTTCCCCTGGTGTGCTGTGAGACCAGGGCATCTTCTAGGATTCTGGGCGTGACACCTCACCGGTCACCATGCCACTGCATGCCTGGTCCCCGTGCCACTGCATGCCTGGTCCCCTTCTCTGGATACCCGCTTAGCCAGCCTTCACGGTGAGCAATCCCAGACCTGGTACCCATTCTCAGCCTCCCAAAACGTGAATACACCCATGAATTTCCACCACCTACGCCCAGCCTGGTGAGGATGAGCCAGTAGGGAACCACCAAAGAGCAACTGTCCTCCCCAAGACCCACCTTCACAAACAGCTCGATCTCAGGCTCCTTGGTGGCATTGTGCTGCCGGCTCTCCATCCCGTGGTGTGGGGAGGGACCGCTGGCCGCTCGCTGCTGTGGTGAGTAGGTCCGTCCTCTGCAGAACTCGGGGCGGGGAGGATTTGAGAGGCTCGAGCACCTCGGCTGCGCTCTCGCCCCGTGGAGGGCTGGGGCTTGCCCTTTCCTTCCTTTTGAAGCAGGGAGGAGCGATGGGGTGTGCGTCCGGACCTGCCAGCAGGGAGGGGGAAGCTGTGGGGCCTCCCAGCTGTGACTCAGCACGGGTCTATCTGGATGTGCTCACGGATCCCCTTCCAGTCTATCGCACCCGCCCAGGCGCTGCTCCAGCGCCTCGAAGCTGGTGGACCCAGCAGCCCTGGTCCCACTGCCGTCACCTCCCAGCTGGGCACAGAGGGGCTTGCAGGAGAAACGTCTTGCCCGCCGCTCCTTGTGCTGCTCTGGTCTGGTCTTGCCCCTTCGCCATCCTTGCTCCCGGACACCAGCACCCCAGTGCTTGCCACTTCTTTATGTCTTTGGGGTGAACCGAGGTGCCCTTCCCACTGCTGTCCCCACTCCTGCTGCTGGGGGCAGCTGCCAGGAGGGCGGGCACAGCTCCTCTCCCTGCCCGCCACCCGGGGGGGGCTCCTCCGAGCACCCCTGGCTGCAGGAGCCGGCGCTGAGCGGATTGAGGGATCGGGGAAGCCGAGCAGGGCAGCCTGGCCGCCTGCCACCGGCTCTTTGCAGCTGGCTGAGCACTGCCGGGGCACAGACCTTGGGCAGGAAGGGTTGCAAAACAGCCAGGGAGGGAAAGCAAGGAGGCTGGAGCGTGTTGGGGTGCAGCGGGGAATCCCAGAGCGCTGCTGGCAGCAGCCCAGCCGGGGCGGCGTGCGGCAGGGCGATGGGATGTCTCCAGGACTGACCCCCCGGCAGAGCCCCATTCCTGGAATTAGGGCTGTTTCTCAGGAAGGATGACAGGCTTGCTTTTCTCCCCAGGATGGGAGGGAAACATTTGCTGTCAGATCGGCCTGGCTGTTTTCCCAGAGGACATGGCTTCCCAGCATCCACAGCCTTAACTCCTCTCTTGGGCGGGTCCCATCTCGCACCTCAGAACCTTATAGCTGGTACAGAGCTGTGCACAAAATGGGGATCCTGAATGCCTGATTCAGCCCACCATCCCTCTCCCCAGCTTAGACTTTCCTAAAAATAATCAAACCCTGACAAGAAAGCACTCACCCCGAGGTAATCAGGCTTGGAAATTCTTTTGGAGGGCCCCGGAGGAGTCCTCCCAAAGGAGAAGGTTTTCCTGGTCCTACTGCACAGCCCAGCGTGGTGCTTACACTGGCAGCTGCACAGGAGGGGCTGGGGGGCATTTTTCTTTCTGCCCCATGAAACCTTTTGGAGAACCCGAAATTCCACTCAATGGGACAGGAAACTCTACCTGATGACCACATAAGCAAGGGAGCTGAATTAAGGGTGTTGTGAATGCCAAGCGGGGCCACAGCAGCACCCTCAGCATGAGCTTGCCACCTCTGTCGCTCCCCTGCAGGTCCCCAGGTGATGTGCCCCTGGCCCCACTGCCCCCTGGCCCCGGCCCAAGTGATGCTGAGCCTGCAGAGAGCCACTCCAGCTCCTGGCACCACCGGCTGCTGCTTCCCTGCTGACCTCAGCCCAGGCAGCTCCGGCCCCTTGCGTTTCGCTCCAAGCTTCCAGCTGAAGCAGCGGGCAGGGGCTTAACTCCTGCAGGGCACAGGAATGACACGGTGCACTCCTCCGGGGTGTCAGAGCACCCAGTATCTGGCCCTGTGAAGGCTGTGGGGACAGAGGAGCAGCAGCAAAGAGGTCTCTGCCTGCAGCATTTGATGCAGGGAGGATGTTTGCCATTTCTGTAAGAGCAGCCGCCTTGGGAGGTAGCACAGGCAGCCCTTCCCTTCCTCCTCAAATGCTGAATGGCCGGACGTTTGCCGAGATGGAGATTACAGCACACGTGCATCCAGATTTCTGCCTCACTGTGCCCATGAGAAAGCAGGGAGCAAGAAAGAGGGACCAGCCCTATAGCTCTGCTTGGCAGGAGCAGAGGCAGGAGGGAAGGGGCTGATGGTTTCTCCGCCAGCAACAGCGATGCCAAGGCACAGCGCCCGGTCACCCACCACGGAGAGCCTTTCAAAACACGTCCCTCCCTCCCCGTGGGAGGTGTCGCTGTGCTGAGGGTGTCCCAGCTGTGCAGAGCAGCCCCTCGTCCTGGGCGGCAGACAAAGAGTGGGTACACAGGCGCCCGCCCAGCCCCGGCGCTTTGGCAGGGCAGAGAAGCGAGCCATTGTCCCCGCGCGCGGCCAGCCCCGGCACCAGCCGCTGCCAAGGACGGACCGGTGGAGGCTGCCTGGTGGGACACAGCAGAGCCGAGCGCCTGCACCATGGCTGGGCTGCTGGGGCCAGCGGCAGCCCTGGTCCTGCTCTGCCTGGCCGTGGGGCTGGAGGCCAGCCCGGAGCTCTCCGGTGAGTCGGGCTGCAGGCCCGGGGATGCTGGGGACTGTGCCGGTGGGAGGGGAGGGCAAAGCAGCAGCCAGGTTGGCAGGATAGGGACAAGTAAGGCACAAAGCAGTGCAGGCCAGAGGGAGGCTGCCAAATTTGAAAAGAGGGGGTTTTACCCCCACGGCAGGGCTGGGATCTGAAAACACCCCATGCATGTCCCGCAGCCTTGGTGTGAGTGGGGCAGCGGGTCCCCTCGCTGCCGCTGCACTCTGTTGGACAGCTTGGAGGCAGAAATGGAAAAACAAACAAATCTTAAGACAGTCCCAGAGGTTTTCTGAGACCCCCCAGGCCTTGACTCTCATGTCCCTGGTGCTGAGTGGTGTGGGGAGCTGAAGTCTTCTGCAGCATCCAGGGCTTCCTCAAGCCTTGGCTGCTCTGAGAAGGTGAGGGAAGAGATGGGCTGAAGCCCTGCGCAGCCCCTGCTAGAGCTGGCGGCTGCTGTCCCCAGCCGGAGTCACCTGTGAGCAGGGGGGCTGTGGGGGCACCGACACAAGGCACAGCAAAGGCCAAATCCTCTTCCCTGGGCTGAGCCTTACAGATGCAGCTGAAGCAGAAATTTGGGATCCTTTGTGCTCCAGCGCTTGGGACAGTTAGGATGGGTGCAGGCAGGCTGGGTGACCGGGGACTGCGGTTCCTCTGAGGGATCTTCTAGAAACAGCCACCTCCTGCTCCGCTCCGCCGGGCCCGGCACGACGCCGGTGAGCGCGGCAGGGCAGGCTGCGAGGGAGGATGTGATTTCATCTGGGCAGAGCCAACTGCACAACCGCACAGCAGGGACTGAGTCAGCGGCACCGGCGGGCCGCCGGCATCGCTCACAAAATCCGCCTGCAGCCTCCTTGCTGTGGTTTCACCCACAAAAAAATATAAAACTTCTAAATTGCTCACTGCCCCAAAATATGATGGAGAAACCTGCAGCCCTGTTTGAGCCTCAGTTTTAAAATACAAACCACCAGTGCTGCCAGCCGGCACGGTGGCAGAGGAGGGTGCCTCTGCAAGGCAGGCTGGACTTGAGGAAACCCACATTCTTCCCCTGTGTCCCCCACCATGCCCAGGGTTGGGCTCACCCCTTGGTGCCCAGGGCTGGCTGGGTAGTGGGGGTTCGGGCAGCCCCACCACCAGCTGTCTTAGAGATGAGCTGGAAGGTTTGGAGTTGGTGCCAAGCAGAAGTCAAGCCCCAGGTGGCTCTGGAGCCTGCACAAGAGCCTGGATGCTGCTGCAGCAGAAGGAGATGGGCGCCGGGAGCCTGAGCAGGATTCCGTGCCCTTCATGGCTCCCAGCGCCTGGTGAAATGAGGTAACTGGAGGAGAGAGACAGGACAGGGCTTGTCCTGCCCCCTGTTTGTGGGCACTGCACCCCAGGAGGCTGAGCCAGCTCTGCGCCCTCCAAGGCGCAGCTTGCCTGTTCCCATCCACATCCTCCACCTCTGCCTCTCTCTCCCCCAGTGTGCAGAGGAGTGAGCAATGGCTCGCTTGCACAGGCCTGTGGCCTCCCCAGTCGCTCATCCCGTGCTTACAAGGAGAAAGGAGCCGAGAAATGCCAGCAGCTGCCCGTTTCCAAGGGAAATATCAGCTCCGAGCGGGAGCAGCTCCCAGCCGCAGCCGCTGCTGTCCCCCGGGGAGGGATGCTGGCTACAGATGCCAAGCGGTTAGCGGCAGCAGGGAAGGCGAAAGGAGCCCTTTGTGCACTGGTTTGCACAGAGGCACAGAGGGAGAAGCGTGGGGCTGGGAGCTGGGGATCCCACCTTCTTGTATTGGTTTGAGGGAGTTTGACTGGGCTGGGGTACGGGGTGCAAGTCCTGCCCCAGTCTGGCTGGGGTGCAAGTCCCTCTGAGGACCCCACAGGTGGGATCTGCGGTCTGTGACCTACCCAATAGTGCAGGGTCCTGCCTGGCAGGTACCACATTGCCCTGTCCCCCTCCTCCCAGCTTCAAAATGATGCTTCCGCTTTGCTTTTGTTTTATTCAAAGGCCTCATGCAAACTGCTCTGTCCAGGGCCCTACACATCATTTCTGTCAGATTTTCCTGCTTCCTCGGCCTCCTCCAGCAACCAGTGCCTGCTCAGAGCTCCTCTGGCAGCTTGCAGAGCTTTTATTAAAGCAGCTTCCTTGCTCGCCCAACATCCAGCACAGCTGGTACCAGCCAGAGCTGACAGCTGCATGTTAAACCCTCTTAAAGGCTGGGCAGGACAGCCCCACCTTACCATCCCTTGCAGGGAAAACAACAGGGTAAGTCTTTTGGGACACAAATAAGCAGAGTTAAAAGAGAGAAATACCCCGTGCTGGGAATTCAGAGAGAGAAGGGCCAGTGTCTGTCAGCAAGGCCATGGCCTGGGGATGGCTCACACCCATGTACGGGGCTTCTCCAGCAGAGACACCCGGGTCAGCTGGGTGTCCATCCCATCCATACTGACCCAGCCAGCCGTGGGAGCTGGCATCAGCCTCCGGACCCTTCTCTCCCCCAGCCCGTGGCTCAGCACGGTGTGACAGAAAGCATCCCTCTCCCCCTGACTCCGGCGATCATCTCTGAGTGATCATCTCTGGCTCACCCTTGCTTTCTCTTCCACATGCCTCCTTAGCAAGCCTGATTTTCCCTAAACCCTTCACTAGTCCTCATGGGATTCTTCCATATGTGTTTTTTCTGACCTGTCATCCTGCCTCCAGCTTTTGCTTATGTTTGCTAACCAACTCGGCTACTCCGTGCTGCTTTCCAGCCTCTTGGCTGCAATGCTGCATATAAGATTTGCTGCAAGCCCATCTTCTCTGCTGCAGCCCCACTTTGGTCCTGTTTGCCCCATTAGTGCCTCAGCTGTAGTGGACGCAGCAGGAGATGAGGGCCGGGAGCCTGAGCAGCGTGCCGTGTCCTTCATGGCTTCCAGTGTCCAGTGATATGGGGCAACCAGAGGAGAGCGACAGGACAGGGCTTGTCCTGCCTGGTCTTTGTGGGCACTGTGCCCCAAGAGGCTGAGCCAGCCCTGTGCGCGCAGTGCCACCAGCTGTCGGGAGCCCAAGTACCACCACTGCCGTGGTCCCGGTGTCTCCTCTGGCCAACGCCGCCCGTGCTTTCCCCCTCCAGGGTACCTGCGCAAGGTGCTGCGGAACCACACCGCCCACACCTGCGACGGGGAGCAGCTTCTCATAGTCTGCCCTCGCAAGACCACCATCAGCATCCTCGGCGCCTTCTACGGGCGTCGCGTACCCAGCCCCAACCTCTGTCCCAGCCCCGGCAATGCTTCCCAGGAGAGCATCGAGTGCATGTCTGCCACCGCACACCTGGTAAGGGCTGACGGTCCCAAGGGACCATTGGCTGCCCCTCCTGCCCCGCGTCACTGGGCTGGGTGGCTGCAGGCAGCACGGCCTCCCTGTGCCCTGAGGGTGGCTGCTGCCATCAGCATCAGGATTCACCTTTGAGGTCCTTTCCCCAGAGCATTTTGGGGAGATAAGGGTGGGCAAGACTTCATGTGGTGGGTCCCAAGGTGGGGCAGCACTGCCGGGGGAGCCTGGCAGGAGGCACTGCGGTGTCCTGAGCTGGGTTGTCAGTAGTCCCACAGGACGAAGCAGGCTCAGAGCAAGCCCTTCAGCTGGGGCTGGGTCCTGGGAGAGGGGTGGCACAGCAGCTGGGGTGCCGGACTGGAGAAGCAGGACAGGAGCCCTTGAGGGATGCTGTGCTAAGTCCTGCAGCTTCGTCCCCTGGGTTAGCACAGAGCTCAGCTCTTCCTCCGTCAGAAGCAGCACCCGTCCACACTGGCAGCTCCCAAGAAGCAGATTAATGAAGCAGGCCCAAAGGAGGGTCTGTTGATTGCAGGCACCAGAGCAGGGAGATGGAAGGAAGGCAGAGGCTGGCAGAAGGGAAGGGACCTCTGCAAAGCTGATGCCTGGTTGGAGGAAACACTTGCTGGGCTGCTGCACAAGTCCCACAGCCTGCTCCATGCTGCAGGTGTGCTCAATTCTTCTTTGTGTTTGGGGACAACCCTGTGCCCAGTGAGGACACCAGCCCTCCACTGGCCCCACATATGAGACATAATGAGCAGCTTGAGGAATGGAACAGAGAAGATTTGGGACAGATGTTGTCCCTCGGCCTCCTGCAGCGTTACCCTGGCTTGTGGCTCTCCACACTGGCATGGCTGGCCTCAGCATCCATGGCTTTGGGTTGCCTTGGACAAGACCAGCTGTTGCATCTGGCAGCAGCACAGTCCAGGCATCATAGCGGTCATCTGAGAGGGAGCAAGGAGAGCAATAATGCTCATTCTGCAAAGCCTTGAGCATGTGTCCTTTGCCCACCAAACTCCTCCAGTTCTCAGCAACTTCTCCCTTGGCTGAACGTTTGACCTGCGCTCACCCATGGTCCTCATGCAGCCTGAGGCTGCATCTGGCCTTGTAGACACAGGAGCCTGGTCTCTGCCTTTTCTGGAGCCCTGCTTGGCCGGGCAATGCTCCCCAGCCCCAGCTGCAAAGCCTTGGTCTGGCTACTCAGCTCCACCCATGGCTGGAGAGATGCTGGAGAGCAGGTGAGATGGGCAACACGCCATGCTATGCCGGACACAGCGCGCCCAAACCATATCCACTTCTCCCTCCTGGTCACAGGGCTCTGACCCAGGGCAGCCAGCACACATGCTGGGGGCCAGCAGGAGGATTGCTTGATGGGGAGCGGGTTTCATGTGCTACTTTTTTATTCCTGTTCCAGCTGCTTCCTAGGGCTGGAGCAAAACCGCAGCAAACCCAGCTGCATGCAGCTGCCTGCGGGGAAGGGGAACACAGAGCCAGAGAAGAGGAACAAGAGCTGAGAGGCCAGTTCCCTGCCCTGGGAGCTCACAAGGCTTTGCTGCCCGGCCCTGCTCCAGCCGCAGGTCCCATCCCGGCACCTTGCATGTCCAGGAGCTCTGCAAGCACTGAGCCAGACTGTGCTGGCATGGCACCGGGTCGGCCCCACAAACCACCATGCAAAGACAGGTCAGGGTCCCCAGAGCTTGTGTGTCAAGTGCAGGATGGAGGATACAGCCCGGCACAGATGTTTGGAGACTGAAGGGCAGGTCTGTGAGCAGGATCTGTGCAGCTCAGGTTTGCAGCGAGATGGAGCTTCTCCATCCAGGGAACAGCGATTGCATGGGGCTGGGATCCCTGCTGCAGGGAAGCTGCTGGTGGAGAAAGGACATCTGAAGAGTTGCTGAGGCTCAGCTCTGCTTAAGCAAAACTCGAGGAGAGGGATTAATTGCATTTCCTCCTCAAATTTCTCATCTAGCAGCCAGTGAAGTCCAAAAGGACGCTCCTCCGGTGCCGGGCTGAGGGAGACAGGGTCGGAGGAGGGAGAGGGGGCATGAAAAGGGGCTCTGTCGTTTCAAGTGGTGGGACCCCAGGACTTGAGCTGCGGGGCCGTTTCCCAGTGGGGACAGCCGAGGACAGCGAGCAGCCGCAAAGGCCACCCCGGGGCAGGCGGGGACGCTGCCCGAGCGGCGCCCTGGTGCGAACCCGCGTCCCCATCTGGTGGCCTCGCTGCGCATTGCACGGAGCCCCGAGGCGTGGACCTGGGTGCGCGGGTGTTGGTGTTGGTGTGCACACCTGCGCGGGTGTTGCACAGGGCTGTGTCAGTGTGCACACCCCCATGGGTGTTGCACAGAGCTGTGTCGGTGTGCACACCTGCACGGGTGTTGTACAGAGACATGTCAGTGTGCACACCTGCACGGGTGTTGTACAGAGCCGTGTCGGTGTGCACACCCGCATGGGTGTTGCACAGAGACGTGTTGGTGTGCACACCTGCACGGGTGTTGTACAGAGACGTATCGGTGTGCACACCTGCACAGGTGTTGCACGTGGCCATGTCAACATGCACACCTCTCTGCATGTTGCATGGGGCTATTATCTTGCATGCCTGCACAGCTGCTGCACACACACGGCGTGGTGCCGGCACAGGTACTGGCAGACATGCTGGCACACAGCTCTGCGTGGGTGTAGGGAAGGAACAGATCCAGGAACCAACACATGAAGCACGGCGACTGTGGCAGAGGGGTTGGCATGAGCAGCCGTAGGACCCCTCTGCAGACTGAGAGGCCATTTCCCTGAGGCTGGTGATGGCACTGAAGGCAAGGAGGCGAGAACAGCCCCAGGAGTCCTCACCCATCTTCCTGTCTGTCCTGCTTTGCTCTCCAGAAGCTACTGGCCGAGTGCCAGGACCAGCAGTGGTGCCAGTTCTTGGTGCACAGCCAAGTCTTTGGGCCAGACCCGTGCCCTGGGACACACAAGTACCTCATCACTTCCTACAAGTGTCGGCCAGGTAAGGTGGAGTGAGGTATGGGCAATGCTGCATGGGGGCTTCCCTGGCCTCCTGTGCCTCCAGCCCTGCCCTGGGCAGCGCTCAGACCCTTGGCTGGGCTCAGGGAGGAGGGGATTGCAGGTGACTCGCGATGCACAGAGACACTCTGCGGTGACATTCCCCAGGGAACCATCGGGTCAAGACTGTGTGTGAGAACGACAAGCTGAGGCTGCAGTGCCGACCAAAATCCATCCTGGCCATTTATTCTGCAAATTACGGACGATTTCTGCGGGGCAAACCAGAGTGTGAAGCCCGGAACCCTGAGGGACCCCATATAGGTATGCTAGATCAGTTTGAGCCAGAAATGGCGCAGGAGCCCTGCAGAGAGCATGGCACACATATGCAATTGGGCTGTACCTGTGCCCCTTGGCCACAGCTGGCTGGTGCCTGGTGGGCAGGGGCAGGTCTGCCCGTGGGTCCATGTCCCATGTCTCTGCAGAGTGCTTGGCTCCGGATGCCCTGCGGAGGGTCTCCAAGAAGTGCCACCGCAAGGGGAACTGCACCGTGGCTGCTGACCAGGCCACCTTTGGGGACCCATGCCTGCCCGGCATGAAGAAACAGCTGCGAGTGTCCTACACCTGCGGTGAGAGCCACCCACGAGGGCTGAGCCCCTGCTGTGCCCGCCCCATGCTGTGCAGGCAGGGCTGTGGGGCTCCTGGGGGAGGCAGGGGCTGCTGGGGACAAGCAGGGTGGTGATGCTCAGCCTTTGCTCTCCTTGCAGTGCCCAAGCAGCTGCTGGAGGAGGTGGGCCCTGACACCTCAGACCCCTTCCTGCTCTCGGACTATATGCACGGTAACGTGGGAGGAAGGCTATGCCAAAAGCAGTGCGGCACCGTGTCTGTGCCTGGGTGAACCAAGCTTTCCATGGCCTGTCTACATCTGCAGTGCCCACCGCCGGCACGAGCCCTGCAGCTCCATCCCAGCAGTGCTGCCCCATCAGTTGTTGCCCAGGGGCTGGAGAGATGTGCTCTGCTGGGAGCGGGGGAGCCGCAGAGGAGCTCCCCAGCGGGCAGGGAAACGCTTCTGCAGGGAGGAAGGAGTTCGGTGTAGGGAAGGAGACAGGCAGGGACAGGCAGACAGGCAGTGGGGCGCTGGGGGGCACCTCGTGTCACAGCCCGCATCCCCTTGTTCGCTGCAGGTGGCTGGTACAAAGGGCCCAGGTTCTCCAGGCTCCGGGAAGACCGGATGATTTTTACTAGCACTCTGGCAGCTTTTGCCCACCTTTGGGGTACGTGCCCTCCCCAGCACTTACACAGCATCTGGGGCAGCAGGACGGGCTTGGGAGGGTGGCTCAGGTCCTGAGGTCCCTGCTCAGCCTGGGGCTCAGCTCAGAGGCAGACAGACCCCAAAGCCTCCGGCAGGGTCAGCAGGCATGTGGGGCAGGAATGCAACAAGTGCCCATGTGGGCTTGTGGGGGGAATGTAGGGCAAGAGCTCGGAGGTTGAATGAGCCCCGAGGTCCCACAGCACCATCAGTCATGGGTCCTGCAGCCCTGCCCTCGGACCTCCCTTACTGATGGGCTGAATTGCCTGCTGGGTCTCCTTCCTTCCTGCCCTGTCTGCAGGGGCCCTTGCTGATGGAGGGCACTTCTCTGCAGGCAAAAGTTTGCCTTGCCAGGGGAAATTACTCATTTAAATCCCTGGAGAGATGATTCCTCTCACTGTGCTGCTTACCACACCTCCCAGTGGGGATTTCCAATGGGGAAACAGGCATTTTGGGACACTAGTGGGTGCTGGTGAGGCTCTGGTTGACGCTCCCATGGTCACTGGGGCAGGGTCTGTCCTGCCCCTGCAGCCTGGGTGCTGAGGGCATCCCTGCTCCCCTCCTCTTCCTCCCCTGGGCACAGGTCCCCAGCCAGATGCGGAGGCCGTTTGTACCCTAGTGTCTCTTTGTTCTTCACTCCCCAGGAGTTCCAGAGAAAGTTGGCCTCTACTTTCTTTGCGGGGTCTCAGGAGGCCTCATGCTCCTGCTGTGCATCATCAGCCCCAAAACGACGTTCCTGCAGGAGCTGGGAGAGGCTCTCAAGGACCCGGAGCTGGGGAGCAGCTCGGAGCTGAGCAGGACCAAGCTGCGCGAGGAGCAGGACGAAGAGCTTCCTGACGACAGCTCCTCGGACTCCTCCTTCCGCCGCCTCACCCGCACCTACCGGGCCACCGACAGCATCTTCAGCCCCGAGCTGACGGCGGCCATGGAGGGGGCGGTGGAGCACCAGGGCCGCGGGGGGGAGGAGATCTGGATGCCCAAAGAGTCGAGCCCATATGCCATCCACAAGATCAAATCGGCCACCAAATAAGAACTGAAACAAAACAGCTGGAAGGGTGCCAGGGATTAAGTGGGATATGACACGAGATACAAGATTTTGGGCTCCTCGGCGTGAGTGGGCATCCTGAGTGGCAGCAGGAACAGGGACAGAGCAGCCTCAGTGTGGCCACCAACCCACTGCTCCACTAGTCTGGAAACCTCTAACCCAGGGGTAAGATGTGGTCCCTGGGTGTGATGAGGGGCTGCAGGGTGGGTTGTGGGGCCACTGGGTCCTTTATCACAAACACGCCGCTAACCCCAAGCTAACCTCCCCGTGCTCGGCTGGCTCTAGTACTTAACCCTGCCCAGCCACGCCGAGCACACACTTGGCCTTGCCGGGCGCTTTGCTCCTGTTTATTCTTGGGTGCTGGCTTCCACCCCTGGTGCTGCAAACAGCCCCCAGCGCTCAGACAGCATGCAGATGGCAGGTGCAGAAATGGCCAGGACATGGGGACGATGTGGAGCGGGCGGGAGAGCGCTGCGAGCATCCCCCAGCACAGCCCTGGTATCCCCCGTGGGGCTGCGGGCATTTGGGAGCTCTGCCACCTCGCTTTGCTCTGTGCTTTCCTTCTTGTTTTCCCCGCTGGCAGGAGAGCTCCGGGCTCACTTGCTGGGGCTTTTTCCAGTAAATAAATGCAGCAGCTCATAGACACAGTGTCCCTCCCTGACTTCTGCCATTAATAGAGAAAAGGGAGGAAAAAGGAAGCGGTAAAGCTCAGTCGTCATGTGCGGATCTGCTTCTTGCCTCCTGCTGGTGTTTCTGGTGCTGAGCCATGGGGAGCAACAAGTTGGGCCTGTTTTAGCCTGGGAAAGGGTAAGGTTTTAGCCTGGGGAAGGGAAAGCAGTCCTTGTGGATCCCATGAACGACACTTTCCTGCCCTTGCAACTTGTCTTGAGCCCGAGGCTCTCTGTCTGGTAAGCAATCCTGGAGCGAACATTCCCATGTGCTGTGCGGAGGGGCTTCTCGGCAGCTTCACGGTGTCAGGAACCTGGGCTGGGGGCTCCAGCTCCGTAAGGCAGCGTGGGCTCTGCAGTGCTGGGGAAAGGGGCTGGATGGGAGCAGCGACCCAGCTCTTGCACATTGGGAACACTGCAGGTACAAATGTTCTTGAGCTAGCACATAGCAGGGTCCGTTTTTCCATCCGCCATTGCGCATGAAGTGCCTGGACTGGGTGCAGCAAGAGAGGGCTGTAGGGGACATCAGTGCACCCCTTAACCCAGCTGTTGGGGGCCGGGGAGGCCCCAGCCCCATCTCTGCAGCCAGAGCCGCGCTGTGCTCGGCGGTGGATGCTCTCCCGGTGCAGAGCCCAGTGCCACCGCAATGCAGGAGCCTTGCACTGCTGCTCCAGGGAGGGGGGCAAGGACTGGCATCCTGCCTGATTTGGGGAGTTAATGTGGGATGCTCAAGGGGAATTTGAGGGACTCTCACCTCAAACCAGCACCCAGTGTCCTTTGATGACAGGCAGGAGTGAGACCATGCCTGGACCCCTGGCACATCTCCTGCTGCAGACCCAAGGCATTCACCTTGCAGGGTCCGCTTCTTGCTTCCCCCAGCTTTCCTCCAGTCCCCCGGATGGCTGGGTGGGATTCCAGCATGTGGCGTGAGCCACCGCCCGCAGCAGGGCTGGATCCCCACAGCCTCCCCAGGGGCGGCAGCCATGGGGACTGGAAAAGCCGGCTTCCCCCTGCCAAGCCCGGGCAGGACGGGCAGACACAGACCTATCCCAAAGCGGCAGCTCGTCCAAGCCCCACAGAGCCGCGGGCAGATTTGGATGGGGGTTTTTGGCTGATGATCTTATCCCACAGGCCGATGCACCGTGTTTACATCTGCAGTGGGATGTGTCCCAGCTCTGACTCGTGAGTACGCGCCCAACTCCTATATTTGGCTGGAGTACGCACTGCCCCAACATGCACAAGGAGAGGCAGACAACTGGATCCTATAAGGATCCCAGACCGATCATGGGTGAACCTCAGGGAGCTCCCAGGCCAGGGGTGGCAGCGGTGGCACCAGGGGACCTGGGGCTGGAGAATACAAGTGGCCGAGAAGGAAACAAGATGGGCTGGAGCCACAGCAGCCCTGCCCAGTTTGGGGGACTGAAGGTACCCGAGATCTGTGGGACGCAGGTTCAAAGCCTTGTGGGCTTCCCTCAGCCGTGCCACATCCCACAGCCGTTCTGCTGCTCCTGGCTGTCAGTGGCCCCAGGTCTTTCTGCTGGAGAGGTGGCAGAGCTGCCCACACGCAGCCTGAGCTGCCCTGCTTGTCAGCACAGAGCAGGACTCATCCTGCCCTCATGGCCCCTGGGCAGCATGTTTAAGTCCCCTCGGAGGCTGGCACCAGGAGGTTTCCCTAACAAGGGTTCATCAGCTCCACCAGCAACAGCAGCACATGGGTGTGAGATTATCCCAAAGGATTTCCTTGGGTTAAACTTAGGAATCTTCTGGCTGGGGAAAGCTCTCCTCTACTGCAGCGCTGAGCTCTGCTGAGCTTATCTCCACTGGGGGTTTCCCTTGAGCCTGAAGCCTGGCACAGTGCTGAAAGCCCCCAGGAGCTGGAGAGGGGAAAGGGACCTCTGCACGACAGGTGGCACATGTGCCACCCCCCATCCCTGTCCCCAAGGGAAAGGGGATCAGGTCAGAGCATTCCTGAAGCCTCTGGGACCATGGGAGCAGCTCAGATGTTGTGTGGGCTGGTCAGGGGCTGTCCAGCAACAACCACCTTGCACAAACAGAGCAGTCCCTGCCCTCAGAGCCTCTTTTTGCTCCCACCAGTGCAGCTCAGCATCCCCCAGCTGAGCTCAGGTGATGGGCATGGGGCGGGTGCTGGGTTCCCGCTGCCACCCTGCAGCCACTGCCAGCCCTGCTCCCCCAGGTACTTGTCATGGCCACCTGTGACATGGATGCTACTCAACACCTCCATTCTCCTCCCAGAAAATGAGATGTTGGGGGCAGGGAGTGGCTGGCTGGGGACTCCTCAGTGAGAAGGTCAACCTCCCCACTTCTGCTCTCAGCAGGGGATGGGAAGTGGACGGACCCTCTGAGAGCAACCAAGCCCAAGATGGACTCTCTTGGATCCCTCGAGCACAGCGGTCAGGAGCAGAAGGCAGGGGAGGAGGCAAGAGGGACAGACCCTTTCCCCCAGCCGTGCTGCAAGGGCTTTGTAGGGCAAGCAGGATTCCCCCTGGTGAGCATTGAACAGCACTGTTCGAGGTCATTTGCAGCAGTGGATTGTAGCCCTTAGAGCTCAACCAACAAGGGTGAACTGGTGGCTGCTGATGCCATCCCTGCCCAGCCTGGCATAACAGGCTTACTCGACCCCTTAACCAAATGTGATATTTTGGTTCAAGGCCCACAGGAGGTAAAGCCCTAAGCCATAATTGAGCCAAGAACTTCTCTAGTTCAAATCTGCTCCCTGAAAACCCACAAAGGAGCAGGGACACAGTGAGCATCAACGCATATGAGCTTGGAACACCCATCATGCAATTAACTCAGGAAAAGTGGGTGGCTTTTTCAAGACTCGTTTATCAAGGAACAAAGAAAGTTGTGGGTACAAGAAGTCTCACGCAGACCTTTTGCGTTGCATACAATTTGACTACGAGCCAACCACTTTATTCTGCAGATCTGACGGCCTGGGTGAGGTTTTGTGAGCTCTCCCTGCACAGCGGGGACACCCTCGAGGTTGCCCCTCGAGACAGGACCTTTCACCGCCTGCGGATCTTTGGTACGCGGGCAATGTCTCACATAACCTTGTCACGCGGTAACTCAGATTTGTGCCTTGCTAACTTGGATTTTGTGCTGGCAGCTTTGATTCTGCCTTGGTGGTCTTGAATCATCGTTCCAACGATTGTGCAGTACAGTAACAGTGAACCTCGCCATAAAGCTTTATTACATTGCACTTTTACAACATCACATTAAAAACACTTTTGCCGATGCCTTCTTTAAGCGAACTAAATCACCCATTCAGAGCACAAGGTGACAGGAGCTGCGTGACCAGCCAGGGTACACCCTGGCCCCAAACCAGAAACCCCCCACGCGGTGGGAAAGCACAGCCCCGCTGTCCGGAGGGGGCAAAGCAGAGATCCACAGCCCTGGCTGCAGGCAGAGGAAAGGGGCAGCAGGCCAGGGTGGAGGCCCCGGCGTGAGCGCTGGGATCTGTGGAGGTCGCTCCATCCTCCCATGAAGGACGAGAGAACCGGGTCTGCCCGGGCACGGCGGCATCGCGACCAGCCCACGCTCACCCACCGCCGCCATAGCACCCTGCAACGCCGGCCCCGCGAGGAGGATTTAAACGGCAACGGTCCCACCAATCACCGCGCGCCTCGGCCGGTCCGCCCCGCCTCCTCGGCAAAGACGCCTCTCCATTGGCCTCCTGGGCTGAATTTTAAACCCTGCCGCCCTGCCCCTTGGCAACGGCATCTCTGCTCGCTCGCCGATTGGCCGCACCTGGCACCGCCCCGCGCTCTCACTGGTCGACGCTCGGCCAGTGCTGGCCGGCCGCTGCCGAACTGCTACTTTCAAAAGCGCCGGGGCCGCTGCGGGGCTGTGCTGCAGGTGAGCGGGGCTGGGGCTGGGGCTGGGGCTGGGGCTGGGGCTGGGGCTGGGGCTGGGGCTGGGGCTGGGGCTGGGGCTGGGGCTGGGGCTGGGGCTGGGGCTGGGGCTGGGGCTGGGGGTCCCTGGCTTTCCCCCCTCTTGCATCCCCACAGATTCAGTTTTCCCCCCTTTCCGCGGTACCTCGTGAGATCGCAGGGGTGCAGACCCCTGTCCCCTGGGGTGCAGAGGTGTCCCTGAGCCCGCTTCCCCCTGGTGTTGGGGTGTAGGGGAGGGCGAGTTCTTACGTTGTTCTGCGGGATGCAGGGGCCTGGGAACCGCCCCTTCCCCGCTGCTCCCAGCGTCCCATGGGTGTCGTGATGCTCCGTGTCCCTCTTCCCCCGGGGAGCACGCCGGTCCTTGCTGCACCCCGCTCAGGGCGCTCTGCCTGCCGTGCTCAGGGAGGGGGTTGGGGTCTGTCCCTTGCTGCACCTCCCGGGGGTACACGTGCCCCGTGATCCTGCCCCTGGCTGTTGGGGTGTCCCTGGGGACGGCAGCCACCCCCATCAAGCCCTGCTCTGCTCCCAGCTCGCTTGTAGAGGCCGACAGACACAATGCCACTGCCACGCAATGCCAGGGTGCTGAGCACCAAGCAGCCCCGAGCAGGCAAGGTGGGCCCTGCTGCAGAGAATGCCAACCCAGACAAGGTGAGTCCCAAACCGGGGAGAGGGGGGCTCCTGTGGGGCAAATGGCCCCCCATCTTCTAACAGCTTCTATTGCAGGAAGAGAATGCTCAGGCCAAGAGGTCGCCATCCTCACCCCAGGGTGGGCCCAAGAAGAGGTCGGCGTTTGGGGACATCACCAATGTGAGTGCCGCTGTGGGGTGGGGGCTTTGGTGCCCCCAATGGCAGTGGGGCTGGGTATCCCCTCCGGCAGCAGGAGGAGGGGTCTCCCCGCAGGACACACCTCCCTGCCCCATGCACCCTTCTGAACAGCCCCATTCTCACCCAAACAGGCTCGCAAGAGCCAGGTGGTGGCAGGAAAGAAGGAGGCCGTCAAAGTGGCACCGCACAAGACACAGAGAGCCCATACTGCCCTGGGGGTGGTCAAGAACAATGAGATCAACCTGAAAAAGTGAGTATCTGGTGGAGATGGTGACAGGGACCAGGGCAGGGGGGGACACTGGAGGGCCAGCACCTGTAAATCCATTTCATGGGGAAGAACATGCAGTGATGGGGACTTCTTTTGGGCAATGGAGACCATGAGCCGCATGGGAGGGGCAGACAGTAGATAAAATAATGTCAAGTTGCGCCAGGGGATGTTTAGATTGGGTATTAGGAGAAATTTCTTCATGGAAAGGATAGTCAGGCATTGGAACAGGCTGCCCGGGTAAGTGGTGGAGTGACCATCCATGGAGGTACATAGAAGGGCTCTAGATGTGGCTCTTAGGGACACGGTTTAGTGGTGAATTTGGCAGTGTTAGGTTTACAGTTGGACTTGATGATCTTAAAGGTCTTTTCCAAACTAAATGATTCTGAAAGACTCTAGGGGGATACTTTAAGGATGGCTTAGCCCCTTCCTGAGCAACAAGGAGGTCTGGAGAGCCACTTTTGGCCAGAAGATGTGGTTCCTCTCAGCAATGATTCATGCTCTTGTCCTGTCCAGGTCAATGAAGAAAACTCCCCCAATTGAGACTCCTGCAGAGCCCAAGGAGGATCCTGTTCCAGAGAAGCCAGCGCCTGTGCAGGTACTGAAGCCCTCTGGGCCCCCAGCCTCATCCTGACAGTGCTGGTCTATGGCTGCTGTTGGTGATACTGGGGCATCAGGCAGTGCTTTGGACCTTGGAAATGCTTTGGCCAGTGTGGTGGGAACCCCACCACCTTCTTCCCATGGGAAGGAGCGGGGTGGGGGCTGTGGGGTGGTGGGGGCTGATGGGAAGAGGATACAGAGGTGCAGCAGCCTTGCCCTGAAGGGTTGACCAGCACCTGCAGAGAGAGCTTGGGTCCTCCCCCTGACTGCTGTCTCCTTTGTCCTGCCAGGCACCAGCAGTGGAGGACATAGACAAGGAGCAGCTGGGTGACCCCTATGCCAATGCAGAGTACGCCAAGGAGATCTTTGAATACATGCGGGAAAGAGAGGTGGGTGATACCTGGCCAGGGGTGGCAGCCCTGTCCAGGGAAGGAGTGACCATGTGGGCAGGGCCACCTGCTGCCCAGAGGCTCTGAGCACCTGGTGGGGGCCCACATGAGGTGGCAGGGGTCTCATTTGAGGATGGTGGTGTCCAGTGAGTCCCTGACAAGCCTTGTACGTTGGCAGGAGAAATTCATCCTCCCTGACTACATGGAGAAGCAGCCAGACATCAGTGGGGACATGCGTGCCATCCTGGTGGACTGGATGGTGGAGGTGCAGGTATGTGGGCATGGGCAAGGCCTTCTGCAGCACAGCCCCCACCCTGGGCTGTCCCTATGGGACCCCAGTGTGTTGGCAGAGGCTCCTGCAGCTGTCCCCAGTGCAGAGCTGGTCTTGCTGCTCCCCAGGTTGGGCATGTGCCCACATCCCCTCCTCTGAGCCCAGCCCAGGGGAGGGAAGCTGGGTCAGCAGGGCCTAGCTTCTCCCTGATACCCTGTCCCTCTGCCCGCATCCTCGCAGGAGAACTTTGAGCTGAACCATGAGACGCTGTACCTGGCTGTGAAGCTGGTGGACCACTACCTGGTGGAGGTGGTGAGCATGAGGGACAAGCTGCAGCTCATCGGCTCCACTGCCATCCTCATCGCCTCCAAATTTGAGGTGACTCCTTGTGTTCTGTGCTGGGGCAGAGGGGGCTGTGCCTCTCTGGTCCCCATGGGTAACTGGAGAAGGCCTGAGAGCTGCTGGGGTGGCGTGTCTGTCCTTGTGTTACCCCTTGCGTTACCCCTCCCTATCCCAGTGTGAATGCAGTTCCTGATGAGCTGGATCCCGTCTCCTGGTGTCACTGGAGACCTGGCTCCCCTCTGCTCGGCAGAGACCGAAAGGACACCTGAGTTCACCTCATACAAGCAAGGCTCATACTTAGAGCCCAGGACTGGGGCAGTAAACACAACATACAAGCCCCATGGGATGCTGTAGAGTCCTTTTGGGGTCTGACAGGGCACAAGCCCTTACAGGGCCTGCACACCAGTAGGATTTCCTAAGTGTTGCCAGGATGAGCCCATCAGTGTGCTGAGCAGTTGTGCCCCAGCAGGAGCGGTGCCCACCATGCGTGGATGATTTCCTCTACATCTGCGACGACGCCTACAAGCGGGAAGAGCTCATTGCTATGGAGGTGAACATCCTCAGCACCCTCAAGTTTGACATCAACATCCCCATCCCCTACCGCTTCCTGCGACGCTTTGCCAAGGTGGGTGCAGCAGGAGGGTGGGCTGGTGTCCAGGTGCCTCCAGGGCCCCTTTGTGGCAGCAAGGAGCGTTGGGCCAGACCTCCCAACAGAGCCGAGGATGCTGCTCTGTCAGGCTTGGTTTGTGAGGTCTGTGCCTTGTGCCCCAGAGGCAGCACTCTAGATCCCCAAAAAGGTTGCGGGGGAGTAGTGCTGCTAAAAAAGCTCAGCCTTTCCCTGCCTGCCTGGCCGTAGTGCGCCCGTGCCACCATGGAGACGCTGACGCTGGCCCGCTTCCTCTGCGAAATGACGCTGCAGGAGTATGACTATGCCCGGGAGAGCCCCTCCAAGCTGGCTGCCAGCTGCCTGCTGCTGGCACTCACCATGAAGAACCTCGGTGGCTGGGTAAGCGCCTGCCCAACCTGCTGTCCGCCTCCGAAGCCCCCTGGTCAGCACCACGGGGGTGCAGGAGCAGATGGATCAGTGTGTGGATGATGTTCTGGGGCTGTGCTCAGATTTGGGGGGGCTAGTGAGGGAAGATGATGGATGTTCCACCACTGAGAGGGCCCGGCTCAGCCCTGCTGCCCCTTTGCAGACGCCCACACTGGAGTACTACAGCGGCTACCGCTCCCAGGACCTGCACCCCCTGGTGAAGAGGCTGAATTTCCTGCTCACGTACCAGCCCCATGACAAGTTGAAAGCTGTGCGCACCAAGTACTCACACAGGTGAGCAGCGTGGGTCTCTACCTCGTGTCTGCTCCCTCCACAGAGGGTGGCACCACCGGCATGCACCCTTGGGTGCTGCAGAGAGCTAGGGGGCCTTGGTGGATGCGTGTCAGGGCTGTGACTGACCCCTAATCATTGTGGGTTCCTTCCAGAGTCTTCTTTGAGGTTGCCAAAGTCACCCCCATGGACATGCTCAAGCTGGAGGAGACACTGAAGAGCTGCTAGCCTGGTCTCTGTAAATAAACTGTAAATAGCTGGGTGCTCTCTGGCAGGGGAGTTCCATGTACATAAATAATACTAATTTTAACTGATGGGGAGGGAGGGGGGTGGAAAAAAAAATCATATGAAACTGTCAATAAAATATTCTGTTTGTGTTACATGCTGGTGGTGGCTGCTGGGCCAGGGCTATGGGATGATGTAGATCCCCTTGCCGGGGTGGGGGTGCATGGTGGGGAGTAGGAAGCTGTAAGGCCCCTGTCCTCATCCCCATTTCCCCCCTCACCCTGCCTTCCCTGAGGTAATGACACTACACAAGCAGCAGCCATGAGTATCTCTTCTCCAAATATTTACACAGCTTAAATACCCACAGAGGGGAGGGGGGTCATTGCTTTGGCCCCAGCTCCTGTAGCGACCCCACCAGGGGCTGGACTGGCAGTGGCACCATGTTGCCTACAGGGCTAGACCTCTGCTTTAGTGTTTCCAGCCCCAGAGGCTCGGGGAGAAGCAGCAGCTCCAGGGACGCTGGGGGACAAACAGATGAAGCGAGGCAAGCAGGGGGGCTCCACACGCGCGGGGTGGGGCAGGGAGCGGGAGCCCCCCTGCCTGACCCCTGGTCCTGAGGGGCGGCACTGGGGCTGGGCTCCTGCCCTGCTGCCGCCCTAGGGGGGGTTGCTGAGCTCCTTAATGGCCTGGAGGATTCTCTTCATGTGGCCCACTTTGGTGATCCCCAGGTCCTGCAGAAGGAGGGGGGAGCTGATGTGTTTGTAGGACCCCAGCCCTCGGCTCTCCCAGGCAAGGAAGCCGTGGGACGGAGGAAGAGGCTGCCAAGCCCGGCTCCCCATGCTCTCCCTGCCAGAGCAAGGTCCTTGCTGGGAGCCCTCTGGCAAGCACAGGAGAGGGCATGGTGCCGTTGATCCTGCTTTGGGCAGGTGCACAGAGCATCGCAAGGTGGGGGCCGGGCCAACCCTCTCCCCTGCTTCCAGCCCCTGCGTGCAAGCTAAGCAAGCAGTGCAAGCTCAGCCCCGCGGGGCTGGGTGCAGGGTCAGCACATGCCTTTTCTCCCCACGAGGGATGGTGAGAGGAGGAATGGAGGACACCGTGCTCCCCAGGGCTGGGAGTCCCTCAGGGGCACAAGGGAGGTTGTACCTTCAGGTCTCTCCTCTCCAGCAGGATCAACTCAGAGCCCTGGATGTCATGTCGGACAAAAATGTCTCTGTACTCCCCTAAACCGAGCGCTTCCAGCCAAGCTGCCACCTCCTCGGAGCCCCACTTGTCCGCTAGCAGGGAGGAAAACCAGAGCGGTGGCCCAGGCTCCCGCGCAGGCAGCTGGGCACGCAGGCAGGCGCAGGCAGACCGGGGCAGCGGTGGCGGCAGGCTGCAGACAGCACCCCACACCCCCAGCTCTGGCAGGGCCAGAGGCCTCAGCAGGCTCAGCCTGGAGCAGTTTCTACTCTCTTTAGCTTATGGAGCATCCAAGCTTCTCCCCCTCAACAAGACCCCCCAGCCCTGGGGCAGGGACTTACCCAAAGGGCTGAGCGGTACCAGAGCCCCCTTTTCCCACTTGCAGTGGTGATGGAGTTACAGGGCCGAGGGGCTCCGCATGTCCGTTAGCAGAAAAATTAAGCTCTATGGGACTGTTGGTGACAAAGGTGACATCCCCAGGCAGCCAGGACATGCCCTGTCCCCCTCCCAGAGGGTCCCTCTGCAGCGTGCCCAGGACAGGAGCCTGACAGATAGGTCAGCATGTGGGGGTCCCTACCAACACGGGCTGCGCCTCTCTCCCCCGTGCCGTGCTGCCTGCTTTACCTGGGAGTGCACTGTTGGTTTTCTGCTTTTGCCCTTTGTCCTTGTCCTTCCTGGGCTTGGGGATGTTGAGGCGAAGCTTGAAGCTGCCCTTGTTGGTACTGCCGGCACTTTCCTGTGCAAAGCCAGGCTAAGCAGGGTGCTACAGCCCCCGGGAATACCTGGTGGGCTATGCCACCCCGGTCCCGTGCACCCACCTCCTCAGCGGGGTGGGCGATGGGCCCCAGCCAGTGGATGTCCAGCAGCCGCTGCAGCTCCTGGCCCAGCACGCTCAGGGGGCCGTGCAGCGCCTCCTCCTCCTGCGGCGAGTCCAGCTGTGGGGGACAGGGACCATCCCCCGAGCTGCAGGCCAAGGGCACAGGCCCCACCACTGGGGGGCTCGGGGTGCTCTCCAGCCCCCGACTCACCGCCTTCCCTTCCAGGAACGCCCTGGTCTCAGCATACAGCTCCTTGATGCTCAGCACCACCTCCACAGCCGCATTCCTGCTGAGAAACTGGGGGGCGTGGAGGGGTGACCCCTTGAGCATCAGGTCCTGGGGGCCGCCGGGGGAGGTTGGTTTGTACCCCAGTCCTGCTCACCTCTGAGGTGCCCGTGGCTTTGTTGGAGAGGGCTTCGCTCAGCGCCAGGGAGCTGCTGTTGACGGCGTGCGCCAGCTCCTGCTCCATGGCTTTGTGAACCTTGGCTGCCTCGTGGATCCTGCGGGTGAGAGGGGCTGGAGCTGCCGGGGCCCCCCCGGGCTGGACGGATGATACAGGACTAGGAGACCCTTATAGCTCTGGGTGGCCACAGTGAAGCTCTCCCCACCTGTGCCCACCACATCCCCATCCCGCTGCCTGACCTGGCGATGAGGGTCTCGGCAACCTGCGAGACCTGCTGCAAGAGGCTGCTCTCCTCCTCGGTCAGGTACTCCATGGACTGCTGGGAGCTGAGCCGTGGCCGGGCAGCCGCTCGGTAGCTCTCCCCCTTCTGCTTGTCCTCCCAGGACTTGAGGGTACTTTCAAATGCCTGCAGAGGTGACCGCCCCCCAGCCTGTCACACCTGCCCGTGCCCCAGCACAGTCCCGCCGTGCAGACTGTGCAACCCCGAGCTCACCCTGTCCCTTGTCAGCATCTGGGCTCGGTTCTTGTGCTGAATCTTGATGATGCCAGGTGGCTGGATCCAGGCTTCTCCGTCCACCTGCACAGGGACGCCCTCGTCCCCCCCGGATGGTGATCTTCACCATGCGGCACTGCGGGGCAGACGGCCCGGGGCTGGCATCGCGCTGGCACTGTGCCGCTGGCTTCAGCCGCTGTGCCGGGGCTGAAAAGCCTCCTGGTGCCAGGTGAGTGCCAGCCGGGAGCCCAGCTGAGCTGCACCACTGGTGCCCCAACAGCTTTCTGGCACCACGCAGGCTCCCACAGGGTCACTTGCCCCTACCTGTGCGATGCGATGGTGCTGGAGGTTGATGACCCGCGACACAGCCATCTGGATGCTGCCAAAGACGGCCACCACCTCCAGCTTCTTGTCATCGAAGGATGGAGCCCCGAAGTTCTGTAGTGGACCAGTACAAGTGAGAGTCACAAACCCAGCTCATTTTGGGACCCAGCTTTTCCCGCTGTGTGTGCCCAGGCATGGACACCCCAGACCACCGCCTGAGGGCTTGTGGGTTCCCTGGGACTGTGGGAAGGATGTTGTGCTCTCCTCCCCTACCCCACAGCACTGGCACTCACGTTGTCCTCCTTGGTGCCTCCCCAGAAGTTGATGCCCCCAGCGTAGCTGGGGATGTTGAGGACAGCAATGCCCTGCAGGCTGGGCAGCGAGATGGGCACTCCGTCGCACTGCAAGAGAGGGCTGAGCCTGGGGCCGCCACGCCACCACCCCCCGCCCCGTCCCTGTGCCCCCCAGGCCAGCACCTCCAGCTGCACCCGCTGCTCCAGGTTCTTGTAGGTACGCTGCAGGAGCTCCTTCGTGCCCAGCACCCCGTACCACATCATGTTCTTGGTGCGGCTGCTGCGGGTCAAAGAGGGCCGGGTGAGAGGGGCTGCAGGCTCCCCTCAGCGTGCCACAGGTCTGTGCCCTCCCCGGGCACTGGGCTGAACCAGCCGGGCTGGAGCACTGGTTCTGCACCTGCCTCGGCTTCCCCGCTCCCAGAACAGGGGGCTGCCCACTTGCACAGGCTGCAGCACTTGGCATCCTCCCACGCTGGCATGGCAACGCCTCCTCTGCCCAGGTGCAGAGTGGGCAAATCCCACCAAGCTCTTGTGTGCCCATGCACACATCCAGGGGGCATCAGCAGCCAGAGCCTCATAGCATCCCTCCCCGCTTCCCACGCAATCTGCCACACACCCAGGGTGCTCACCCCAGCACCACGGCAATGGCTGCAGGAGGAAAACCTGCCACAGAAAGGGGTCCCCAGCCAGGCATGGCAGCCCCAAGCTGACCCCATGCCTCCCAGCATCCCAATGCTCCATCCTATTTTGGGCCTCAGAAAGCCAGGGGGGAGTATATGTTTTTCCCAGTGCAACCTGGGAGGTTTCAGCGAACCTGCACTTCTTGGGGTGCTCGTCCCGTTTGTTGTTGAACTCCAAGGAGATCTTCGCATCCAGGCCGATGCCAAAGTAGTTATTCATGACGCACTTCTCCAAGAAGTGGCTGAAAGTAGCGGACAGGGCGGGCAGGTTGGGAGGCAGCTGCACAAAGGCAGCCACCGGGCTGGGACCAGAGGACGAGGTGTAACACCCACCGGAGCTGCAATGTGAGCTCCCGGAGGGGTTAGCGTTGGAAAGTCCGACCCAAACCAGTAGGGCTGGCTGGAGCCCTCTCAGTCCCGTGCCGGGGCACCCCTGGCGCACCCAGGACCTGCTTGTGCTGGGCACAGGGGGAGCCCCGAGCTCCCAGCATGAGCACGGTGCTGGCCAAGCGGGCAGCAAGAGCTGGTGCAGCTGGCACACGCAGCGCGGTCACTGCCGGGCCGGGCTGTGCCCCGCGGCTGCCGTGCTGGCAGGCAGAGGATGCCCCAGCAGCCATCGCCAGGAAGCAACATGATTCAGGTCTGCTCCCGCTGCCTGATGGACAGCAAGGGCAGGGGGGCAGGACCCCAGACTCACAGGGCACTGGGGTCTTCGGGGAACTGCAAGCTGCCGAAGGTGTCTGGCCGGTCCAGGATGATGGAGGAAGACGCGGAGGTCACTGTCTCGCGTCGGGAGCCTGGTCGGGGAGGAGAGAAGGCAGCTGCTGAACTGGCTCCTAGCCTGAGCCCACCTCACAGCTCACCTCCACGGCCCCCCAAAAAGCCACATGCCACACTGGCATCTTACTGAGCCTCTCCTCGTCCTTGTTGAGTTCCTCCGAGCTGTCCTTCTTGCTGGGGCCTGTGCTGCCCCGGTAGGCTTGTGTCTGTTTGTTCTGCTCATCCACAGCTGGACACAAAGAGAAGCATGACAGCAAGTCCCAGGCAGCCCCATGGCCCTGTGCCCCCTCCCTGGGTCAGCCTTGTGGGCATGTGCCAGGCAGGGCCCAGGGTGGCACCTTTGCCCCATGCTGAGGACCTCCCTTGGCCACACCAAGCATGAGAGAGAAGAGCACAGCACTGCTGCCACCCCAAGGATCCAGACAGGGAAACCGAGGCACGGGTCCAGCACAAGCCTGCGGGGGCTCCGCAGCCCATGCCAAGCTGCTGCAGCATCACGCGAGCTGCCAGCCCTCGCCACCCCCCTCACCTTTCTCCGCCTGCTCAATGATTTGCCGCAAAGCTTTCTTCAGGCTGTTTGCCCGCAGCATGAGCTGCTCCTTGGATTTGAAGATGCGAGGCACAGAGCTGGGGTTGAAGCTCCCACCTTTCTCCTGGTCCTTGCTGTTGCCAGGGGCAGCCTGCACCATTCCCTCAGGGACCAAGATGGCCTGAGCCTCCTCATTCAGCTCCCGCACCAGGGAGTCCAGCTTCTCATTCAGCATGGCACACTGCAGGACACCCCCACGCTCAGCACCCCAGCACAAGCCACTGCCCCCACCAGTGCTGGGCGCTCCCCTGGCACCCCGTGCTTGCCTGGCACCGGTAGCACCTGGGCATCCCAAGCACAAGGGCACTTCATCTCTGCTGGGAACTCCACACCTGACTGGTGACCCTGAGTGCACCCCGAGCACAGTGCACCCCGGTGCATGCACAGCCAGGACATGGGCCAGCGGAGCAGACCCTGCCCCTCCAAGGCTGGGGGCTGTGCCATCCAGCTCCCCCAAAACCCACCTTCCGCGCCATCAGCTCAGCCTCCTGTTTGTTCTCCATCGCCCTCTTGTAAGCCCGGCCAACTTCTGCCACAAAGTCGTTGACGGTGCCGCAGAGGAACCTGCGAGGGAAGCGGGTGGAGAGGGGCACACCCCGCTGGGCACAGGTACTGGGGAGGTGCTGCTGGGGTAATGCCCCCTGCGCTGGAGGAGCAGTGCCAGGTTAGCTGCTGAGCAGCCGCTGGTGGCCAGACAGGGGACAGCCTGGCCTGGGGAGGGCTCAGCACCCCTGAGGACATGCTCCCAGCCCCGTTGGGGGGGTTTCAGCACCCCCATCACCAGCCGCCTCCTTACTTGGCAGAGGAGATCACCACCGAGTGCTTGTCCGACTCCAGGATCTTGGCCAGGTGGAAGGCAACAGAGTCGGCGTAGTGGGAGATGTGAACCTGGAGGGGACAGGGTAGCTGGAGCCACGACACCCCGCCGGGTGCCCTGCTCCTGGATGGAGCCTCGTCCAGTCAGCCCTCAACGGGAGATGAACACCCCCCTCAGCCGCCCTCCCAGCCCCCAGGGCAGCAGTGCCCACACCGCCGCGCAGAGCAGATGCTCAGCCACAGCAGGAGGGAAACTGAGGCAAGGGGTTGAAGGGGAGCACACAGAGGAGTCCAAAATAGCCTGCTGCTCCGTCTCACCCTGCTGCCTGCTCCCAGGTGCCAGGCTGAGACCTGCCAGACTCACTTCATCACACATGACCAGCTGCCAGTCCCCTCGCAGTCCCCAGGGACCCCTCCATGACCTCTCCCTGTGCAAACCCAGCCTGTATGCCCCTGAATCAGCTGACGGGGTGAATGGGGATCTGGCCCCCAGCCTGCTCTCTCCTATCTCAAGCCCTCAGTCCCCAGTGGTGCCCACCTGGATGTTGGAGTCCCCGTTCTCCTCCTCCTTCAGGGCTGGGGGGGACTGCTTGGGGGCCTCGTAGGTCAGCACACTCCACCTGCCGAGCAGAGACCACTGCTGCCTGCCACCTCCCAGCACCCCAGCACAGGGACATGTGGGCAGGGGACAAGGACAGGTTGCCTGAGAGGTGCTGAGGTGAGGGGGGAGCAGAGAGGCACACGCCCCACACCAAGCTCACCGGTCCAGCATCTTGGTGGTGGCCCTTTCCAGCTTCTCCAGGATCTGCAGCAGCTGGGTGTCATCGTCGCACAGGCTGCCCCAGCCCAGCACCCGTGCCAGGTCATTGCCGGTCCCCAGGGGCAGGACGCCCAGCTGGCACTGTGCGAGAGAGATAGGGCGGGGGGCTCAGAGCAGCCCTGAGGGGCACCCACAACACCCCTAACCCCAATGTGCCTGTCGCTAGCAGCACCCCAGGGCATGCAAGAGGACTCCGAGCTGCGGTGGTGCCAGCACCGGCACAGTGCCAGCCCACGCCAGCAGTGCCAGGCACTCTCGCTCACTTGTTTGTGGAGGCCAAGGGCATCGATCTCCGACAGCACCCAGCCCACGCTGCCGTCCCCCCCGCACACCAGGATCCGGAAGGTGGAGAACTTCTGGAAGAGGCGCAGCCTGGGCATGAACAGGAGAGGGGGCTGAGGGCTGTGCCAGGTGCCCGCTGGGACCCTGCCGAGGCCACCCCGGCACAGCCAGGCCAGCGCCTACCCCAGGTGCGGGCCCCCGTTCATGAGGTCGAAGACTTGGGCCGGATTGAGAAACTGCTTGAACTTGCGCAGAAACTTGACACCCTGGTTGTCCCCGCTCTTGGAGTTGACAAAGGCCAGGAGAGGGCTGGAGCAGGTGGAGGGGCAGGTGGCCTTCCAGAAACCTGCAGCAAGCCCAAGCACGTGAGCCCCCAGCCCCAGCTCCCACCCCATGAGGACACTGATGGAGACACCTTGGGACAACAGAGGCCACGTGCTGTGTCCTACCTGCAGGGTGCTGGGGCCAGGCAGGAGGGACAGTGATCGAGGTGCCCAGGGTATGGTGAGGGGTGGGAGAAAGAGATGCCAGTGGGGATGGGGAAGGGGATAAGATGGGAATGAGAATGGTGATGGAGATAGGGATGGGCAAGGGTAGTACTAGGGCAGATCTAAGTTAGGTTCCTGCTCCATCACTGTCCCTGCAGGCACAATGTGTCACCCAGCTGACTCGTGTCCCCAGACAGCCACTCCGAAAGGGGCAGCGGTGGTGGGTGTACAGGAGGGTCAGTTCCTTGCTCTGCCAACAGTCCAGCTGGGACAGACCCAGCAAAACCACACAGGAATGGGGCACAGTCCCACCTCGGGGTGCTCCCAGGGGTGGCACTGGCAGCTGGCATGACCACAGGGGACCAGCTGCAGCCCCAAGGGACTGTACTGTCACCCCTGCTGCCTGCTCCTACAAGGGCTCTGGTGGGATGGGGGAGAATGACGCAGAAGCCTCAGGAGGCTTGGCAGCCAGCACTGTGCTTTTAAAGAAATGAGATGGGGAACGAAATGTGCCCGAGGCAGAAGCGGATCAATCACTGGCCCGCAGCCCGCCCCCCAGCTCAGGCACATCTTGGCCATCCTGGTCCTTGGGCCACAAGCCGGTTCCTGCTGGCTCCTTCCCTGGGCAGCCCCGCGATGCTGCAGCGGGGGAAGCACCAGCCCTCAGTGCTGCTGGCACCGGCAGAGCCCGCGGGTGCCACCGGCAGCCCTGCTGCCTCCGGAGCGCGGGGAGCAGCATCCTCGCAGCCCACCACCTGAGCACCGCTCCATCTCTGGTCCCAACCCAGCCGAGCAGATCCGCAAAGCAAAACACCGGGAGCTGCTGAGTCAGAGCGTGGGCTGCCGCAGAGGAGCCCGCTGCCAGCGGCACCGTGCACTGGGGGGACAGTGCGGCGGGAGAAGGGGGCTGAGGCTCCCTGAGCTGCTTCCTGCAGCAGCACCGCCCAGCCCGGCTCCGCAGCGGCCACAGCTGTGCCGGCCTCGGTCGACGGGGCCACCGTGAGACGGACGGGGCAGTGACGGTACCGGGGGGCCCAGCCGTGAGCAGCACAGCTCTGAAGCTGGAGAAGAAGCCGCATGATGGTTACCCTGACAGCATCCCGATGAGTAACGAGAAGCAGATGAGCCACCGGCTGAGCCGAGCGGTGAAAATCATTAAAGAATGAGGAAAGAAATATCCGGAGGAGAAGAACAGATTTTGCTCAGCAGAGGCCAGCTGGGCCCCTCCGGAGAGGGTGAGGGAGACGGAGGCTGGTTCCCGCGGGCTGCACATTGCTTCTCTCCCCAGCACCCCGCAGCACCCACACTGCACTAACCAAAAAAAACGGCTGAGGTACAGACACTGAGAAAATAATCCAAGCAAGGGCCTCATCCTGCCCTGCAAGGCGCTGAACCATTGGGGTGCAACAAGTGGCATCTCGCATCAGGAGCTCAGGGCTGGCACCGCTGACCCCAGCACAGAGGGACCATGACCAGGGCCACCGTGAGAGGCAGCCTGGCAGGAGCAACTGAAGGCACATGCAGGGCAGAATGCCACCCCAAAGCACGGCATTGTCACAGCACAGAGCAGAGCACAAAGCAACACGCGGCCTTCAACCACAGGTGTGACAGGGAGGGGCAGTGACTCCGGAGCCTCCTGGTGCTGGTGTTGCTGGTGCCGCACAGGAAGGTGGGCACAGTCACAAGTCAAAGCCTGCAGAGGAGCTCAGAGCCCTGTCCCAAACAGCCTGTCCCCACACCCGCAGCCCAGCCCTGTCCCCTGCAGGACTCACCATCCGAATCGATGCTGTTCAAGGCGGTTGGTGGGATGATGGACACTTTGTACTGGCCCAGGGGGCATCTCTTGCCAAAGAGCTCCTTGCAGGCGCTGTGAACCTGGAGATGCAGGGACATGTGCATAAGCAAAGCTAGGGAATGCAGCCATAAAGTCCCCACCCTCAGTTTCCCCAGCAATGCACCCAGGAGGTGCAGTGCTGTCTGCGCTGTGGCGGAGGGGACAGGGAGGGACACATCCTTACGATGGCCTTGCACCAGAGACACCGCCAGTCCTGCAGCCTCCGGACGCTGCCACAGGTCCGGTCGCAGACGGCACAGCGCGCACTGACAGGCAGGTTCCCCTCCAGCCACTGGTGGGGCATGGCCACCTGCGGACAGGGGCAGCTGCCAGTGCCGCGCCACCGCTGCTGCTCCCGCGCACTTGAGGGACAGCGACACGGGCCACCCCCTTCGCCAGGCACCACAAAAGGGGCAGGCAGGGGATGATGCCCCACAGCAGGGCGAGGCAGCCCTGGGACTGCTCCTGTGCCCTCTTCTCCCTGCCTGCCTGGCCCCTTGTGCAGCTGCCAGCGCATGGGACAGGGCAGAGGTGTCCCCAGCAAACATTTGGGGTGGCCACATTTGGAGAGCAACAAGGGATCCTGATGCTGGGTGGCAGAGGAGGTGCCCCCAGACCATGTCCCCGCAGAGCCGAGCCCAGATGCCACACAGTGCAGGGGACAGCCAGGTGCCATGATCGCCCTGCCACTGATGTGGGATCAGCAAGGCTGGTGGCTCTGTCGTGGCAGGGTCCCCCAGTGGGGACTCCCCGTCTTACCCCATCCTCGTCCTCAATGATTTCGGTGCCGATGGAGGCCAGAGTGGTCCACTTGCAGTTGTTGGTGGCTCTGACAGCGCAGCGCTTGTGTGCCTTGAACTTGCAGACTGTGCAGTGGGGAGCAAATGAGGAGCAGGGACGGTCCCCGCAGGATGCACAGCCCTGGTCCCCCACCCCTCCACAGCTGGTGACAGCAGCCAGTGGGCATCAACCCGCACCCCTCCTAGAGACCAACCTCAGAGGGGGTCCCCCACCCCGGTCCCATCCCCATCCAACCCCTGGCAGGACCCCAGCTCTGACCTTCGCAGGAGAGGCCATGGGAGGTGACCCCCGGGAGCGCTTCGCGGCACACGTTGCAGAAGGTGGGGCGGGCGTGGGAGCAGGCGTACCAGTTGTGCATTCCCGAGAAGTGCTCCATGTTGAACTGCGTGGCCTGCTGGGGCACAGCCCTGCCCCATCAGTCCCCTGGGATCCCCTGCACTTGCACTCCCGCCCTCCTAACCACCGCGAGTCCCCCCAGCCCCACTCCCACTCCTGTCCTCGCCGTGGTGCTGCGCCAAGGGCAGCAGCTCCTGTCCAGCAGCCAAAGGCACCCCCGCTCCTGAGGGGTGCCCCTTTGCAGAGAAGCAAAGCCGCCTGCCCACATCACCTCATGGATCTCCCACTTCTGGACAGATTTCAGGGCACTGATCCAGTCCTCCATCTCCTTTCGGTTCTCCGCACATAGTATGAGCTTCCGGAATGGCGTGATCACCTGCAACAGCCACCATCTCCATGTCGCCTTGCAAGGCCATCCCACAGTCAGCCAGCCCCGGGAGAGCAGCCCGCAGCGAGCCTCGGCACACGGCCACCAGTGCCACCTCCAGCAGCACGAGGCCACGCTGTGGGGTGCCCCACGGCTCTGTGGGGAGGGGGAGGTCTGCAATGCCCCCACCATAAGGTGCTGAGGTGGAGGGCCACCCTGCATTCCTCTCACCGTGAAACTGTTGTTGATGTTCTTGGTGCTGGTCTCAGCCACGCTGGCATCGGACAGGTCCACCTCGTCGAAGATCAGGGACTGTGGGGGAGAAACCAGAGCCCCAGTTCACCAGGAAGGGATTTTGCGCTCCTCCCCCAGCTTGCAGGCTCAAGCCCCCCTGGCTGAGCATGCTGGCAGCCCCCGCAGCCTACCTTGGCATCCTTGGCGTAATAGAGCGTCCTGCCCCGCAGCTTGAAGTATCGCCTCTTCCACCTCTGGAAGGAGCTCGTCTGCTTCAGCAACAGCCCCTCCTTCACACTCTTCTGCAGGGACCACAGGGTGGTGAGCTCCCGCAGCCCCAGGACCCCCAAAGCCACTCCCCTTCTGGTGACACCAGTCCCTGGGTCCCCAGGAGCTAAGAGCTGCCCAGAGCACAGATGGGACATGTTCGGGTTCACACAGTGCTGGCTGTAGCAGCATAAATGGTGTCCATCGCCTGCCATCCCCTGGGCGTCGGGCACTTCATGTGCTTCGGGAGGGTGCTGCCGGGCTGGCAGCTGGAGGTGCCCAGCAGCACAGAGCCACCACTGCCTCTCCCTTCCTTCCCCCAAGCAGTGCCCAGGGGAGCCTCAACATGCTGCAGCTCCCCAAGGGCAGAGCTGGGGCTGGGAGAGCTCCCTTGGAGGGGACACCACTGCCCCACAGCCACCAGGACTGTGGCTTGGAGGTGGCATTAGTGGGGCACTGTAGCCCCAGCCCCTTCGCTGGGGTGGGGAGCAGCCAGCCCTGGCCGGCTCCCACAGCCCCCGGAGGGGACAACCTGAGGCCGAGGACAACCCCGGGGCAAGGCAGAGCATCCCCTGCAGTGCAGCGCATCCCTGCAGCCCGGCTGCCCGTCCTCTGCCCTCCCCAATCCACAGCACCTGCCAATATTTACTCTCCTCACAGTGGTGTTTACAAGGCTCAATTAATTAGTGTTTGCAACGCGGCTACAAGCCTGTGCCGAGCGGGGTGGCAGAGATGCTCTGCATCTCTGGCACTGCCTAATCTTTGATTGTATCTTCTTTAAACACCGCCGGCAGCCCCATTCAGCTGCTCCTCTGCAATTAGCTGCAACAGCGGTTGTATTAGATCCCAGCACACAACAACAAGGAACATTTAACGGTGAATTAGCACTGGGCACCGAGACCATTGTGAGAGAACCGCGGGCTCGGCGCTCCTGTGCCCAGCCCAGGTGCTGCTGGAGGTGGCACCCAGGTGCCCGCCAGCCTGCAAACACACGGGCCCCGGCCTTGGCGTTAACCCTCTGCCCCACAGCTCCACACGAGACAGCCAGAGCACCAGGAGTAGCAGGAGCCTCCAAGGTCACAAAGAAGCCAAAACTGCACCTGAGGTGCCCCCAAGCCTCAGCTCCTCCTGACGCCTGACCCCTTCCCCAGCCCCCCAGGGCACATACCTGAATTTCCACAGCCCGCATAGAACCATAGAATCATTTCAGTTGGAAGAGACTCTCAGGATCATCGAGTCCAACCATAACCTAACCTAACTCTAGCACTAAACCATGTCCCTAAGAACCACGTCTAAATGCCTTTTAAACCCCTCCAGGGATGGCGATTCCACCACTGCCTTGGGCAGCCTGTTCCAATGCCCGACAGCCCTTTCCATGAAGAATTTCAGAGAGGGAGGTTTTAAGCCTCCATTGCTCCCTATCGACGCCTTGCTGCCCCAGGACTGGTGCAGGGTTTGGCTGTGGTTTCCCCATGCTGCCTGTGAGTGTCGGCGCAGGTTCAAACAGCCCTGCTGCCCTCAGTGCCAGCACCCAGGGACCTACCGTTCCCCTCCCCGGCCTCTCAGCCGCAAGAACACACAGAGGAGATGGTGAACGTAGAGATGCCCTGTGCCCAGACAAGCCACAACCAGCAAGGTGAGTGCAGCTGCGATCCCCAAATCCACATACAAACCATGCACCCTAGTAGGGAGCATGTCAGGAAGGGACAGGGCAGGGTCCTCCCATGGCCAGGTGGGATCCAGCCACAACCACCTCGTCCACCACACCTGTTCACATGCAGCGGACACAGGCACAGGCTCCGGGTTTGCTGCAATCATTGCTTTTGCTGCGAAGGACAGGCAGCATGTGCTGGTGAGCAGCAGCAAGACGGAGCCCACGAGGGTAAGGAGCAGGAGAACATAACGACTAGGAGAAGGAAAAAGAGGCATCTCCGTGCCGGTGGCTCAGGGCTAACACAGCAGGGGCCGCAGCCAGCGCTGCAGCGGGGTGCGGGTGCTCAGTTCTGCCCAGCTCCAGGGCCACGAGGGTGGCAGGACACGGCCAGGAAGGCTGCCCTGGGGGGAAAGGATGCCAGCCCAGGCTAGAGCAGAGCCTGAAAGGCAGAACGCCCACCTCCCTCACCACACACCCCTTAGAGTTCACAACACCCACAGTGCTGTGGCGGGGGCGGGGGGGGGTGCCTCAGTTTACCCCCAGTGCTGACTAAACTAATCACAAGCATCCTAGTGTGGGGCAGCAAAGCTGGTGCAGAGGAGCTTGGGAAGCACCTCTCCCCACATCCACCCTTAGGTGCTTCCCAAAACATGTGCGGGGTGCCCCAGGCAGGGCAGCAAAGCCCAAGCCCTCTGCCCTGCCATGCACAGCATCTTGCCACCCTTATGAGGCTGCCTGTCCAGGCTCCGTCACTCCCAGCGCTGACATGATGGGGCACAGGTTCAGTCCGTATTGCTGTTGCCAGCACTGGGCCAGGTCCTGGGGAAACCAGGGCAGGTCCCCTCTCCAAAACGAGCCACGGAGCCCAGCCATGCCGCGCTGCCCGGGCAGGCACACGAGTCACTCTGCCTGGGTGCTGGAGGGCTGTTTGGGGGTCTCACCGAGGTGAGACACACACACACCTGGTCTTTTGTCCGCAGGTCTCAGTCGGGAGCACCTGGTGCTGCCCTTTGCTGGGAGCAGCTCCCCAGTGGCTCAGCAGTTTGGGACCCTCACTTTTGACACTACGGACACCAGCAGAGCTGCTCATGCGGTGGGAAGCCGTGTTGCAGTGGGAAGCGTCAAGCGAGCCTGTCATTTCCCCTTTGCAAACAGGAACGGGGTGGGGAAGGCAACTGAGTGGTGGGTGGGATGTGCCAGGGTGGCATCGCCCCTGCCATGCTGGATCCCCTGCAGCTCCAACCAAGGCTCCAGATCACCACAATAACACAATTCCCTATAGCAAGTAGCTCTGAGGTACCCTATAGCTCCCAGGAGCAGTGCAACCGCAGCACAGGGTAGGGGCTGCCTCCTGCTCCTGGTGTGGGAGCTCTGTGCTGGCCGCGGCACAGCCCTGAGCGTGGGGTGCCACCCTCACCCCAAACCAAGCCACAGCCCCTCTGCTTACCCCAACCGCCCCAGCCAGCGCTGCAGGGAGCCACAGCGAAGCCAACGCTGGCTCCATCTCAGCGGTGTGCTGATGCCCAGAGCAGTGGGCAACCTGCCTGGCCACCAGCCCAAGGCCGGCTCCCTTCTGCAGGGCTCTGCCCCATCTCGGGGACCCTCCCTGCTCTCTTCAGCCCAGGGAGCTCAGCACCACCTGGACTGTGCCTGGCACTGGGGGGGTCCCAGAGACACAGGGTGGGGAGGCAAAGGCAAGAACAAAACCATCAGGCGTGTGCAGAGAAACCGCCACTTCTGCTCAGCTGCAGACGGTGGAGGGTGAGCAGCACCGGAGCCTTGGAGGGGACACTGCTAAAATAGCCCCATGGGGATGGCTGGCCACCAGCAATGTGCCAGGACCACACTGGTGCCCAGGAGCCATCACGCTGTGGGCTGGCTGTGTGCTTGGCACAGGCAAGGGGGCTTGAAGCACAGCCCCGAGGGAGCTCACGTCCAGCCAGCACTTCCCTCAGCCCCAAGGCAGGGCCCCAGGTCGCTGCTTTGAACCTCAGCCCCGCTCTCCCAGCTCTGCCGCTGCTGTCCCCAGGAAGCACCTGTAGCGTTGCCAGGTTTGACCACGGCTGGGGTGGGAGGTTTTTCATGCTGGGATCAGCTTGGACAGCCAAGGAGCTGCCAGAGAAGAGCCAAGGATGCTGAGTTATTCGCAAATACTGGCACATATGGCTGGTGGGCACCACAACCCACCCAGCTTGCAGCCCTACACTGCTCCTGATGGGATCTGCTTGGCCCCATGGTGACACAAAGCCTCGCGCGAGCAAGAAGAGAGGGGACCGAACACCTGCCAATGCACTGACCTGCATCACACCAGCAACATCCTGGGCAGCTGTCCGTCCTGAGATGGAGCGTGCAGGACAGCAGGGGAAAGCCGGCAGCCCTGCAAACAGCCTGGCTGCAGGGCCTCCAGCATCTGCTGGGCACCTTGTGGGCTGGAGTCGGTTGGAAACCTTATCAGGCTCTGAGATACAGCAGAGCTCTTCCGGGACCGGGCGGCCCAGGGGCTCGGTGCCCTGGGGGTGTCACGGTCCCGCAGGCTCAGCTGCATCCACACAGCTTGAGGATGTATCCTGCTGCCACTGCAGGACCCCAAACCCCCTTTCCAGTGCTGGGTGGACTCTTCAAAGGAGCTTCCAGCATTGGTCCTGACATGCCATTACATGGTGCCATGAGACACCTCTCAGGCCATCAAAAGTAGATAGAGGATTTACTGGGAGGAGAGGAATGAGGGAAGGACCCCCCAGAAGAAGGGCAATCCCCCCTACACCTCATCCTTCAGCAGTCATGACCTTCAGCTGCTTTTCTGCAAGGAGCTCATGCTTCCCATCTACAGCTGCACCGGTCCCCAGGCATCCTGCCGGCAGGGCCAGCACCCCGTGCCAGCTCGCCCCATGCCCTCCTGCCCCTTGTGCCCACATCCCGGTGGGCACAGCCACAGCTCGCCCCCCCTGCCCAGCACTGACGGGCGAGAGCAGCTCTTGCATAATGGAAAATGTGAGCGGGGAGAGGGCAGCACGTCTGAGAAACCTCACAAACATCCGGCCGGCGACACTGCGGCTATCTTTACACTCCAGACACTGGCTCGGTGAGCCCTGATTAAGAAGAGTAAGCCCAGCCTACCCTTCCCTGCTCGCCACCCCCTCATCCGGGGTGGTCCCAGGCAGTGCCACCGTGCCCTGCGGTACAGCCCCACTGCAGGACGCAACCCAGCGACCAGCCCGTCCCCTCACCAGCCCCCAGCAGGACACATGCCACCAGGCTGGGAGCAACGCAGGGCACAGCTGGGTGGAGACGGGCTTTGGTGACAGCTGGCCACGGTGCAGCTGGGGCTGGCAAGGAGCTCTGGGGATGGAACGTGGGGAGGATCACCTGGAGCTGCCCAGGATCATGGAGATACCCAGCCCGTGGGTTCTGAATATCTCCACGGATGGAGACTCCACAGCCTCTCTGACCAGCCCGTGCCTGAGTTTGACCAATCTCACAGTAGAAAATGTGTTTTCTTGTGTTCAGATGCAATTTCCTATTTTTTCATCTGTGCCCGTTGCTGGACACCACTCAAAAGAGCCTGGTTCCCTCTTCGATGCACCCTCCCCTTCAAGTATTTCTCCACACTGCTGAGGAGCCCCAGGCCCAGCCTGCCCTCCAGGCTGAACAGCCCCAGCTGTCCCAGCTTCTCCCCACACGAGAGACGCCGCGGTCCGTCAGCAGTGACAGCCAGGACACGCTGCCTGGGAGCCATGTGCCACCCCCCGGCAGCAGGAAGCAGGTTTCCAGGCCTGGCCTCAGGGGCCCTATTTTGCTTTCCTTGTCTTTTGGCCAGGATGCCCCACAGCCTGGCTCTGCAGCTCTGCCCTACCAGGCAGCTGCCCCAACACTCCTGCACCCACAGACACCGCTCACCCACCCCTGACGCACCCTGAGCCCACGGGGTGGCCAGTGCCTCCAGCAAGGACCAGGACACTCATCCCTCGGGGTACCAGTAACTCCACCGACCTCCCCAGCCCTCCAGGAGGATGCTGGTGGGTTCCCCAGCCCCACCAAGCAGCTGTGATGTACCCCAGCATCAAGAATTTGAGAACATGATCCCCAAATGGAAGACAAGCCATGCCCCTACCCACCATGGCCATGCACACAGTGCCCACCCCGTGAGCAATGCCCCCATCCCTGGCATGCACCCCCTGTGCCCCGCCCGGTGCCTGCAGCCCCGCGGTTTTGGGGCAAGCACTCCAGGAGCAGTTGCTCACTGCAGCTCCTTGCAGCCGGAGCCAAACGGAGCAGAGCTGCCGGATTGCTCCCCGCCTCCACTCAGCTGCCGGGAGAGCCCGTGCTGAGGCAGCACTGGGAGCTGAGCGCCCAGCCCACGCAGGCAGGATGTGCCCCCCCCGCCCCTGCTTGCCAGCACCTCAAATATCTTGATGTACCCTAGAGCCGGCACCCTCTCCTTCGCCACTGCCCCCTCCCTCCATGCCCAACCCAAAGGGGACCAGTGCCGGGGTGCAGCACAGCATCCCCCTCCTGTTCTGCCCTTGCGCTCCCAAAAGCTGGTGCAGGCAACCGGCAGCCCCTGGCCCCGGTGAGGAGGAGGAGGAGGAGGGGGCGGCAGCAAGACCCCATCTGTCCTGGGGCCATTTAGCCCGGCAGGGGCACCTGCGCCTGACAGCTGTCATTGTCACCAAGCACAATGGCCTCGCCGCCTCCACACCAAAGCTGCACAAAGCACCCCGCGGGGTGTCCCAGCAATTACAGCCTGGAGAAAGCCAAGCTGGGGGTGTGGAGTGGGGAGACGTGATTGATGGGGAGGTTTGAGAAAGGGGTAGGGGAACAGGCATTTTGGAGGAGGCGCTAGGAATGGGGAGCAGTGATCAGGAAGGATTCAGCAGATCCCAAAATGATTCTCACCTGCTCCTGTCCCCATGGGCTGGACAGACCCTGGTGCGGTGGAAGCTGTTCGCTCCCATGGCCAGGGAGCAGGGTCCCCCCGGTCAGTGCGGGTGGGCCGACCCTGCCCAGCTTCCCAGCACTGCAGGCTCCTGCGGGCCCCTCCAGCACCCCAACTACGACCAACAGCCAAAAAACAGGCCAGCCTGTCCCCTCCCATCTCCCCGCTAACCCGGTTACCTCTTGTGAGCTGCAGCCCTGGCACTAGACTCTCCCTCATTCATTAACTGTGTGCTAATTACATATCAGCCCCAGTCTCTGGGGTGCAGGCAATGGTTCCCCCCCATCCCAGCCCCACATGGGTGCACAATAGGGATGTCAACGTGGCTCCAAAAGGTGCCGGCTGTGGCACACGTGCTGCCTGTCCCTCCCTACAGCCGTGGCCGCAGCCAGAGGGACAGGCAGCACGCGTGCCACGGCACAGCCGTGAGACCGGGACAGCCCGACCTGAGTGGCAGCAGCAATCACATCCCAAAATCCTCATCTCCCTAGGGAAGGAGCCCAACCAGCGAGGAGCCAGGCTGGCAAGCGTGGTCCTGCCTATCCAGACCAAGGCAAAGGAATCCTCAGGGAAAACTCCGAACCCCAACACTGAAATCTGGCAGGGGGGTGCACATATGGCTTGGCCTCAGCCCCCTCCAGCACCAGCCCTGCCCAGCTCTCATCCCTCTCTCCTTTCTCCTCTCTGCAGGCTATTAACCCAGCCGCGCCCCCTCTGCCTGCCCATCCATCACGCCGCCCGCTGTCGCCGGCACGCTGCGCGGCATCACCTCCTGCATGGCTAATTGCCGATGCCGGGCAGGATGCGGGCAGCAGCCGCAGCCGGCAGGGAGCCGGCAGCTCAGCCTTTCCCGACACGTAGCCTGTTGGCCAGCGCGGCTGGACCTGCAGATACTGCAGAGGGGCTCTGACGCCCGGGCTGGGGACTCGGAGCGCACTTGTGTCCCTGTGCTGCTGCTGCAGGACATGGGCACGGCATGGCCACCTGCCCTTCTCTCTCGGGTTTCCTGGCACTGACGAATCCCTGCGATATCCCCCATGCTCCACAGCAGGGCAAGCCCGTCTGGCATGGCAAATGCTGTGTGGCAAACTGCAGCGGCTGCTGTCACCCTTCCAGGAGGGTGCCGAGGGCTTGCACACAGGGCTAAGCATCCCCAGGACCCTGCCCACGGGCCCAGCCTTCCACCGTGTCCCCTGTGCAGCATCCTGCACTCCGGCACAGCCCATGGCACCCACCTGGCAGCCAGGTCGGAGTAGGCAAAGGAGGTGCCAGCCTGCTCCAAAGAAGGGGAAACTGAGGCACATTCCTTGAGCAGCTGGAGGGACTCAGCAAGAGACCCCCTGGCACCACCTGCCCCTAGAACACCTCCTGACAAGTGGAAACACCCCACAGCACCAGACTGGGAGCACCGTGACTTCCACTCCCGTGGGCAAACGCCCTTTGTCTCCCTTGCGTCAGGGCACCAAACTTGGCACCACAGCCAGGCCTGGGCCAGCAGAGGGGAGCTGGTCCCAGCCCCAGCAGCCCTGACAGCCACCAGCCCCAGCACACCGTCCTGTCCCCATCGCCCCCCTCCCTGCCGACCGCACTCAACACCAAAGCCTGAGGGCACCCCCTGCGTTCCCCCACGGTGTTTTCTCAGCTGTCCTCCCTCCTCGGTGCAGCACGGCCACCAAATCCCCACCGAGGAGCGGCCGGTGCTGGAAGCTGGCTGAGGGAGGATTTCTGGCACAGCCCCTCGGCAGGGCTCCCCCGCAGCGCGGCAGCCCCCGTGTGCCCGCTGGCACTGCAGGCATCGCCTTGACTCACACCACCGCCTCCTTCCCACAGCCAGGAGGTGGATGCAAAGGGACCCCACACCTGGCACGTCGCCCCGAGCATCCTCCCAGTGTCATGCTCACAACCCCCCTCCCCAAAATGCCCCCCCAAACCTCCTCCTGTCCTGGCTTCCCACCTGGCCATTCAGCCCGGGTTATTGCTCCCTGCACTTCAGACAGGAGGCGCCTGGCCATTTCAGTGTCCCCACCTAGGACCCCTACGGCCACCTACTCCCATTTGGCCGAAGGCACCACACCCTGTATTTTCGTAGGTCCGACTAAAATAGCTTCGTCTGAGCAAGCTGCACACACACACACACAAGCTGCCCTCATGCCAACATCTGGGTGGCAAGAGTGTCACGTCCAACCTCAAAGGTGTCCCCATCCACCCAGCAGACCAGCACAGGGGACTTCATGTAGGGAAGGCTGCGGGAGTGGGGCCCGCAGGGGAGCTGGCACAGCCGAATTAATCTGGGGCACCGGGAAAGATGCCAGCTCCATTTTGCCACCCACCAGGCCCTACACGTGCCCTGCCAGCAGTGGGGTACGGGATCCCAGGAGCCTACAGCACTGCGCTGATCCTAAATCTCACCTCCAGAGTGCCCATGGGGCAGAGCCTTCCTGAAAGAGCCTCTTTTCCCCAGGGACACGTGGGGGGAACCCAAGTGATACAAACATGGGATGAAGGCAGCTTGGGGGGGGTGGGTATGGGAGAGACCATGCCCCCGAAAAGTGGGGTAAAATCCATGGTGCACAGCCCCACGGGACCAATGCTGACTCTGCCACCATGGGGTGTGCACCTTTTCCATGTGCCTTTCCACAAGGCACAGGGGGCCAGACCCCTCCTGGCACTGCCCTGGGCACCGGCTCAGTCGGGTCTGCAAGCAGCAAGTGCCTGGCGCTGATTTACACCCCAGCGCGGGTGAATCCTCCCGCCGTGTTCTCACCAGGGACCCCGCGGACCAGCCAGCCCCTCGCCCCAGGCCCCCACACTGCTGACCTTGCTCCTCATCTGCCCCGAGGTGGACACCTTCCGGATGAGCTTGTGGGAACTGTCCTCCTGCTCGCCCTCGCTGTCAGACGACTCCTCGCCACCCGCCTCAGGTGAGATGGGTGACAGCTTGTCCGAGTCCAGGGATGACACCGATTCCCGGGTCTTCCTCAGGAACAGGTCCCCAGGCACCAGCTTCTCAGCCATCTTTCCACCGGGCTTGGCTCAGGGCTCCGCTGCCTCCTGTGACAGCCCTGGGACGACAAGGACACACAGGAGTGAAGGAAGAGACCTGAAAGGGGGTGCACAGCCCCTCACCTTCTGTGGCTTGGCCAGCGGGAGGTGCAGTCCTGAAAATTGGGGGAGACGGTGCTTCCTCACCCAGGAATGCCCTTTGGAGTGGCTTCCTTGCAGGCAAAGTTTTCCTTCCTTGCCTTTTTTTTGGTGTCTCTTCCTCACCCTGTCTGGCATGCCAACGCCATCCCTCGCTCCGCCGTGAGAGACGGCCCTGGCAGTGGGGTGCAGCTCCCCTGCCGCAGCCCCGGCTCCGGTGCCCATGCCGGGGTGCTGGGCTGCCCGCAGCGCCCGGGCTAGAAGGGGAGACTCCATGAAAAGCAGGAGCTGCCTCCCACCACCCATCCGCCGCGCTCCGGCAGCCAGGCAGGGCTGGGAGCATCTCCCGGCCCCATACCGGTGGGTCGCCGGTCCCCGGCAGGTGGCTGCGGGTGGGGTGAGATGGAGGGGGGGACGCGGGGCTCCCCGCATGCGGGGGCGGCCATCTCCCCACGGCATCCCTGCCCGTTCCGGGGGCTGCGGGCGGGCTTGGGGGGCACCTACCTGGGCGAGCGAGCTTGGCCGGCTGCAGGGCTGCCGTGCCCGGGCCGGGGGTGGCGAAGGGCACCCCACGGCACTGTGCCCGGCCCCACGCGGCTCCCGCGGGCCGGCTCCACCGCCCCTCCCGCGGCTGCCGGCAAACGTGGTGCCGTCTCCCCGAGCAGCAACAAGCGTTTCGGGGCGGGGGGGGGCGCGGCGGGGGAACCGAGAGCCCCGCAGCGCTGCCGTCCTCCACCCCTCCCGGCCGCAGCCCCCCTCGCTGCGGGCCTCGCACCCCCCCTCCAACCTCGGGACTGCCGGGTCTCCGCCGAGCATCCCGCAGCACGCCCAGGAGCGGGGAGGCGGGCGGAGCGCTCCCCCCCCGCCCCGCGCACACACCTTGCACACCGCGAGCCGCCGCCGTCGCTTATGCAAGGTCGCTCTTCCTCTTGCCGCCGCCCGCCGCCCCGCAGCCCCCCCGGCCCCGCAGCGCGGCCCCGCCGGGATGTGCCTCTGCAGGCAGCCCCGGCCCTGCCCCTGCGCCGCAAGCCCCGGCCTGCTCCGGCGCGGCGGGCGCTGCTGCGCACCGCGGCACCGGCAGCCCACGCACGGCCCCGAGCACGCGGGCACGGGCGGGCACCCGCGCGGGCACGGGCGAGCACCCGCGCCGCCGCCGTGCACATACGTGTGCAGCGCCCACGCGGGCACGGGAGAGCACAGGAGCCACCGCCGAGCACACACGTGTGCGCCATCCGGGTGCACACAGAGCAGCACGTGCACGGGCACGGGTGGGCACATGCACGGCGGCCGTGCCCATGTGTGTGACCGTGGGCACGCGTGCGCGAGCATGCACAAGCGTGCGCATCCAGGTGTGGGAAAGCACATGTGCCGTGTCCGTGCACCTATGTGTGCATGGACATGGGTGATGCGTGCACCACCCACACAGCAAGGGCATGCACATGGGTGGCATGGGACGGTGTGCACATCATGGCCATGCACATCTGCATGCACACGCCCACGCATACGTCGCTAGGCACAGCTCAGGCGTGGGCATGCAAATGCGCTGCTGCCATACACATACATGTGCCCTCACCCTTACAGGCACACGCATGCACATGTACAGGCATGGGTGAGCACACGCACACTGCTCCCATGCACATACGTGTGCTCATGCCCACACGCAGGCATGCACACCCCAGGCATGGGCAAGCACGTGCACCACCTCCATGCCACCATACTTGCATATGGCCACACATGCATGGGCATGCACAGGCGTGGGTGAGCACATGCAATGGCCACTCCACACACCTGTACACACACCCACACCTGCACACAAACTACATGAGTTGGCAACATGCACTTGCAGGCCAGAAAGCCAACCATGTCCTGGCTGCATCACCAGCTGCATGACCAGCAGGTGCAGGGAGGGATCCTGCCCCTCTGTCCCCCGGTCAGGACCCCTGGAGCTCTGTGTCCAGCTCTGGGTCCCCAGCACAAGGAGGACATGGACCTGTTGGAGCAGCTCCAGAGGAGCCGCAGAAATGGTTCCAGGGCTGGAACAGCTCTGCTGGGAAGAAAGGCTGAGAGAGTTGGGGTGTTCAGCCTGGAGAAGAGAAGCTCTGGGGAGACCTTAGTGTGGCATTTCACTTTATAAACGAGGTTTCTAAGAAAGACAGAGAGGGAGTTTTTACCAAGGCCTGTAGTGACAGGACAAGGGGCAAGAGTTTTAAACCGAATGAGGGTAGGTTTAGGTTGGACATAAGGAAGAAATGTTGTATGATGAGAGTGGGGAGACACTGGAACAGGCTGCCCAGAGAAGCTGTGTATTCCTGGAGGTGTTCAAGGCTGGGTTGGACAGGGCTTGGGGAAACTTCATCTGGTGAAAGATGTTGGACTAGAGGGAGGTTGGACTAGATGGTCTTCAAAGGTCCCACTCCAAACCTTTCTGTGTTTCTATGGTTCACGTGCCTGCAGACATCCCACAAAGGTATAGTTGTATAGGAACACGCTCCGGAGTGTGTGTATGGAGCTCACACACGTGTACACAGCTGGGGGTGTGCCCCCAAACACACTGCTACGAGGGTCTGGCCCCACTTTCCAGCCCATGGTGTGCATAGGGCCCCCTGTGCCAGCCCTCACCTGCTGCTGCTCTGGGACCCCCGTGCTGGCAGCCAGCCAGGCCCAGACAAGAGTCCCGCACCCCCCACACCGCAGCCCACCCACCATGGGCCATGCCCTGGGCCAGGGGGGCTGGGGCTCCCATGTCCCCCACCTTGTGTGTGGCTGTGCCCTTCGGGCTGTAATAAGCAGATGGGGGCTGGGGGAATGCTGTGGGGTTTGGACCTCCACAGTTTGGGACTCCTCATTTCCCATGTGGGGCAGGGGGAGGCAGCTTGGCTCTCACTGAAGCACACTGCCCCACATGTCCTCATTCTCCCCCAGCACCAGTGGTGCAGTATATGGGTGGGACAGACTAGGGATCTGTAAAATGGAGATATTGTAGTGGAGAGGAGGCAGACAGCAGAGCCAGGGCTGCCCCAGCGTGTCTGGGTCCTGCCCGCAGCTCTGGGAGACCCACAAGCCCTGTATGCTACAATGAGCCTGCTGGTCTGCAGCTCTGCTGGGGTCCCATGCGGGGACCCCGAGTATCCCCCCACCCCATAGCCACATCCAGCACAGGCACTGAGTACCTTGCTGTGCCCGCCATGCCCTGGGTCTGTGGTCCAGCCTGACAGTGGTGGGAACAGCATGTGGGGGCAGGCGGGTCTCAAATGGGCCATGGGGCACACAGTTGGACTCGATGCTGCGGGTCTTGTCCAACCAAAATGATTCTATGACATATACGTGCATGCAACCCCTTCCTGCGGTTATCAGTGCATATGGGCCTGCACAAGTGGCTCTGCCCACGCACACATACACACACCTACCCACATGTGCACTCATTCACCCCTGTGCACTCACCTGCCTGTGCATTAGCTCACCTGCATGCGCACGCACACTTGTGCATGCATTCACATGTGCACATCACACACGCGTGGACACATTCACCCGTGCAGTCACTCATCACTGGTGCTTGTGCTCCCTGGCATGGCTCTGTGCTCCTTCCTGTGCACGTGTGCTCACACACATGGGGTGCGCACCTGTGCGTGCACGTCTGTTCATGTGTGTGCATGCACGTGCTTCCTTGTGTGCATGTTCAGTTGTGTGTGCTCATATGCGCATGCATGCATTCCCCTGTGTGTGCACGTGTTCACCTGTGTGCGCATGTGTTCAGCTGTGTGCACCAGCATGCGTGTACCTGCCTTCCCCCATGCAGCTGTGTGCTCTCTCAGCGTGCTTGCAGCTGTGCACCTACATTCTCCCACATGCATGCATGCATTTACCCCGGTGTTTGCTCACATGCATTCACATACACTCACCTTGTGCACATGCTCATGCGCATGCATCCTTCCGTGTTTGCATGCCAGTGTGTGTGTGCATACACATGTGCATGCACCCACCACTGCATGCCCGCACGCACCCACACCTGCGTGTGCTCACACACCTGCACTCACACCCCCACGTGTGCCTGTGCGCACGTCCACCCCTGCGCACACGTGCTCACACGCAAGTGCTGGTGCCATCCAGCTGCCAGCGCTGCCCTTGCGTGCTGCCCTGACATGGGGAGAGCGTGCCAGGGCCTGCCCTGTGGTGGCCAGCTGCCTCGCAGAGGCCATGGGGAGCATGTGGCTAGCAAGGGGACAGTGGCTGTGCCCACCCACACCACCCTGCAGTGCCGGGCTAAATCAGGGCACCCCGGAGCCAGCCCAGCACCAGCAGCACTGCACCATCCCCAGGCATTGCCATCCCCGCTGCGTCAGCCTCTCCTTGGTGCCACCCCAAACGTTCCGGCAGCAATGCCGTGGTGTGAGTGCCAGGGACAATGCTAAAACTGTCACCCAAGTGCTGTGCCCCGACCATGTGCCGCTGGGGAGGGGTCCAGACACTGCCCCCCGCCCTAGCCCAGGCCAGTAGCAATGGGTGCAGAGGATCCCCCTGCCCACAGCTGCACCCCACGCCCCTGCAGTGCCACAAGGGCGCTCAGTGCCCAAGAGCTTGTCAGGGCTCAGCTCGCCCCTCCCATGGTGGGCACCTGCCACCCCCACTGCCCCAGGGACAAACCACACAAGACAGAACGCGGACAGATGTGCAGCTGCTGCTGCTCCTTTAGTGTGAGAGAGGCACAACGGCACGCGGCGAGGCACGGGCACCGGCATACGCTGCTGGTGCGGTGATGAGCTGAGGGCTGCCAGCCCTCCCCACAGCAGCACATCCCCCAGCATCCAGTGGGTGCAGTCTTTGGTCCTCGTAGTGTCCTCAGGCAGGCAGAGGGGTGGCTGAGATGGGAGGGATGCGGGGGACCCCACTGCTGCCGGGCACTGTCCCAGGGTAGGGGTAGGTAGGTGCGGGGTGTAGTGTTCAATGGGCTGGGGAGGCCCACGCGGGGAACAGCCCCGCAGCAGGGCTGTGCGGTGCCATGCGGGCAGGTGTGGGTGCTGCCTGCACCCTGGGGCTGCGCTGCCTGGCCGGGGCCACCCCTAAAAGGGCTCAGCCCGCCCTGCCTCCCCAAAAGGCTTCCTCCCCCGCCCCAAGCTGCTGCTGGTTGCATGAAACCTGTGCAAAATCAGCATCAAGGCACTTCCCTGTCCCGTGAGGACAGACAGCGGTGGGGCGAGGGGATGACACAGGGTGAGGTCTAAGTGCTATCTGAGGCTGCTGCAGCACAGAGGAGGGGGACAGGTAACCCGTTTTGTCCTTAGCATGGTTTTTCCTCTATTAATTTCTCCTGGTGCCAGGGCGGAGGCTGGAGGCACAGGCTGGATGACACCAGGTGGTCCCTGTGCCCACAGAGCTGGTGGCAGGGGGTACCGGCAGCCCCTGGTCTACTGCTCCCAGCACCCCTTTCCTGGCAGGGCACCATCCCAGGAGCATCCATCGCTGTGTCCCCTGGGAGACGGGTGCACAGCACCCACCAGCACCCACCTCGGCCCCCCATGGTGCCTCCATCTGGCAGGGAGCGGGTTAAGGACCTGCTGGCCAGGGCCATTGTTTTGGACACAATGGAGAGGAAGAGGATGCCGGAGCCGAAATTCCTCCAGCTCCCACCGGACAGATGGACAGAGCCGGACAAATAGACAGGACAGAGGGCGAGGATGGTTTAACCCTTCCAGGCGCTGCGTGGGGACGCCCCGAGGCAGCCAGGGGGATGCTGTGGGACAGGCAGTGGTGTCCAGGACAAGGTGGAGGGACCCCTGTAGGCACACAAAGACCTCAGGGAATGGCAGGATGCGTCCATCTGGTCCTGCTGGGCTGCAAGGTGCCGGGTAGCCACTGAGCCCATGGCACCTCTGCAGCACAAACCCCCCACTAGGGCCTGCACTGACATCCCCTCCCCTGCTTGGTACACTGGAAAAATAAATAAAAGGCAGGGGCTGGTCAGACGGACAGACACAGGGAGAGCCCCTGATGGGCCAGATCCACTTTGGAAGCAAGCTGGGGCCACGGCCAGGGTCCCTGGGGAGATTGGGTGGGGGGCTAGCAGCCCTTGGGGGTCTGGCCAAGGCTCTCACGCAGGCACCGGAGCTGCTCCTGGCCCAGCTTGATCTTCTCCTCCAGCTCCCGCTGCTCAGTGATGAGGGCCGACTTCATCTTGATGAAGTGCTGGTAGTCCTGGAGGTGCTCGGAGGGCAGGTACCGCGCCACCATGGCGCCCACTGCCTCCTCCCGCCGCCCCACATGCTCCTTCAGCTCCTTAGCGTCCTCCAGCTGCGCCACCAGCAGCTGCTGCTTCTCCCGCAGGACCACCTGTGGGCAAGACGGTCTGTGTTAGTGGGGGTCCCGCGCCCCAACACCCCGCGAGCGCCCCTCTGCCCACCTTGTCCTCGGCGGGGGCGTGCGGCCCCAGGCTGCCCAGCGCGGTCTCCACCCGGGCCAGGCGCCCCGAGAGCGAAAGCAGGAGGTTGACCACCTTGTCCAGGTCGCCCACAAAGAGGCGGTACTTGTCGAACTCCCCTGGGGTGCAGAGGGCTTGCAGGCGGGTGGCCACGTCCTCGCCCAGCGCCCCGTTGGCGCTGATGTCCTCCTGCAGCCCCCGCTGCGCCTCCCGCAGCACCGCCAGCTTGCGGCTCAGGCTCTCGATCAGCTGCAGCTGTTGGAGAGAAGGGGTCAGGGCGACTGGGGCCACCCTGGGACCAGGGGACCGGGACATGGGCGCAGGTGGGACACACTGCATTGGGCCCCACAGACCGCAAGCACCTGGTGATGCCCCTGCTGTCCACCAGCTACCGGCAATGCCCCCAGTCCCTGTGAGCATCCAGCAATGTCTCAGACCCCGTGAGCAAATGGCAATGCCCCCAATTCCCAGGAGCACCCAGTGATGCCCCCAGTCCTCGCCAGCACCCAGAGATGCCCCTGGTCCCTGTGAGCATCTGGCAATGCCCATAAGCATCCAGTGATACCCCTGGTCCCCAAGAGCATACAGTGACACTCCCAAGCCCCTACAAGCATCCAACAATGGCCTCACAGGCATCTGACAACGTCCCAGCTCCTGTTAGCATCCAGCAATGTCCCTGGTCTCTGCAAGCACCCAGTGATGTCCCTCGTCCCCATGAGCATCCGGGAACATCCCCAGTTCCCATGAGCACCTGGCAATGGCAGTGGGGAACCCTGAGGGTATCAACCCAGCAGTGCCCACTTTACCTTCTTCTCCACTAGCTCATGGTCCACCTCCTCCTCCTCATCCTCTGAGCTCCGCTCCACCACCTCAGGCAGCTCCTTCACCTTGCTGAGGGGCTCAGCTTTGCCCGTGGCCGTGCCGTAATACGTCGGGTAGGAGGTGGAGCTGGCAGCGCTCCCAGGGGGTGGCGAGATGGGCTCGAAGCCCTGCCTGCGGGGACAGGGGCTCAGCGTCAGGGGCGGCGGGTGCAGCCTGTCCCTGGCATGCTGCCCGTCGCCACACCAGCCCTACCTGTCCTGCGCCAGAGCCTCCAGGTGCCAGTCCTTCTGCAAACGCTCCCGCCAGGGCTGCCGCTCCCCTGCCACCAGCAGCTCGCCCACCACCTCGGTGGCGGTGCTGCGGGGAGCCGGGGGGGCCAGGATGCCGGCCAGGGAGCTGTCCCTGCCTGCCACGTCCCACAGCAGCTCCTGCGAGTCCATGCGGCGGGGCTGGGGCCGGCCCCCCTGGCAGCTCGGCCCCTCCGATGCTCCAGGGCTGGGCTTGGGCAGCTCTGAGGTGGCGGGGCCAGGGCTACCATGCAGGAGCACAGAGCACTCACCCTCGCTGTGGGGCCCAGCCCAGCCCTGCTCCTGGTTCTGGCCGAGCCTTTGGGGCTGATCTTCCATCTCCCAGGGGTGCTTCACCTTCGGTCGCTCCTCCCCGGCGCCTGTCGCCCTGCTGACACGCACCCAGGGAACCCACATCAGCTCCCCTGCCCACCTGTGGGGGATGGTGACACGCAGGACCACGTCCACCCCCATGGAAAGAGGTCAGGGACAGCCCCCACACCCAGAAACCCCCCCGGCCTGGCCCAGGGGGTGGATTAGGATGCTCTGACACAGGGTTCAAAGGGCCACATATCCCCAGAAGCCACCCAGTGCCCAGGCTGTGCCCACAGCCCTGCTCCCAGCCCCACGCCGTGGCGGCACTTGCCTGCAAATCTCAGTGCTGCCAGCATCAGGCTCGAGTGTCCTGCGGAGCGATCCAGCAGGCTCAGGTCGGGGCCAGGCACCTGGCAGGGCAGGGGGGCGAGCGGCATGTCCCCGGGTCCAGCCCCCCTGCTCCCCGGTGAGGCTCTGTGACCGCTCACGCGTGGCCTCGGTGATGCTGCGCGTTGGCACCGGGGCGGCGGTGAAGGCAGAGCTGTGCCCGGAACCATCCGGCAGGCGCTGGGACATCCGCCGTTGCCTGTACTTCTCCCAGTTGGGGGGAGGTGGGCGAGGAGGTGGGGGACCCTTCTTTTTGGGGACATCAGGGGGGTCCAGCTTGGCACGGAGAACGTCCCTGCGGTCACGGCCCCGGGGGCTGGCGGGCTCCAGGTTGAGGTGGCTCTCAGAGAAGGCTCTGCCCCGCAGCGGGCGGTGCAGGAGGTCCGGGGGGCTCTCAGGGGAGCGGGGCAGGCGGTCGCCATCCCATGAGAGGTCATGCGTGGACGTGGCCCGGTAGCAGGGTGGCCACTCTGGCTCACTGCTCTCAAAGCAGGGGCGGAATGGGCCGAGCCTTGGGAAGCCCGGTTGATAGCGGGAAAGCTCGCTGGAGAGAGAAGGGGGCATCCATGCCCCCCAGACAGTCACCCCCTGGCAGCTCATGTCCAGCCCTGCCTCAGTTTCCCCAGCTGGCGTCACCCAGCACCACTGGCAGGGGAAGCCCCGGCTCTCCTGGTGCCCCCGTGCTGGGCACAGCTCCCCAGAGATGCCCCCAGCCTCCTGGGGATGGGTGAGGAGGGACCGACCCCCTCCGTGCCATGAGCACCCCCTTGGTCTCCTGGGCCCTGCTCACCCCATGGGACACGGGCTCTCGCTTCGCAATGCACAGCAGGGCTGTGGCAAGGGCATTAAGGGTGGTGCTTTATACATCACCAACCAAAACCACAGTGGTCCCCACCTCCCTGGCAGAGGACCCCACCGAGCAGCATGCATGTCCTGGCACCCTGGCACCCAGTGTGGGCTCACCTGATGGACTGACTGGCTTTCCTGGTTATCGCCGGTGGTTCCCAGTCATCCAGAGGAAATTCCTGCATGGGGGAATGAGGCAGAGTGTGAAAATGGGGTCAGCATCCCGCTCCCCAGCACCCCACAGTCCATCCCTCTCCAGGCTCAGTAGGCAGGTATGGGGTCTGCAGGGCTCCCTGTGGGCACAGTACCCCCCACCCCAACTCAGAGGCACGCTCCAGGGGTGCAGGATGGTGCGAGTGCTGCCCCACAGCACAGTCCCAGGGGGTCACTTACCGGGGCGAAAGGTCTCCGGGGGGGCCAGGCGTCGCTCTCCTCCCGCCCAGGACGAGGGGCTGGGCAGCAGCAGTCAGGGCAGCGTGCCCAGGGCTGAGGGTGGCAGCGGCAGGCACGGCCGTGGGGCAGCAGTGGAGGGCACAGGTCCCCCCCGCAGTAGCGGCAGGGCTCGGGGCGCAGGGGAACCCCATAGGGGTAGGAGAAACCCCGCAGGTACTCCAGCTCCCCCGGCCTCCCCAGCGGCTTGTAGCAGGGGGGCTGCTCCCGGCAGCACTCAGTGTAGTGGCCAGCAGAGCTGGGACAGCCAGGTGAGGGGGGGACATAGGGCTGGTCCACAGAGAGACGGCGGGTGTCCCGGCGCTCGGGGCCGGGGGGCTGGAAGGCACTGGGATCCCCTGCCGGGGGCTTGCTGTGCCGCGGGGGTGTCGGCCGGCTGCTCTCCTCGAAGAACCGACGGCGGTCAGCAAAGGGCAGCAGGACGGCCTCATCGCTGCTCCGTGCTGGGGAGCTGGGGGCCGCCGGCCCCTGCCCGTAGCCCTCCAGCTCGCCTGGGCTGGGCGAGCGCTGCGGCTGCAGCTTGCGCTCTGGGGACCAGCGCCAGCGGCCCCGGACCATCGGCACCGCCCGGTTGGGGGACGGGACCCCTTTGGAGACTGGCAGCGGGTCAGGGGTGGGCACGCCCCGGTCCCCCGAGCAGCCAGGGCTCCTGCTGTCATCGCTCAGCGCAGGGCTGAGGCACTTGGCTGGGGTGCGGGGTCCCTCCGCCGGCACACTGCCCTCGAGGGGCTCCTCCTCCACCAGCTCCTCGCCAGGCGGCGGGGCGCCGGGGCCCCGGCTCTTCTGCAGCTGGGCCTTGCGTCGCTGGATCTCGTTGCGCAGGCTGGTGGCGAAGCGGTCGCTGCGGCGGCGCATCTGAGCAGAGCGGTGGGGAGGACCCGCAGCCCGCCGGCCCCCCGCCCGGCTCTCCTCCTCTGCTGGGCCCTCGGTGCCATGTGCTGGGTTGGCCCCCGGCCCGTCCTGCCCGCAGGCTTGCTGCAGCTCGGGGCAGCAGCGGTAGGGTGGCAGGCGGCAGCACGGCTCTGGGCAGAGCGGGGGGTCCTGGGCAGCCCCTGCAGCCCCTGGCCGGCTGCCCTCAGGGTGAAGCGGAGAGAGTGTCCAGTGGTGCCCGTTGGGGGCCGGTGAGGCTCGGCCGCTGCCAGTGCCCACCTTGAGGGAGCGGAGCTGGGAGGCCAGCAGCTGCTCAGGAGCACTGTGCCGGTGTACTGTGTGGCCCTTGAGCGGGGAGAGCAAAGGGTTGTCACTTGCCGCCATGGCATCCGGCACTCGATGCGCGCTGCCATCCGGGTACAGCCGGTTGCCAGACTCTGTGCTCTCCCCCAGGAGCGGCTCGGCCGAGCACCGGTCCGGGTGGGAGCTCAGCATGTAATACTGGTCGGCAGAGAGACGGTCCTTCATGGAGTACAGCACCGGCGTCCTCCTGCCCGCCGCCTCTGCCTCCCTGTCCTGCTGGCAGAGGAAGGTGTCGGAGATCCACCGGCCCTTGGCGTGCAGCATGTCCACCGACACCGATGCCCGGTGCCTGTCCCCTCCGCTGGCTGGGGCTGCCCGCAGGCTATCCCTCCTGACAGGGGGCTGGGGGGGCACAGGCGCCCGCCAGGCCTCGGGGTGTTGGCTGGCAGGTGGCTCGGCCCCCGTGGTCAGGTAGCACCCGTCGGGGGGCTTGCAGAGGCCTTGGAGGCTGGAGTCGGCAGCGGCGGCCTCCTCGGGGCGGAGGGACAGAGCGCAGTCAGAGGCGATGGAGCTGGCGGAGAAGGAGCTGTAGGCTGAGTCCCGCTTGCTGTGGTACATGCCCTGGTCAACGGGTGAGGGGTCCCCTTCATAGTAGGCCTGGCCAGGCTGGTCCAGGCTCTCCATGCTCCCGATGGAGCTGCTCCGGTCAGTGCTGCAGTGCCGGGACAGCGGGTTCCACTGCAGGGACAGCTCGCTGCTGCCCGGCCCCACGCCGGTGTTAGGGGTGCCCGCCGCCCCCCGCCCAGCTCCCCGGCAGCCACTCCGATGGGCACGAGATCACGGGAAGCCAACACCTCCCCCCACGTACATCCCCCCCAGGACAGAGGGGCACAGGCTGGCACAGCCCCAACTTGCCCTTCACCCCCAGGCTTGGGGGCAGCACCAAGGCTGCCCGGGCACGGTCAGGGAGAGCAGGCACAGGGACACAGGGTGTGCACCGCTCTGGCCACTTGGGATGTGTCTGCTCTGGCGGGGGGACGCTGGGACTCAGCTCCTGGCCGGCTCGGCGGAGCCACCGCCCCTTCCTGCCGGCAGCGCCGAGTAAACAGGCAGGGGAAAGGGCAGCGCGGCAACAGGACGTGTGGGGATGCCCAAGAGCGGTGTGGGACAGCCAAGTGAGCTCCCGCCCCGCGCCCCCTCCACCTCAACTCAAGCGGGCGCCTCGTCCGCCCCCTCCTCTCGTGCAGTCCCGTGGGTGCCCTCAGGGTGGGTCGGGGGTCTCACCTGACATCACACCCTGAGGGCCAGGAGAGGCTGAAGGCGTCAGCAGGGCAGTGCATGGCAGGGGCGTCGGGGCGGCTTTCGGCAAGTTTGGCCACGTGCCAGGAATGGGGCCGGAGAACGGGCACGCTCCTCCTGCCAAGAGCAACAGCGGGAGAGGACAAGAATGGGGAGGAAGCCGGGCCGAGGAACCGGGGCTGAAGTCACTTCCTACGAGGCTTCCTGTCCCCCTCAGGCCAGCGCCTGCCCGAGGGGGACGGCAGCGAGGAGGGTCCAGCCCTGCCAGCACCCGGTGCCGAGCAGGGGGATGTCACAGCTCTCCCTGGCTGCTGGGGCTCCTCTGCCTGCAGCGTCCCTGCCGCCAGTTCAAGAAGGCACCAAGGACGTGGCCCTAGTGCAGCCCACAAGCAACGACCCAGCCAGCCAAGGGTCTCTGCCAGGACTGGAGCGGCTCGGCAAGCATGTCAAGGGACCTTGAGGCCACATCTGTGTCCCCACCACAAGCCTGAGCTTCCCCCCTTGTTTCTCTGTCCCTCAGCATTTGCAGCAAGCACCAGCCACATCACATCCTCCGGAAGGGGTCTTGTGTCAGGCCCCGTCCCACCCCCTGTGCCAGACAGCCATGGGGGTCTCCAGTCCTACCAGTGCATGCAGGCAGCCATGTCCCGTGTCACCACACAGACGTGTAGGCAGATACCACCTCCTGTACCCCCCAAATGCCCAGTGCTGCCCCAGCATCCACCAGCTCAGCAGGGAGGGTGGCAGGGATGAGCTGTGAGGTCAGCACAGGGACCCCTCCCCACCCAGAGCCCCCAAACTCACCATGGATGATGCTCAGCCCCAGCACAGCTCTGTGGCACCCCCTGCCCCGTGGGCAGTGCCCCACGCTGCCCCAGCCCCTGGGTGCTGCCGGAGCTGGAGCCGCGTCAGGATGCAGCCAGGGAGTGGATGCGGGTCAGGGAGGAGGGGGATGACTGCAGCACCCGGCCCTGCCTCTCCTTCCTTTCCCAGGCAGGCAGCAGGCAGGCAGGCAGGAAGGGAGAGGAGCGGCCACGCTACAAGATACCGCCCAGCAAAAGGAGGTGTTGAGCCCGCCACACTGCCCCGGCTCTGCTGGCAGCACACTGGGCTGGGGACCCCCCACCCACCACGGGGTGCTGGGCAGCCGCGGCGGGGCTGACCCCTGCCCTGTCCGAGCACGGGGCAGCTCCAGGCTGGACACGGGCACCGCCAGGCTCCCACCAGTCCTCCCACCAGGCGATGCACTCCCAGCCTTGGCACCACCACCCCCCTACCCGCAGCGCTGCCAACCTGCGGACGATCATCTTCAGGGTGCGGTAGGAGCCCTTGATGAGGATCAGGGCCTCCTGGCGGGACCCATACAGCGGTGTCCCGCTGATGTTCACCAGCTCATCGCCCGGCTGCAGCCGGCGGGACAGCGCAGCTTTGCCCCCGTCCTCCACCTGGGTGACAGAGTGGGGTGTCAAGGAGACAGCAGCCCCCCAGAACACCCCAGGGGGTGTGCCACTGCCTTTGGGTGCCAGAAAGACACTTCAGAAAGGAGTGCCTGCGCCCCAGGAACCATAGAGGGATCTGCGGCGCCAGGCTCCCTCCTTGCCCCAGTCACATGAATTTCTGAGCAAGGAAAGGGCATAAGGGAGGGGGAGAAGAAAAATGTCCCATCCCAGCAGATTCCCCCGCAGGCATGGGCAGCACAAGGGCCCTTTGTCCGGCGCGGATGCCAGCCCCCGGCTGCTGCTCCCAGCCCCACGTTGGCCCTGCCCAGGCACCCGTGATTATTCTGATGCCCGAAGGACGTCATCACATCGTGTAAGCCCAGGAGACCCAACAGCTGGGGAACTGCGGAGCTGTGCCTGGCCCTGGCACACACCTACCCCACCCTGGCACCTACAGCTGAAATGAGCCTGGTGCCCCATAGCACCACAGCTTGGAAGGCATGGGGCCACAGCGCTGCTGACACAGAGGGGCCCCAGCTCACTCCCTCTGCCCCAGCAGGCAGGTGCAGTGCAGGCAGAGTGCCCAGTGCTGGTGCTCATTCCTGCCCATCCTGCCCCTCCTAAAGGTCAGGGATCACCATGTCGTGCCCCTCACACTGCAGTGCTGGCAAATGAGCCTCGCTGCTGGGTTGCATGCTGGCAGCAGTACAGGACATGCAGACACATGGCGCAGGACATAGGGTGCCTTCTGCCGCCATACCTGGCACAGATGTGGACCCTGACCTGGCTGGATGCTACAGCCACCCACAGGGTGACGGGCAGAGCTGGCCTGGCACCGTGCTGGGGCTTCTGTGCCCAACCTGCCCACAGGCTCTTTGCCCTGCCCTGCCGCTCCTAGCCCGGCAGAGAAACGAGCTCTGCCCGCAGTACCCGCAGCAATGACTCCACAGCCCAGCCTGGGTGGCAGCCAGGCCCCAGTGCCAGGGGGCACCCACAGCTCCCCAGCAGGCCGGCCACCACATATGTGCCCCCAGGCACCTCTTCCCAGCCCTGGTGCTGGGCAGGGCTCTGGGGGCATCCCCCTGCATGGGGGTGACATGACACCCATGGAGCCAGGTAGGGGCAGCCGGGCCTCCTGCTCCGCCCAGCACTGCCCCATGGCTCTGTCTGGCACAGCTGTGCCCAGGGCCTCACAGCTCTCCCATTTTTTAGGGACCTGAGCATTGCAATGCCATGTTCAGGCTGGGGAAAGCATGATGCGCCTGCCTGTGCGGGCAGGGGGCCCTGGCAGGGGGCTCCAGCTGGCTGCAAGGGCTCCTAGTCCCATCATGCGCTCACTGGAGCACCTAGGTTTAACCCCTGCCACGCTGCTGCCCACCCCCAGGCAGCTCCAGCAGAGCAGGCAGCCAGAGCAGGCTGCGCCTTCACCCCAGTCCTCTGCCCGGCCAGATGCCCACTCCATCCTGCCCCGTGTCCACGGGGCTGAGTCAGCGGTAACAGGTCATCCCCCCCTGAGCTGTGCTGCTCTCTGGGCCACTGCGTGTGCCGAGACAGACGTGGCTCAGCCCTGGCATCACTCACAAAAAGCTAAATGTGGCATAAACAGTCCCTTGTTCTGCCTTCACCACCAGTGAACTCAGTGCTGTCAGCCAAACCCTGCCGCTTGTCGTCCCGCCAGGCTGGGCTGGCGCTGGTCATTTCCCTGACGTTCACTCTGGGCCCTAATGGTGGGCACCACCTGGCTCACTGGAATATCCGTCAGCGCCAGGAGAGACTTGTCTTAGGAGTCACAGCCACGGCAGTGCCCGCCCTGTGCCCACCCCGCCCACGCTGACCTCCGTCCTTGCCAATGATGTGCCCAGGGGCCCAGCACCAGAGGGCACTCAGCAGCAGCCCCATCGAGGGCCCGAAGCCCAGGCCAGTCCCGCCATGCGACTCTGCCACAGGAAGGGATCCCCCCCGGAGTGGCTCAGAGATCAAACTGTCTCACCGAGCACCGGGACCCCCTTCCCCTTTCCGGCGCAGGACGCGGGGCCCCCCGCGCCGCAGGCGGGACTGCCCTCCCCGCACGGGCCGGCACGCACACACCTCGGCAGAGCCGCCCCGGGGGACCCTCCCCTGAATGCACAGAGCGCTGGAACAAGCCCCCTTTGTCTGCACAGCACACGCGGCAGCGGCGGCCCGGCCAGGGGAGCGTGGAGGCCGGCCCGCCCTGGCCCGCAAGGACCGCCCCCCCGCCATCAGCAGCGGTGGGGAACATCCTCTGGCCCCCCCATCCCCTCCTCCAAAAGTCGGCGGACGAAGCGGGACCCACCGCTCCGAGGCCCGGCAGCGCCCCCCCGCCCCGGCTCCCAGCAGGGCCCGGCTCCCGCCCGCCGGCGGTGCCACCCCGGGCGCAGGGCAGGGACCGGAGCCACTTTTCCAGCTCCCCCAGCCAGACCACGCTGCCCGCGTCCCGGCGCAGGGCGTGGAGGGCCCCGGGGCGCAGCCAGCCCGGCTCGGGGCAGGGAGGCAGCCCCGGGGCCGCGACAGAGCCCGACCCGCCAGCATCCTGGCCCCGACAGGACGGTGGCACTGAGCGGGCAGGCAGCCAAGCCGTCCGGTGACAGAGGCTCGGCCGGGCTCCGGGGGCTCGGGGTGCGGGTGCACCCCCGGCTGCTGCCCGGCTCCCAGCGGGTTTCCCGGGAGGGCGATGCCCCGGCGGGGCCACGGGAATCGGTGACCCCTGCGTGGCGGGACGTCGCGGCCGTGGGTCCGGACCCTCGCTCTCCCCGCTCCCGGCTGCCGAAGGGACCTGGCTCGACACCACAGCCCGGCACCAGCCCCCTGGCTCGGGGACGGCCCTGCCCAGGAGTTTCAGGGGTGCCGGGACACGGCAGACTCTGGTCCCCCCCTCAGTGGCACCCAGCGTCCCCGCAGACGCAGGTCCCCGGGTTACCCGTGGGCGCGGCACCATGGGTGGGCAGACGAAGTGGGGGCTGCCCCCCCCGGTTGCGCCCCGCGGGACGGGACCGACAGGGACGTGGGGGCCGCCCCCGCCGCCAGCCCAACGGATGTGCCAGAGGAATTTCTTCCTGCCGCCGGGCCTGGGCTGCCCCTCCGCCCCCACAGCCCCGCTCCCACTCTCCCTCGCGGCTCGGGGTGGCGGATCGCGGGGGAACGCGAGTGCGAGCGGCTGCCACGGACCCGCCCCACCGAGATACGCGACCCCACGGCCGGGGCTCCCCGCGCCCCCAGCGCCGTCGCGCACCGCGCGTCCCCCCCGTCCCGCGTCCCCCACCTCCCGCGCCCCGACGCGGGTTGGAGGCCCCTCGCGGGATGATGCCGCGGAGCCCCCGCGGGACCGCGTCCGGCGACGCCTACCTTGGAGACGATGAGGGGCTCGCCGTGCTCCAGCCCGCCGCGCAGCGTGAAGCCCCAGGGCGCGCCCCCCTGCAGCTGCACATGCACGTACTGGGGGGCGCCGGGCCGCCCTTCGGCCCGCTCCATGGCCGCTACCGCCCCATCCCGGCCCGGCCCGGCCCGGCCCGGCCCCGCACCGCGGAGGAAATGACACCCCCGCCCGCCCGGGCAGAGCGGCGGGGAGCCGAGCGGCGGGGCGGGGCCGGTCCGGCACCGGGGCTGCTCCGCCGCCGCCAATGAGGAGCGGGGGGACGGCGGCGGTCGGCTCGGCTCGGCACGGCACAGCTCGGCTTGGCTGGCTAGGCATGGCACGACTTGGCTCAACACGGCATGGCATAGCTTGGCTCAGCTCAGCATGGCACAGCTCGGCTCAGCCCAGCACAGCATGGTGTAGCACAACACAGCGCAGTTTGCCATGGCTCGGTTTGGCTCAGCTAGGCACAACACGGCTCAGCACAGCACAGCACAACATGCAATGGCTCACCATAACATGGCACAGCTTAGCTTGGCACAGCTTGGCTCAGCACAGTTCAGCACAGCCATGGCACAGCTCAGCTCTGAACAACTCAGCTCAGCATGGCGTGGCACAGCTCAGCATAGCTCATGGCATGGCTCAGTTTATGGCATGGCTCAGCAGACAATAGCATAGCACCATGCTACTCAGCTCAACTGAGCTTGGCTTGGCAGAGCTCGGCCCAGCCAAGGGACCTGTACTGAGCTGCTTGGCTCAGCTTGGCACGGCCCAGCCAGCATGGTTTGACTCAGTCTGGCTCAGCCAGCATGGCATGGCATGGAGGGCTGGCACAGTTCAGTTTGGTTCAGCATGGCACAGCACAGCTCAACCTGGCACAATTTGGCTCAGCTCAGCATGGGATGGCATGGAGTCCAGCATGGGTTGGCTGGCCCAGCACCACTCAACTGGACATAGTTCAGTGCAGCTCAGCTGGGCTGATGTGTTCTGCCTAGGCTCAGCTCAGCATGGCATGACATGGGGCTGGCACAGGTCAGTTCAGTTCACTATGAGGCCTGACCTGGTGTGCCTTCACTTGGCCTGGCCCAGTTTCACTCAGTGCAGTTCAGCTTGGGTTGACATGGACAAGCATGGCTGGCACGGTTCAGCTTGGTATAGCATGACTGAGCTTGGCCTGGCACAGTTCACCACAGCATCATTAGTGTCAGTTTGGCACAGCTCAGCCCAGCACAGCACAGCTCGGCTTGGCAGAGCTCAGTTCAGCACAGCAGCGCAGCGTGGCCAGCGTTTTGGCAGCGTGCATGCGGGTACGAGGGGCTGCCTGCTCAGGTGGCGGTGGGGTGTTGCAGCACCTGCTGCAGCTCCTCAGGGCAGGAGGCTCCCTGCAGAACCCCACCCTGGCAACCATGCTGGCGCCCTGAGCCCCGCTGCATGCACTGCCAGCTCCCGTAGGGCCTGCGTGCTCCGGCCCCCAGCCTGTCCTGCCGCGCACCCTGGGGCGTGTGTGGCAGTATGGCTGTGCTTCACCTCCGCCTTTCCCCCAGCAGGTCCAGGAGGGGCTGTGGTCCCCGCTTTGGAGAAACTGAGGCAGGGGACGGAGGCAGCTGGGGTCGGTGGAAGTGAGCAGCACTGGCTCCCGGGAGAGCCCAGAGCCTCCGCTCCTCCCCTTCCCACCCGGGGCCCCGGCTCTTACTCATCTCCTTCCAGACACAGCCGGGCCGGAAAGCTCAGCGCTGCCAGCACCGCCCGCGGCCCCAGCTGCCTGCGGGCTGGGCGGGCGCAGCGCTGCGGCCTGGGAGGGTGGGCTGGCTCTGCCAGGCTGGCGAGCAGCCCCCGGGTTGCTCAGTCCTGCCACAGTGGGGGTCCTTCGAGTTTCTCTCAGCAGCCCCCATCCACTGGCACCTGCCTTGAACACTGTCTGCGCCCTGCCAAGCTCAGCTGCAGGCGGCCCAGTACATGTGCCCAGTCCCAGTGCTGTGCTGTGCCAGGGCACAGGGCTGGGGCAGTCCCTGGGCTGTTTGTGGTGCTGGAGCCCACCCAGCAGCGATGCATGGCCCCTCTCACGCAGCCTCAACGCGTCCACTCCTGGCCTGACTCTCCTGCTCTCCCCCATGGCTTTGCTGCCCCCTTCGCTGTGACCCCCACTCACAGATGGCTCCTGCCATGCCTGGACTTTTCCCAGCCTCTGCCGGGCTCAGCTGCCCCCGTGCCCTTTCCCAAATGAGTAACCAGGGCTGCCCACCCAGGCGTGAGGGCTCTGTGCCCTGGTTTGTCACGCGGCCCCACACCCCATTAAACACTGCAACTTCCCTGCCCCCGGCACCCCCCACACGGCCCTCCCAGCCCTTACTGGTGTGCTTTACAGCTGGCACCAGGAAGGGTGGGCAGCACTGAGGGCAAGGCACCAACACACCCCTGCAGCTCCCACCATGTCCCTTTGCCTGCAGCAACAGTTCCCAACCAGAGCGGCCACCCCCAGCCCTCTCCATCCTGTCAGGAAAGCAGCAGTGCCCCAGCTCAGCACCATGTCAGGCACTCTGCCAGGGGCATGTGCCACAGCTGTCTGCATCCTGCCTTGTGGTGTGCCCGTGGAGCCTGCCTCCAGCAAGTGTCACGGAGCCACAGAATGGCACCAGGGCTGGGGGGACAATGCCTTCGGTAAGGGCAATGCCTCAAATCACCTCTGCCAGTGAGAGGGTGGGCATCGCCCTTGCAACCCTTCAGCCTTGGGCATGTGCTGATGGAAAGACCTTGGTGCCAGAACGGTCAAGCCTGGTGAAGCTGCTGCCATGGTGATGCCCATAGCATGGGTACCACCCGCTGACCCAGCTGTGCTCCGTGCCCCAGGCTCTGGGGCACTCTGCCCACCCGTGTGCCACAGTGCCACAGGCCCTGGGCTCGATGCTCATCTCTCAGCTGGGGAAAGCGAGGTGCAGGACAGCCTGCCTGTGCTGGGGGGAGGTCTGGGAGCAGCCCCCAGGCTCTGTGCCTCCTCTGGGCAGTGTGCACCGGCTGGCAGCGATGGACAGAAAGGCGCCAAGTCCACTGCTAGGGGGTTGGCACGGGGTAGGGGGAAGCGGAGGGGCTCTTAGTGCGGTGGAGCACCCCACCTGGCTCCAGACCCCTCCCCTGGGACCCGGGGAGCTCCTGGCCCTTTAACCCCTGATTGGGGCTGTGCCTTTAAAACGGGCCCCGGGGCGGGGGCTCTCACCCCGCAGGAGGAGGAGGCTGGCCAGGAGCAGGTGGCCTGAGTGAGCTGGTCCTTCCCACCCCACCCCACTTCACCCCGCACCTCCACCACACTCTCTCTCCCCTGCCCTGGCACTTTTCTGGTACCTGTAGCCAGGCTTGTGTCTGGCTGGCTTTGCCCCTGGTCTGGATTTTAGTCTGGAATTTGCACCTCTTTTTGTATGTAGTGTGCCCCCGCTGCCTCCCGTCTTTCTGTTCCTGTGCCGAGCTGAAGCAGCTGGCATGACAGCCCTGGTTTGATAGTGGCTGCAGGACGCTGAGGTCTCCTTTTGCTGGTGCCTGCAACCAGCTCTGCCTCACCAGGAGGAAGTATGACTGCAGGCTTCCCCTGATCCCGCCAGCGGCCAGCGCCACCTCACCCCCTCCACACGCCTACCATGGCTTTGCTCCAGTCCTTCACCAGCCTTCTCCTCCTCTTCACTCTGTCCCTTTCCTGGGCTGCAAACCAGTCCCTGCTGCCCCCCAGCTCCCTGCCTGCCGTCCCCCCACTGCCGCTCCTGCAGGCCTTGCAAGTGCGAGCACCAGGCAGCCAGGGCTGGCGAGCGGGGCCAGCAAGTGGGCAACCCCTGCGCTACATGCTGAACCTGTACCGGCGTGCCACCGACCGTGAAGGGCGACCCCGGCACGGCCGCAGCCTGGGCACCAACACCGTCCGCCTCGTCCGGGCCAGTTCCCAGGGGGGCCAGCCCTGGGCAGGTAAGGAGCGGGTGGGCACCAAGGGTAGTACAGGGGTTAGTGGAGCCAGTGAGGTGGGATTGAGCCCTGGAGGGTCTCCGCATCCTTTCCCCCTTTGCTGTGTCCTAGCCAGAGCTGGCATGTCCTGTGCCCTGCAAGGCTGCCCTTGGCCTTGGGATCCCCCTTGGTGGGGGCCCAGGCTTTCCTTGCCCTGGGGGTGAGACAGGCCCTGTGTGCCCCGTTCCCCTTCCCACCCTGCCCAATGCTGTGCCATGCCAGTGGTGTTGGTGCGGAGGATGGGAATTGTCCCAGTCACTATTTGCCTTTCACCCAGCGGTGAGCTGTGGCACACAGCTGCTGTTTGCCAAGGCTCCTGCCTTGTGCCAGGGCACCTGGCTGTCATGGGTTTTTGGGGTGGCGATGCCACAGGCTCTGCTGCATTGTGTGGGGCTGCAGCAGCACCATGGGAGAGGATTGCACTGGTGTGGCATTCACTATGCCGTACCGGGGGGACACTGACTGCTGTTTCCCCACAGGTCGCTGGTATGTGCAGCCCCTCACCTACCGCCTGGAGGGCCAGCCCAAGGCTGAACAGCTCCTCAGAGCTGCTGTGGTCTACCTGCCCAACCTGCTGCTGCCCCACGGCCGCCTCCTCTGCACCCTGGAGCTGGCGGCCACCGGTGAGGGGCCTGGAGTGCTGCTCAGCCCTGCTGCCCGCCCCCGCCACAGCTGGGCTGAAGTGGATGTCACTCCTTACCTGGTGCCAGGGAATGGCAACGCAGGGAGCCTGGTCCTGCGGCACGTCTGTGTGCGTGCCGGCCGGGTGGGGGGCCACGACACCCCAACGGCCCCCAGCCACCCCTTCCTCCTCCTCTACCTCAATGACACCCAGACTGGGCTGACACCACCAGCAGCAGAGCCCCACCGGCACCGGCGTGACACAGGGACACTGGCCCATGACCTGTCCAGCTACCTGCGGGAGCAGGGAGGGGAGAAGAGTGACTGCTCCCTGCGCCCCTTCCCTGTCAGCTTTGCCCAGCTGGGCTGGGACCACTGGATCATCGCTCCCCACCGCTACAACCCGCGCTACTGCAAGGGTGCCTGTCCCCACCTGCTCCGCTACGACTACCACGCGCCCAACCACGCTGTGGTGCAGAGCTTCGTCCATCAGCTGGTGGATGCCAACGTGCCCCGGCCTTCCTGCGTCCCTTACCGCTACAGCCCCATCAGCGTCCTCATGATCGAGCGTGACGGTGGCATCCTCTACAAGGAGTATGAGAACATGATTGCAGAGTCCTGCACCTGCCGGTAATACCTGCTGCCCCGGCACATCACCCCCAGGCTCTGCCTGTCCCTGCTGGATCTGGACTTCAGGGTTTGTCTTGCTCTGCCTGGCGCAGGTCTGTCCCCCCTCCCTGTGCAGCACTGCTCTGCCGGAAGGTTTTACGATGTCATTTTTATGTAAATTGTGGGTTTTTAAAGGCAGGAGCCTGTGCTGGGGCAGTTGCTCTGTGGCATCTGTCCTTCCTGTAGCTCCATGGCCACTGCCTGTTTTTGGGGGTGGAGGGGCTTGGCTGATGCTCCCAGAGAAGAGCTGGCTCCCTGGACTGGAGCACAAAGCTCTTAGCAGGTGGTGTGGGGTCTCCTGATGGAGCTAGGGCAGGAAGGGTTGAGCATTCCAGGTGTCCTGTGCTTGGCACCCAGTTGGTGCCATCGGTGTTCGGAGCACCCCTGCCTGTGGGATCCGTTCCCAGCTCACATGCACCCCATTCTGTCTAGTCCAGGCTGTGGTGGTGTCGCACCAGGCTTGGAATTGGGTTGGAGAGGGTGAAAGCCCCTCTCCTTCCCTGCAGTTCTGCTCTGGGGAAGCTGTGAACGCTGGAGGGACCCAGGCTGCCAGCTCTGCTCCCAGTACCGGGGGCCAGGATGTGCTGCTGCTTCCTCTGCCACCCCTGTCCTCTACCTCCTTGGCTTGCCCTTGAGCTAGGCTCAGGTCTCACCCTGTCTCGGGGTCAGACCCCCATCGTGGTGTCCCTCTGCCTTTCTGCACCCTTGCTGTCCCATGGGGCTCAGGCTCTGCTGGGCTCCTGGCCAGTCCCCATTCCTAGAGGGGTCGGTCCTATTCCCAGCACCCCTGCTGCCTGCTTTTCCTCTATTTATTGCTGACTATGTAATTAAATAAATTGATGGATTTTGCTAAAGACCATCTTGGCCTGTTCTTGCTCTGTCCCTGGGATACAGCAGGTGCCCTCAGGACAGGCTGGGGTAAACTGTCCCTGTGCAGGCACCCTTGTGCCTGCATTGGAGGGAGCAGGTGCTGCTCCCTGCTGTGTGCAGGGGGTAAATCCCAGCTGGTTCAAGCAGGAGCTGGGAGAAGAGGCTTCCGTGGAGATACAGACCTTCCCTTGGGCAGGGGGGACAGATGGGGCTGCAGGCAGCTGCCCCAGTGAGGCTGAGGACAAGAATGCCCCAGATCCCTCTCTATGGGGGGCCATAGGGGTGCAATGAGCTGGGTCTCCCTGGGCTGTCTGTCACCCTGGCCAAGGCATTTGGCTGCCAGGATTATTTTGGGAAAGTGTCTACAGGCAGACCTGCCTGTTCCTGGGCGCAATGCCCGGTGTTTGCAAAGCTAGGACAAAGTTCCCTTTCTTTGAGCAGCAAGGCATGGATAGCAGCTGTAATTCTTGTCCCGCAGTGTTTGGTGGCGCTGCCACCTGCCAGCTGGGTACTTCCTCTGCATCCTCAGCTCATGACTCTTGCCTGGGTCTCATCTCTTGTGTTGCCTCCAGCTCTGTGTTATTGTTGATCCAAGCTCCATGGGGATGTTTCAGCACTTCCCTGCTGTGGGCGTTTGCTGTGGGGCAGGGTGCTGCCAGTTCCCATCCTTCCTCTACCCACCAGCCCAAAGTTTCCTCCCCATCCTGGCAGAGGGAGAAGCTGCAGAGCCTTAGGGTTCTCTCCTGCCCCTTGTCCCCAGCTGGCTGCATCCTGGCCGCCTCCAGCCAGGAGGCTGTGTGGAAGCCCATGGACCTGACTCCAGGGGGAATATTTTCCCTTGTCAATAATTAAGCGTGTGGTGTTGACTCATCCAGGCAAGTGATGATGAAAGGCATGGCAGCTGGGCATGCTCCCAGCCCTGGGCACTGCTGGATGTTGGTGCCCAGTGCTATCCCTGGCAGGGACCATCACCCCAGGCTGCTGTGGGCACCACTCAGACCTGCTGAGTGCCCCAAAATGGGCACTGGGGTTTGTCTGTGCCAGCCCTGTGTCCTTATACGCACTGTGCCAGTGCGCTTTTGTGCCCATTGTGCTGGAGTCCTTCCCTGCGTACCCCCGGGTGCCGAGGGGCTGCCCCAGCAGCACGATCTCCTCTGCACAGCTGGCAGGGCAGGTGCTGCCCAAGGGAAGGAGCAGCAGCAGTTCAGCGAACGAGCCGCTGTCCCCAGCTGACCTTGGCTCTGTGCCTGTGTCAGCGCTGGGGCTGCCCGAGCAGAGCTGCCTGGAGGGTGCGGGGCCCCAGCCTGGTGCATCTCAGGGCGGGGGGGTTGCTCTTCCTGTGGGTCCCACAGCTGTGTGAGCCTCTCAGGCACAGCCTGGCACCCTGTTGGCACCAGCCCCACAGGGACCACCAGGGGCCTTGGTTTGGGGACATAGAATCATAGAATCATTTTGACTGGAAGAGGCCCTCAGGATCATTGAATCCAACCATAACCCAGCTCTAGCACTAAACCATGTCCCTAAGAACCTCGTCTAAATGCCCTTTAAACACCTTCAGGCGTGGTGTCTCCACCACTGCCATGGGCAGCCTGTTCCAATGCCTGACAACTCTTTCTGTGAAGAATTTTCTCCTAATATTCAATCTAAACCACCCCTGGTACAACTTGAGGCCACCTCCCCTCATCTTATCACTTGCAACCTGGGAGAAGAGCCCAACACCCTCTATGCTCCAACCTCCCTTCGTATGGTTGTAGACAGCAATAAGGTCTCCCCTCAGCTCCTTTTCTCCATGCTAAATAGCCCCAGTCCCCTCAACCACTCTTCATCAGACTTGTTCTCCAGACCCTTCATCAGCCTTGTCACCATCCTCTGCACTCTCTCTAGTATTTCAATGTCCTTTTTATGATGAGGGCCCCAAAATATGCCCCCATCCCGTGCTCTGGCAGGGCTCTTGCAGTGCCTGTCAGGCTGCTGCCCATGCTGGGGGCTGCACTGCCCCCCTGCTCTTCCCTAGGGCATCCCTGCCCCCTCCTGCCCCGTCCCCAGCCCCTTCTCCTGCTCCAAACCCCGTGCTGGGACTCTGCTCTGTCTCCACCAGGTCCCCATTCACTAGCCCCCCCCTGCTGCCCCTCCCATGTGGGCACTGCCACCTCTCACAGCCCACCTGGGGTGACACTGAGCAGGGAGGGGATGACCTGCCCCACATGGCCTGGCAGCATCAGGGCAAATCTGGGCTGGGCACGGTGTGGGGACACCAGCGAGGAGCTCACCCAGCTGTGGGGCACAGCTGCCCCCCAGGCACCTGGGGGGCTGCAGCTGGAGGCAGACAGTGATGTCCAGGCACTGGGTGCCTTGTGGGTGCCCTGTGGATGCTTCACAGAGGCACTGGCGGCCCGCAGTCAGGGTAGGGGGTTGTTGACAAGAGGCTGTCCTTCCATCCGGGGCCACTCAAATATTTGTGCAGGACGGTGACCAGGGAAGAGCAGTGCCCAGCAGAGACACCCGACAGCCAGAGTCGGCGGCACCATGGCAGCCTCATCCCCTGTTGCGCCGGGTACCAGCCGAGGTGGCAGGGCCAGAAGGGTCACCTCTGCCCGCCTGGACAGTCACCAGCCTGGCACTTCTCCTCTCCGTCCTCTTGCTTCTCCCTGGCTCCTTTCAGGTGGGTCTGAGCATGAGGGGTGGCTCCCAGGGCCCAGGGGACTCAGCACCCCTTTCTCTGACCCATCCACCCCTCTGGGTGCTGCAGGAGCCTCGGGGAGCTGGGGGACACACAGCCTCCCGGCTGCCCCACATGATGCCGTTCTGGAGGATGGTGGGCAGCAGACCCCTGGGTGCCCACTGCCGGCATGGCCTCGAGTACATCACCAGAGCCTGCAGGTAAGCAGTGACCCCTGCCCGTTCCCCGCATCACCCCCTGACCAGCCTAACCTGCACCCCTGAGACCTCACACGCATCTCCATCCCCACAGTGTCTACAGCCCTGGACCTACCCAGGAACCTCAATGTCCCCAGCCATGGGGCCCCACAAGTGCCCCAAAACCACCAGCCCCTTCAGCTTTGGGAGTTCTCCACTCTGGGACCCCCCTCCCCTGTGCCACTCACTGCTGCCCTCAGCCCAGGGACCTCCAGTGCCCCCAGCCCCAGTGCCCCCAGCCTTGGCACCCCCATGGCTGAGCCCTAGCAGAGCCCAGCTTTGCCCCCCACCCCAGGTGCACCCAGCCCAGGGGTGACCCCCTCCAGGGACCTTGGCACAGTGCTCATGGCTGCTCTGCCCTGCAGGGCCGGGCGCTGTGCCCCACCGCCGTTCGAGTGCTGACAGCCACCAGCAGCTCCAGGAAAGCCCACCCTGCACTGGGACCACTGGAGAGCAGAGTGTGCCATACCCTCACCACCAGGACAGGACCCCTCTGCAGCCATGTGCCCTGTGGGGCTGGGTTGGGGAAGGGCTGCAGCCCCAAGCCCCCTGGGGCAATGCCGTGCGTGGCTCAGCCACTCTGGATGTTTTACAGGCAATAAAGCACCTGTTCCCCTGCCTGCATCCAGCAGCTTCCTGCCTGCCTGAGCCAACACAGGTTACATGTGTGTTGGGGGCCACATGAGCCTTGGGGTGGCAGAGGGTGACATGTGGGACCTGTGGGCTCCTGTCTCATGTTTGATGGGTGCTGAGCCTGCCATAGCACCCACTCAACCCCCACCTGCCTAAATGGGTCCCTAGGGTGAGAGATGCTGGGGTGGCTGCAGGCAGAAGGGACATAGGGTCCCCAGGAGTCCATGGCACCCGTACGCTGCCAGTGCTTCTCTGTGTATGCGTGAGTGTTTGTGCATACGCATGCATATAGGTGTATATACATCCCTGTGCCTGTGTGTGTGTATTTGTGTGTGTGCATGTGACTCTGTGTGCATGGGAAGTATAAGCTTGTGTGAATGTGTGTCTATGCATGTATAGATGTGTGTGTATGTGGATGTGTACATATGTGTCCATCAGTGTGTTTTCCTGTCTCTGCATGTGTATATGTGAGTGTGCCTGTATGTGCATGTGCACTGTGCACACATGGGAGTGCAAGGTTCTGCATGCGCAGGGTGTGTACACATGGGTGTGCACAAGCAGGTTTGCCTGTGCACACACGTGCAGGCTGGTGTGCACATATCTGTACATGTGCATGTGTGTGCATGTCCATGTCTCTGTGTCTGTATGTCCTCACCTGTGCATGTCCATGTCTCTGTCTATGCGCATATGTGTGTCTGTCCCTTCACCCACAGTGGCACACGTGTCCGTGTGTCCACCCATACACACACACCGGCACGCGTGTGTGTCTGTACAACCCCACACCACTACGTGTGTCCGTCTGTCCACAGGAGGTTCTGTTTAAATTTGAGGAGAAACTTGTTGGGGGTGAGGGTGGCAGAGCCTGGCCCAGGCTGCCCAGGGAGGTTGTGGAGTCTCCTTCTCTGCAGACATTCCAACCCGCCTGGATACCTTCCTGTGTAACCTCATCTGGGTGTTCCTGCTCCATGGGGGGATTGCACTGGATGAGCTTTCCAGGGCCCTTCCAACCCCTGACATTCTGTCATTCTGTCCGCCCGCAGCGCTGCGCAGGCTCCAACCGGCAGGGGGCGCCGCTCGCCGCCGGTCACTCCTCCCCGGCCGGGGCCGCCGCGGCGGCGGGTCCTGCCCGCTCGGTAGTGTCCGCCCCGCGGGCCGGGAGCGCCGGGAGCGCCGCGGGCGGCGCGGAGCGCAGGGCAGCGCGGGCGGGACGCCTCTCCGGAGGTGCCGCGGTGCCCGGGGCGGTTCAGCGGGTGCCGGCGAGCGAGCGGTGCCGCGGGGCGGGGGAGGCGCGGCGGGGCAGCCCCGACCTCGGTGTAGGCCCCGCCCCCTCAGCGCTGTCCCCGCCCCCTCAGCACCGGCCCCGCCCTTCTTAGTGCTTGCCCCGCCCCCTCAGTGCCGGTCGCGCCGCTCGGTGCCGGCGCCGGTCCCGCCGCGCCGCTCGGTGCCAGTCCCGCCGCCGCCATGCGTAGCCGGAGCAACTCAGGCGTGCGGCTGGACGGGTACGCGCGGCTGGTGCAGCAGACGATCCTCCGGCACCAGGTGCGGGGGGGCTGGAACCCGCCTCGGGCCCCTGAGCGCCCGCTGGCCGCGGGGCTGGGGAACCGCCAGGCCGGGCCAGGCGGGGTTAACTGGGAAAGGGGCCGCGGCCCCTCGGTTGTCCCTGTGCAGGACGCGGTGACGGGCCTGCTCCCCGCCAGTGCCGACCACCGCGATGCGTGGGTCCGGGACAACGTGTACAGCATCCTGGCCGTGTGGGGGCTGGGCCTGGCCTACCGCAAGAACGCGGACCGGGACGAGGACAAGGCCAAGGCCTACGAGCTGGAGCAGGTAGGAGGGAGCGGGCGGAAAGGGGGCGCGGGCTGGCAGTCCCAGCCTGGCCGGCGGTACTGGGGAGCCACCGCCACCTCCCGGCTGGTTTGCTTGTGCACGGCCCAGCTCTGGGGCCAAAAGGGCAGCTGTGCGCTGAGGACAGGGACAGGGCTGTCCCCGGGCTGGAGGTGGCAATAGGGAGACATGGCAGAGCCAGAGAGCTGCAGCTGGAGCCCAGCCCAAGGGTCCAGCTCTCTGGCCCGGGGGTGACCTGGGACACAGCCCTTCTCGCAGGGGCTGGGGAGCTGTCCCCTGCAGCCATGCCCTCGCTCCCCCTGCACAGCGCAGCAGCTCGGCCTTGCTGGCAGGCCAAGAGATCTTGCTTTGCTCTGCTGTCGCCTGGGGAGCAGAGGCCATGGAAATGTGAGCAAGGTCTCCGATTACAGACGCCAGAGCCCTGCAAAGGTCAGCGGCCAGCTGATCCTGAGTCAGGGCTTCTCCTGGCTGCGTGGGGATTCATGAGGCTGTTTTCCTTGTTCCTGCAGAGTGTGGTGAAGCTGATGCGAGGACTGCTCCAGTGCATGATGAGACAGGTATGGGCTGGGGAGCGCCCCTGAGAGTTGAGTGGTCTCCTTGCAGCCCAGCTCCGCTACACAGACTGTCAGTCCCAGCTGTGCTGGCTCTCCCCTGACGAGTGGAGGGAAGGCCTCCTTCTAGCAAGTCTTGAAATATGCTCTGACTTGGCATCTGTCCGTGGTGGAATGGAAGTCCCGGTACTGTGGGCTGGTGGCCAGTGCAGCCTTTGCCAGCTGCTCTCTGGCTGATGCTGAGACTCCACAGCTCTTTTCCCTGAGAGCATTTGGGGTGACCCTTTTCTCTCCACATAGTGCCACTGTGGCTGTGGGCCCTCCAAGGCTGCACTCACTGCCTTGGTGCGTGAAGGGGCTCAGCCCAGAGGCTGTAGGATTTCTGCCCTGCTCCATGTGCTGGGCTGATGGCATGGGGCAGCCCTTGGCTCTGTGGCTACCAGACATTTCTGGAGACAGCATTTGAAACCCTGCATCTCTTTGCCCTTCTTAAGGTGGACAAGGTGGAGGCATTCAAGTACAGTCAGAGCACCAAGGACTGCCTGCATGCCAAGTACAACACCCACACCTGTGCCACCGTGGTGGGGGACCACGAGTGGGGCCACCTCCAGATGGATGCCACCTCCCTCTACCTGCTCATGCTGGCACAAATGACGGCCTCAGGTGACGCTGTTGGGGATGCCATTTCAGCTGGGAGCCTGCTGATCTCCAGGGCCATCCGTGTTCTCGGTTTGAGTACAGCTTCCTGGGTGCCAAACTACTGCGGTGGCCTCCCTGACTTCACTGGTTTCTTACACTCACAGCACCCACGGTCTATTTGGGCCCCTCAGTGTCCATTTCTCTAAGAGCCCCTGTTTGCCTGAAACCCCAGAGATGCCATAGGGGGGTGGGGACAGAAGCCAGGCAGGACATGGCTCCCGTGGGGCAGGTCTGCAGTGAAGAGGAGCGATCCAACCTGAGTTACTGCAGCCCCTTCCTAGAGATGGTTGCTTGTGGGCTTGGAGCAACTAATGTGAATTCTTCCCCCTGCTTCAGGCCTCCACATAATTCACAGCCTGGATGAAGTCAACTTTATCCAGAACCTCGTGTTCTACATTGAAGCAGCCTACAAAACTGCGGTGGGTAGCCTGTGCTGGGGAAGGGGAGTGTGTCCCAGGGGTGCAGGTGGTGGGCTGGTGTCTGGGGGCAGCTGTGGGTCCCTCCTGAGCCTTACTGGGCAGAGTCCTGTGGGTCCTGCTGGGAGCACCACTGATGGGTGGGATTCAAAGGCTTGCTGTCTGTGCTGTGACCACTGCCTGCTCCAACGTGCCACTGCCTCTGCACAGGACTTCGGGATATGGGAACGTGGGGACAAGACAAACCAGGGCATTACCGAACTGAATGCGAGCTCCGTCGGCATGGCCAAGGTGAGCTGGGGAGAGGTGCTGAGTGGGTGCCGGAGAGCAGGAGTGGCCCTTCACTGCCTTTTTTACAGGGAAGGCCGGGCATCTTGAACTATTGAGGCTCAGTGCCCCATGCAGTGTTGTGCCCCTGGGAAGGAAGACCTTTCTCCTTGCGTGCTGGGATAAAACTTTGACCCTTTTGCCTCGGTTTTGCCTAAATTGGGAGTGAGAAATTAATTGGTGTGTGTGGCAGAAATATCCAAGGTCCTGTTGATGTCTGGCTGCCTGTGGCTTTGGAGATGTGGTCACACTCTGACCAGTGGTGCTCTGCAGCCACAGCGGGATTTAAATTTGCTTACATTTGGTCAGTGCATTACACAGAGGGGCTGGCATGAGGTGGGAGCTCTTACAGACAAGCAGCACGGTAGAGGAGTCGCTGCTTTGGGTCTCACCCTGCTTGCAGGCTGCCCTGGAGGCACTGGATGAGCTGGATCTCTTTGGAGCAAAGGGAGGCCCGCAGTCGGTGATACGGGTGCTGTCAGACGAGGTGCAGCACTGCCAGGTGAGACCCACATGGGCTTTATGCCACTGTAGTATTAACCATCATCTGCTGGGGTTGTGGTTTGACTGATGCCCAGCAACCTAAACCCCTCCTCATTCCCCTGCACCCAGTCCATCCTCCACTCGATGCTGCCCAGGGCCTCCTCGTCCAAGGAGGTGGATGCTAGCGTGCTCTCTGTCATCTCCTACCCAGCGTTTGCTGTGGAGGACAGTGAGCTGGTGGAAATCACGAAGCAAGAAATCATCATGAAGCTGCAGGTGAGTGGCTTTGCCCTTGTCTCGCCCTTCCTGGGAGCCAGCTGCCTGTTGTAGCCCTTTTTTCTCCAAAAACGTGCTCATGGAGAGGGTGCTGGCTATGTCCTCTCCCAGTCTGTGACTTGTGGCAGGGCTGTGCAGAGAACCAGTCCAGCGTGCTGTGGCCCTAGGCTGTGATTGTATTGCCAGAGCACTAGGTGACCAAGTGAGGGGGTATTTGGCTGGAGGAGACCCCCCATTCATCTTCACTGAAGGTATAAAGCATCTCATGCTGCGCTTCCTGCTCAGCACCTCTTTCCTCCTCTTCCAGGGGCGCTATGGCTGCTGCCGCTTCCTCCGGGATGGATACAGGACCCCCAAAGAGGTAGGAGTCCCCAGCCCTGACAGACCTTGAGTGCCAAGCAGCAGCTGCCCTGGGTTGTGCTTGCAGCGCCCCCAGCAGCAGCACAAAGGCTGTGGGAAGATGAGAGCCCTGAGTAGCCATGGGCAGTGTTATGTGTGTTGGCAAGGCTTCCCAAAGTGCCAGAGCCTCTGCAGAGGTGGCACATCCCACCCATGCCCACAGCAGATGTGCAGAGCTTGGCTCTGCCTGCATCTTGGGACCTGGTAGCGTTGTGTATCTCCTGGGCTGGGGGAGACGGGGCTGCTGCCCTGTGTGGGAGCCCTGCCAAGGTGAGCCCTCCCTGGCTCTCCCAGGGCCAGAGGAGGTGACCATACAGCGCTTGTCTGTGACAGCCATGGCTCTGCCACATCACTGGAGGTCACAGAGCAGCTTCTGCTTCTCCCAGCACAGCAGGCAGCTTGTGTACTGCCACACTTGGCTCTCAGTGGAGTGAGCAGAGGCTTTCCTCTGCTGCTTTGGGGAGGGAAAACAGGAAAATTTTATAAGCAACAGTCGCATTTGATAATGCAGAACCAGGCAATTGTACTTGGAGGCTCTTAAATTGTCACTGACTTTTGAGCCCATCAGTTTAGTGCCTCTAAATGCTTCTCCTCTGCTGTTCCTCTTCAGACCTGACCATAATAGGCAGCGTGTGTGGCTGCATCTCTCTAGAGCCAGAGAAGAGCAGCAGCATCTCCAGCTTTCCCAGCGCTCACGAGCTTGGCCAGGATGCAGAGCTGTGGGTTATTTCTGGGGAGCAGGGAAGCACGGGAAGGGCAGCGCTGCCTGCGGAAGCACTGCAGCTGGCTGCAGTCTAGTGGGAATCTGGGAGCTTGTAACTGGTGTGCAGGCACTACAGAAAACATCTGCTCCCTCTGTCCTTGCTGTCACCTCTGCTTGGCACTCTGCTAAGGCCAGCTCTCTTCCTTCTCTGTAGCAAACAGTTAAAGCAGTTGGCAGGGCAGTGGAGCACAGGTCCCTGCGCCCTGCACATCTGGGGTGGGAGGATTTGGTCTTGAGCACCTCCCTGTGTCAGGTGGGATCCTGCTCTCTGTCCCTGTGTCACCAGCTCAATCCCCACACCTGGGCCAGCCTGGTGATGCTGGAGGAGGCAGGTGCTGAGGAGCCGGGGCAGAGCAGGTGAGGTGAAGGGGGTGCAGGTGTCGCCAGTGCAGTGAGGGGGATGTTGTGATGTTGTACAAGGCTCTGGGGTGCTCTCCTGGGGCTGCCTTTGCCCAGGAAAGGTGAGTCCCTCTGGTGTCAGTGCAGGGGCCTTGGAAGGGGACACAGCCTGGAGGTGAAGCTGCTTTTTGGCTCTGTCTCAGCCATCAGACGCAGAGAAGGACTGGGAGGGCGTTTGAGGCTGGGGTCTCAGGGCAGCAGGAGACTTGTCTGTCCGAGGGGATCCTGCCACCCACCACCTTGCTGTTATGCCCTCCCTGCAGGACCCTAGTCGCCCCTACTACGAACCTGCGGAGCTGAAGCTGTTCGAGAACATCGAGTGCGAGTGGCCTCTCTTCTGGGCATACCTGATCATTGATGGAGTTTTCAGTGGAAACATGGAGCAGGCAAGGGCGGCAGGACCTGCCGGGCTGATGGAAAGAAGTCCCTGGCAAGGGAGGTGTGTGGGGAGAGGGTGCAGGGAGCCATGACCCCGGGCAGATCCCCTCTCCTCTGTCCTCAGGTGGAGGAGTACCGGGAAGCCCTTGAGGGGATTCTCATCAAGGGGAAGAATGGGATGCGCCTGATGCCAGAGCTGTACAGTGTCCCGCCTGACAAGGTGAGCAGTACTGAGCTACAATGGGAGCGGGAATGTGTCGTTACCAGATAGTTAGGTTTTAACTGCTTATTAACCCAAATTGGTAGTAAAGCAGCACGTATAGGGCATGGAAAACTCATGTAAAAACACTGTGTCTTGGAGCTGTTATAAAACCACATTGGATAATAAAAAAATAAACTGCCTTTTTCCCCCAAAGCATTTCTTGCCCCCTTACACAAGGGTGCTTTCCTGCCAGTCTGCTGGCCTGGAGTCAGAGTCCTCTGAGAGCTCAGGACACATGGACATGGGCTGAGAGGGCTGTGCTGAGCTCCCATTTAGTGGTGAGCGTGTTTGCGTGGGCCTGGGCTGAGTGCAGCGGCCTCCTGATGCTCAGGGGGTACAGGAGAGGTGCTCTCCCTGCCAGCATCGAGAGCATCACCCCGCTGCTCCTGGGGTGTCAGTCGTTCCCATGGGTGGCCCATGTTGGGAACCCAGACACAGTCTGTGCAGCTGCTTTGTTGTCTGACACAGGTGCCTGGGGGCAATCACGAGAAGAGGAGAAGAATGTAGACAAGGATGTTTTGGACCCTCTGTAGCAAATGCTTTCGGAGGCTCTTGTTTTAAGCCTTGAGCTGCTGGACTTCCATATGCAATGATGATGCTTCCCTCAGCATCTGGTGTCTGTGGATCCCTCCCTGACCTCCTGACTTGTCTTCCAGGTGGATGAGGAGTACAGGAACCCCCACACTGTGGACAGGATACCCATGGGCAAGCTGCCGCTCATGTGGGGACAGTCCCTCTACATCCTGGGCTGCCTGATGGCTGAGGTACGCTCAACCCTGCTGGTGGAGAGGGCTGTGGGTCCAGGCACTGAGCTTTGAAAGGGCAAATGCTGCCACTCTGAGCCACCTACTATATGGAAGGTGTCACCTCCATCTCCTAAGACCTCTTAAAGGGGGGTTGTCCATAGGCATCACCCGTTCTACCCTGCCCATGCAATGTTTGTCTCCTCATGCCTCTTTTTCCTCAGGGGTTTCTAGCTCCTGGTGAAATAGATCCCCTCAACCGCCGGTTTGCGACTGTCCCCAAGCCCGATGTGGTGGTCCAAGGTGAGGGAAAGGGACGGGTCCCAAATCCTGTGCCTGGCAGGCCCGGGACTCTGCCTGTGCAGGATTCACAGGGGTGGCTCTGGGTGGCTCTGCTGGCTGGGTGGCTGCCGGTGCAGCCAGATCTCAGCCCTGGCAAGGTGGGTATAAGATGGGGTGCAAGTCCTTCCACTCCACCCTGTGTTGCCTCAGGGAAATGTCTCCTGCTACAAGCCCCTCTGCAGAGAGGTTGAGAACTGTCCTGTCCTCCTGCCACTCAGCAGGGAAGGCTTGGGTGTAGAGAATCTTAGGAGCAAGGTAGACCTCTGGAGTGGGAACTGGTTCCCAAAGGACCTCAGCTGCCTCTACGTGATGTGGCACCTTGAATGTGTCCTCAAAGGCCAGGGGCAGTGCTGTTGCACCTTTTTGCCCATGCCACACTGAGCCTGTCATCTCTCCGCAGTGTGCATCCTGGCAGAGACAGAGGGGATCAAGGCTGTCCTGAGGAAGGAGGGCATCGACGTGGAGACTGTGGCGGATGTCTACCCCATCAGAGTGCAGCCTGCTCGCATCCTTAGCCACATCTACGCCCGGCTGGGTGAGCTGGGCTCCTCGCTCTTGCAACAAAGGGGCTGCAGAAGGGTCTGTCCTATCTCCTGGCACTTTTGCTCATAGATGCTCATGTCCTGCCCTGCTGCTCTCTGCCTGGCTGACAAGAGCTCTGCCGCACATTCCTGGGCCTGGTAAAGCTGCTCCTGCCCACAGGGAGCCGTGTGGCTGGCAGTGCTGTTCAGGGTGACTCTGAAGGGGATAAAGCTTTGGCATCGCAGCTCCACAGTCACCCCAGGGACAGGCACAGGCTCTGATCCGTATGGATGGACCCGGTGTGGGCAGGAGCCAGCTTTTGTTCCTGTACCCAGATCTCAATGGAGGAGGCAAGCCAGAGCCCAGAGGAGGCTGTCCTGGCAGGCCCTGGCTGACAGAGCCTGTAGCTCAGGCTGGACGGCTGTTGTTGGAGGGTTGGCAGGGCTGAGTGTGAGGGGAGGCTGTGCTCCAGAGCTCTGCACACTCATTCCCTGATGCTGTGTCCCCTTGGACATGGGGCTTGTTGTGCAGGAGCTGGAGACACAGCCTGGGCCACAGGAGAAACCTGATCCCCCGCAAGCTGCACACACACGCTAATTTAAGCCACCAAAAGGCCAAGTGTGACATGGGCAAAGGGGGCAGGGGAGCAGCCTGGCAGCTGCCAGGCCTGACATGACCAAGGGGGGATCCTGCTTCTGTGCCATCCTGGGTTCTGGGAGTAATCCAGGAGCAACGGCAACTCTGATAGAGCTGTCAGCTTTGAGGGGCCAGTCCTCTGCAAGGGAAAACCTGCCGCAGCTTCTGACATCCCCAAAGAGGGAGGTGTGGCGTGTTGTGGAGGTTGGGGTGGGCTGTATGTCCCTATTTCAGCAAGAGTCCCTGGGGAGGGCCTGACTGTCTCTAGGCCCCTGGGCATGGCTGGGGAGCAGAATAGCACTGTCCCTTAGAGCTGTGCCAGCTCAACACAGGATCCTGGGGTACCCCAACCACAAACCAGCCTTCTCCTGCTGGCTGGTAGCACAGGGGCCTGTCTCTGCTGCTGCGCCCTCTTTTGTGAGGAGGCTTGCACTGAAACCTCCTCCTGCTGCCCTCCTAGGCCGCAACAAGCAGATGAGCCTGACGGGACGGCCCTACCGGAACATGGGTGTCCTTGGGACCTCCAAGCTCTACAACATCAGGAAGAACATCTTTACCTTTACCCCACAGGTGGGTGGCATTGCACAGGCTCATTCCAAGCCGTCAGGTGATCGGGAACTGGGCAGGAGGTTTCTCCACTCGCTGAGTGCTTGAGTTGTTCTCTGAACAGCCTGGGAGGATGGAGCAGCCTCAGCTCCATGATGTGAAACAGCAAAGTTGGTCCTGGCTGTGTGTGTGCTGGGAGGAGATGGTGTCAGCTTCTGATGATCAGTGTTGGGTGAAAATCTCTGCTCACTCTGACAAGGGCATCAGGAGGAGGTTGATGGTCGGACAGGGATCTGTCTGTCCCTTGTGTGCAGCACGGTGTGGGGACAAGCAAGGCTGCGAGCCTGGCACTGCGGGAAGCATGATTTGCTTGGGATAGGCACAGCACCGACCGGCTGTGTGGGACCTGGGTGCCACTGCCACTGCTGAGCTGTGCTGTTACCTCTGTAGCTGTTGGTGTCCAGTAGCTGCTCTGGGGTTTGAGGCTCCCTTTCTAGACTGTACTGGCACCTACCAGGTAAGGTGGGATGAGCTACCAGTGCAAAGGAGCATCACTCCTGGGCACACTGCGGCTGGCCTGGCTGGGCACCTGTAGGAAGACAGGGGTGGCACCAAAGTGACTTAGTGGCTGGGGTAAGGGCTGCTCATGTCTCCTGCTGTCCTTGCAGTTCATAGACCAGCAGCAGTTCTACCTGGCTCTGGACAACAAGATGATTGTGGAGATGCTGAGGACAGACCTCTCCTACCTCTGCAGCCGCTGGAGGATGACGGGGCAGCCAACCATCACCTTCCCCATCTCCCACACCATGCTTGGTATGGATGCTCTAGCCTTGCAGGGCGTTTGGCTAGAACAGGCCTGAGAATCGGGCTCTGTGGGAGGAAGAGGGTGGGCAGATGTCTCAGTAATGGGGACATGGTGGGCTGGAACAATCAGTAGCTTCCTGTAAAGAGCTTACGGCTCAAAAGAGCCACACTGAGCTGGCAGCTGTCCTGGCAGCGAGCGGGGCTGCCTGCCAAGCACAAGTGCCTGCAGCTCAGGGGAGGTCTGCTGGCACAGGGGTATTTGGTCTCTGGGCAGCTGGGCTTGTTGGGAGGCCTTTCGGGAGCAAGACCAAAAAAAAGTAATTCCCCTGTTAGTGTTCTTGGAGCTCTTCCTGCATCTTGATTCTTCACTAAGACTGCCTTCTAAAGACTTTCCTACATAACAGGGAGGGGAAAACAGCAACCCAGAAGGAGCAAAGAGCTTTGCAGCGGCGCAGAGCAAAACTGGCTTCTCTGGAGCAACTCACAGCTCTCCTATGAGTCTGGGGCAGGGAAGGGACTCTGTTCTGCTTTCTGGCATTTTTTACTCTCCTCGTGTACTTGAAGTGCTTTTAGTGTCTAGAGCATCTTTGCTGTGGGGCCTCCTGCCCCCCAGGGGCATCGCCCCCTCCACTGCCTCGTGTGAGAGCCAGGGACAGGGCAGGGGCTGGTTGGGTGCTGCTGGTGCCACAGCCTGGCCATACGCCCCAAAGCAAGAGTCTGGCCGATGCCTTGTGCTTTGTGTGCTGTGTTACCCTCTTTGAGCAGGAGAGCCTGACTGCCTGTGTCTTTGTCCCCAACAGATGAAACCGGCAGCAACGTGCACCCCACAGTGCTGGCAACGCTGCGGAAGCTGCAGGATGGGTACTTCGGTGGCGCAAGGTGAGCGCAGCTTCCTGGGGTGGAGGAGGGGAGCGGGCTGGTGGCCCCCAAGAGCCTGGTTGTGAGGGTACCTGCTGAGCCTGAGCGTCAGCTGCTGGGGGACAAGCTGTGGATGATACATTGGGCTGTGCTAGGCTGTCAGTCCACCCCGGGGCTACTATCCCAACAGAGGAGATGCAAGAGAGGACATATGTCTTCCTTCCATTAAACCCATGGCTGCAGGATCTCTCTAATTGCTTTTGGGCAGCCCTTCTGTGCCCACCTGTGGCTGGAGGAGTTGCAGGCAGCTAAAGCAGGCCCTGGGGCTTGTGTTCGTTCCTGGGCGAGTGTGTCTCCCTGTGCCAAAGGGCCTGCCCCGGGTCCAAGGAGGCAAAGCCAAGGGTATTGCCTCCCCCTTCTTTCTGTGTGACCTCCCCTCCTCTCGCCCAGGATCCAGACGGGTAAGTTGTCGGAGTTCCTGACAACGTCGTGCCGAACGCACCTCAGCTTTATGGACCCTGGGCCAGAGGGTAAGGTCTTTGCCAAGAGTTACGAGCTCAGCATTGGCAGCTTTGAGGAGCTAGATGCCGAGGAGTGGCTGCATGGCTTGCAGATAGCAGAGGATGGTAAGGGGGAACAGGCCGGTCACTGCTGTGGCGTGGCAAATGCCACCCATAAACCTGTAAAACCCAACCCCCCTGCCAGCAGCTACTACTGTGTTCTTTATATACTTGGGCTTTCACAGTGTTTTGGTTCCCATCTGACTCTCCGTCAATTAATCTTATCAGGGTGGCACTCGTGGTGACACCAGTGGGGTGGGACTGGGTTAATTGTTGCAGCTGCTGTATCCCCTTGCTGGAGGGGTTTCCCAGCCAGCCAGGGCTGAGGCTGGTGGACACAGCATGGACGATGCTCTGGAACAAGCCGTTCCAACTTCCGTAGGCTGTTGCATGGGGAAGAGATGAAGGCTCAGCAATCTGTCTCCACTCAGGAGATTTAGCCGAGCATCTTTGTTGCACAAGTGATGGTGCAGAAAGTGATGTCTCAGTGCCTGAGATGATGGGGAAGAGACACCACGTCCCCGAGCCATCTCTGAGTGTTGTTTTTCCAAAGCCTTTGCCCCTCTCTGGGCAGAGCTAACCCACTGGGTGCCAAATTGCAGCCCTGCTGCTGTGAATAGGGTGCCTGAGAGAGCCTTGGCCCACCACAGCATGATGGACCCACCTTGTCCTGAGACCACGGTGGGGTGCCTGTTGTGCTCCCCTTGCAGGCAGGCCTGTGTTTGTCCTCCTGTGGGACCTGGTGCTGGTCATCTTCCCGGCCTTCCCGTCAGTCTGCTCTGCCTCTGCTGCCCCTGTAGCCAGTGTTTGCACAGCTGCAACTCTGAATACTTATTTCTCTTGCCCTGCTCTTGCTTTGCCTGTAGTTTCCTTGCAGGCTGCACTCGGGCTTCTCCAACGGGAGACAGGGCCTGCCTGGCCTCTGCAGCAGCTAGAAGACGCTCGATTTTAAGTTTTTCCTGTGGTCAGATGCTGCAGCCAGGCAGGATGATGTTCTCAAGCCTGATGTCTGGGGGACTCCTCCAGCCGAGCCTTCAGGCGCTGGCACAAGGTGTCCACACCAGGTGTGGACAGGGGATGCTGTGCTGTTGGCCTCGGATGCCGCCTGCAGCTCAGCTCCTGGGGCAGATGCACCGTGGAGCTTGGCTGGCAGCTGCAGAGCAGCGAGGCCCTGCCTTGCCCCACTAGCTGCAAGTGCATTGACAGCTCTGCCAAGTAGTGCCTTGCCTTGCCATGAGACAACTTACCCCAGGGCATCTCCCTCCCCAATGGGCAGGGTGTTAATCTCCCAGCTGAGTGGAGATGAGGTCTCTGAGCAGCCTCCCCCATGTCATAGTTAGGCATTGGTGGCTCTGGGGTGCTCCATGTGACATTGGGAGCAATGGGAGCCGCTGGAGGCTGGGCAAAGAGCAAGGCAGAAACTAACTCCTCTAACTCCTCATTAGAAAAAGTGGCAATTTCTAATTAGAAATAACCGTTGCAACACCCGCTCTGCCTCACTGCAGTGCTGGAGTCCTGCTTGGATGGGGCCCTTGGTGTGCTGGGGTGCTCCTAAGTGGTCCGTCCTGCAACAGGCTGTGCCTCCTCTTGCCCAGAGGGACAGAGCGCAAGGGTTTCACCATGGGGTTTGAGCAGACCCACTGTCCTTGTGCAGGCATGGGCAAGACACACACCCCATCGTTTCCTTCATCCAGGTGGGACTTGGAGGGAGCCTCAGCTGGCGGACGGTGTTGCAGGCAGCGGAGCAGTGCAGGAACAGGCGTGCCATGGCTGCTGTGCTTTGTAAGCCTGGCTTCTGGCACTGCCCCCCTTGCTGCCAGCACTAGCCCCATGTTGTTGCTTTGTGCGGCCAGCAAAGCTTTGCCCGTGTCAAGGCACAGCTGAGGAGCTCTCCAGGGCCTGGGGGTGCCTTGCCATAAAGCAGCTGATCCCCCGCTTCTGCCTCCCCTTCCAGCGGACACATACGATGAGGTTGCTCAGTACTTGGACCACCTGCTGCAGCGCACGGTTCCGCAGTCAAACCTCCCTCCCACTGCCCAGCGGGGAGGGCTGAACCGCTTCCGAGCTGCTGTCCATACCACCCGTGACCTCATGTCCCTGGCATCCAAGGCCAAGGACCTTCACATCCAGGGTGGGTAATGCCAGCGCTCTCAGCACCTTCGCTCAAGCCCAGGGGTGAGGCTGAGGTGCTTTGGGAGTTTTCCCAGCTGGGTGATGCTGGGGTCCCAGGGAAGCATGTCATGGGCTGCAAAGCAACCCAGTCTTTGCCTGGGCAAAGGCACAGTATGTCCATCATGTCAGTCCTGGCCGTGAAGTATCTTGGAGTTGGTGCTTGTGCAGTCCTCAGTGAAACGGCTGCATGATGAGTGACGGCAGCTCACTGTGGCATTCCCCTAACTGGGTGGGCAGGGGCTGCTGGGGGAGCAGAGTGTCAGATGGGAGGTGGTTTGGGGCACAGCAGCGGTGGTTGGGGTTGAGAAGTGTCTGTACCAACCTTGCCTTTCTTTTAGATGTTGGCATGTATGTCCCCAGCAAGATCTTCCAGGCGTCCCAGCAGTCAGTCAAGCTGCTGAGTTCACCTGTCCAGCAGGATGCAGATGGCAAGGTGAGCCCTGTCCCTCTGGGTCTGTCTGAGTAATGCTGTCCTTTCAGCTGGAGCCAGAGGATCCTTGTGGGGCTGCATGGGGAAGGCTTGGTGTTTGGCAAGGGCAATATCCACGGGTGAATGACCTTGCCTCCATAACCAGACTGCACTTGGTGTGGAGTGCTGATGGTGCTAACCAGGAGCACGGGTCTCCCTTCCCTCAGAGCCACATGCTCCATGCAGAGATGAACCTTCCCCGTGATAAGGATGGCAACGTGGACTGCAAGGCACTGGTGGACCAGCTGCGCATCTGCCCCACACTGCAGGAGCAAGCAGACATCCTCTACATGCTCCACATCCTCAAGTACACTGAACTCCAATTCCTGCTGGCTCACTGAGCAGAGAGAGCCAGCGCAGCCGTGCATGCGTCCCAACCTGCAAACCTGGCGGCTGCCAGGGAGCTGCTGCAGGACACGTTGCTGGCTGTAACCTCACATCTCCTTTACTGCAGGGGTCCCGACTGGCACACCGGGCTCGACAGCGAGCCTGGCCCCACCGTCAAGGAGCTCCTCACTGAGCTGTATGTGCGCGTGGGGAACACGCGCCAGTGGGCTCTGATCCGCTACATCTCTGGCATCCTCAAGAAGAAGGTGGAAGCTCTGGATGAGGTAACAACCATGCAGCTGGCCTGTAGCAGGCTGAGTCTGCTGGGGAGGAGGCAGCAGAGTGGGCAGGCAAACCATGGCTGCATCAGCTCTGTCTCCCTCTGCCTTGTGCTGAGGATCCCAAACCCTTAGCTGTTGGTGATGCTTAGGACAACCCTTTCTGCCCCCAGGCCTGCACTGACCTCCTGTCTCACCAGAAGCACTTGACGGTGGGGCTGCCCCCGGAGCCACGTGAGAAGACAATCTCTGCGTGCGTGTGGCACTTCTCCCTCCCCGTGGTTGCTGGGCTGGACGGGAGGCTGCTGCTCCAGAGTCTGTGGGCAGAAGTGGCTCTGGGTGGCTGTCCCCAGCCTGTCTCTCTCCTTTCTGGGCTGTACAGACCAGGAGGGATGCAGGGCTCACTCTGCCATCCCTCACCTGCTCTGCCATTCATTCCCTCCCCAGCCCGATGCCCTATGAGGAGCTCGTTCACCTCATTGATGAAGCCAGCGAGAAGAACCTCAGCGTGTCCATCCTCACCCAGGTGAGGGGCCAGGGCGGCAGGAGACCCCACAGCTGGATGTCTGGCCTGGCGAGGAGCAGTGGGGTGATCTGCCTCTTCCCCTCCAGGAGATCATGGTTTACTTGGCCATGTACATACGCACAGAGCCTGTACTCTTTGCTGAGATGTTCCGCATCCGCATAGGGCTCATCATCCAGGTGATGGCAACAGAGCTGGCGCACTCCCTGCACTGCTCGGGTACGTGCAGCAGGCACAGCACCGTGGCTGAGGTGGGTGCTGCGGTGCTGGGGGCCCTGTCAGCCAGCAAGGAGAAGTGCTGCTAAAAAAGGGCAGCTCAGCACCAGGATGAGACCCTACATGAAGAGGTCTGCAGCCAGGACTGTTCTCAGGCAGCACAGGGGGGTCGTTTCACTGTGGTCTCTTGAGGCGTGTGTTGGGCTGGCAGGGGGAAGAGTCCCTGTTGTAGGCAGCACCTGGGGTTGGCGTATGTCCTTGGAGGATGAGATCCTGTACCAGTGCTTTCCCTGCTAACAGAATGGGGTGCTGGGTAGAAATGTCTCAGGAGGGCTGTAAAGTGAGGCACAACATCACAACTCTGTTCTCTCCAGCTGGAGAAGCCACCGAGAACCTGATGAATCTCAGCCCATCTGACATGAAGAGCCTGCTCTACCACATCATCTCTGGGAAGGAGTTCGGGGTGGAAAAAAGTGGTAAGACACTCAGCAGGGATGCAAGAGCATCTCTGGGCAAAGCTGGGTCCTGGTGCAGAGCATGGCCACCTCCAGGTGTTCCCACCTGTAGGGGACGTCCCTATCCTCCTGCACATTCAGCACAGCGGCTTCTGCACTGCAGTGGTCCAGCGAGAAGCTATGCTCTTCAGCGAGGTGCTGCTGAGCTGATCTCCAGGAATCAAACACAAGTCCCGTGGCTATTGGGGCTTTGCTTAGTTTTGCCCTTGGCCTGGTCGGGCCTGAATTGAAGCAGTTCTGTGCTGGGCTCATGGATCTCTGATGCTGGGTGTGCAGAGGGACCAGTGCCTGAGCAGCGATGAGGGACAGCCGTGCCCGCTCTAGACCTCTCTTCCCCTCTAGTGCGATCAGTCGACTCATCGGTCACCACTGCTATCTCCATCTGTGAGGTGGGGGCTGTTGGGGCCACCAAACCTGAGCGTGCTGGCATCGTCAGGCTGAAAAGTGAGATCAAACAGGTGAGGGCAGGTGGTGCAGGCTGCTCCTGCCAGCTTTTCTGGAGGACAAGCAGCTACAGGATAGGCAGGATTGATGGGAGGGCAGGAGGGAGCTCTTGGGTTTCAGAGAGCTTACAGTTGCTTCCAGGAGCTCCTTTTGGCCCCAGTCCTGCCCTGGGGGGAAAACTGGGGTGAATCTGTTAGTGGGGTGGAGGTTGCTCTGATGGTGCAGTGCTGGGGAGCACAGGGGTGCTTGAGAAGGTGCGTGGGTGGGCAGGACCATGCAGTGTCCCAGGTGTGGCTGGTGTCCTGGTGGGCCTCCTTCAGCAGCAGAAACTTCATCTCCTTCTTCTTTTACAGCAACTGGAAAAACGTAGGCAGTCTCTAACTGGGAATAAGGTGAAGCCATCCTGGCCCTTCTGTAGCCTCAGCTTTTACCCCTCATGCCACATAGCTTCTGAGCACGCATGAGTTAACAAGCTTTCCTAAACAAACCCGCTGAGCGAGCTGCTGCAGCACTGAGCTGGCTTCCCCGCCACATGCTCAGGGTTGCTCTGTTCGGGGCAGGGGAGGGGGCTGGCTCCCCGGAAGGGGTCAGCGTGGCTGGAGATGCTGCAGGGCCCAGCACAGCCAGGGAGCTCCCTTGTGAGTGGGACCTGCCACGTTTGGGCTGACGAGGTGGGTGTAGAGGCGTTACAGCCAGCTGGGAGCTGTGCTCCATAGCTGTTATGGCTGAACAGATACCACGATACCTCAAAAACACGCACAGCATGGTGGCGTGACCAGCAGTGGCCCTGCGGGGCAGTTGGTGGATCCTGTCTGTAGCCTCCGCAGCTATTTCCTCTTGGGGGAAGAGGCTCCTGCCCAGCTACAAAGGACAAGGACCAAGTCTGGTGCCTGGCACGTGCCCAGGAGGAGCCCTGAGCTCTAGGGTGTCCTCAGACAGACAGGGTCTGCGGGGACCAGGCTGATGCAGCAGGTTTATGGCCACCCCGCCACAGTGTGAAACCTGGCATCACAGAGGTACCACGTATGTGGTGAGGTGGGCTGTCTGTGGGTAGCAACCTTGCTGCTGGTCCTCCAGTCTGCCCGAGACTAAATCCCTGTGTGCGGCAGCAGCCAACGGAGCAGTAGCAGCCCTGCTCCTGTGTGCTGGCCGGCATGAGCCCACTGCTGCCACAGCACCGGCGTTTGGGGGCCCTGCAGCCACTCCATGCTCTGGTGTGGTCCTTACTCTCTGATGCTGATGTGAGGCTTCCCACAGCTCGCCTCTTGAAACTACCACTCCATCTCCAGCTAATTGCAGTCTCTGGAATAACTGCCCTGTGACCTGAGCTTGGTCCGTGCTGCCGCTGCTCTGCTTGCTGCTCTGGCTGCCCCGCTCTGGCACAGTCTGATTTTTGCCTCTCCTTTTCTCCTTCAGCCTCTCAGTTTGCAGTCCACGGAGGCCGACCTGACGTCCTCTCTGGTAATCTGCATTTGTTGGCTGCACACACAGGATATGTCCTGTTTGTGGCTGCAGAAAGGAGCTGTGCTCCGGGGGTGCTGCGGGGTGGGCTTTACCATGGGCAGGGGGCGGCAGCTCTGCCCTGGGAACCAGGCTGGGCGAGCACAAACTCTTGGGCAGCAGTGGGCCACGTTCTTGTGGAGTATTTGATTTTACAGCAGTCTCTATGGTCCTTGTTTTGTCTGCCCAGTCTGGTGGGCACTCAGAGCCGCTGGGCAAGGGCTCCTTTTCAAGCATGCTGGAAGGCCAGAGCAGTAAGGACAGCCGCCAGGGCCAGTGGCAGCGGAGACGGCGACTGGATGGGGCCCTCAACCGTGTCCCTATGGGCTTCTACCAGCAAGTGTGGAAGGTTCTGCAGAAGGTGAGCTGGACATCTGGCTGGCTCCTCTCCATGCATGTGAGCCTGTGGTCCCAGGCACCAGCTTTGCCAGCGGGCACCCAGGGCGGGTCCCCCATGTTGTGTAGATACGTGCTCCATGGACAAGGCCTGCAGCTGGCCCTGGAAAGCTGGGGAAGACTTGGACCTGCCCTATAGGCGTGCAGGACCTACCTCAGGCTGTGCCGAACCTTGCATAAGGGGGTTGGGTCTGCTCAGGTGCTTTGTATGTCAGCCAGGCAGGGGCAAGGCTGGGACCACAGCTGATGCAGCTCCAGGTACAGCTTATCCTCAGCATGGTAAGCCAGGGAGCAGAGCCCTGTGCTGTTTGCGGGTGGGCTCCAGCTGGTGCCGAACTGGTGGGAAAGGAATAATGCTGTACAAAGAGTCAGGGGAGCGCAGGCAGCACGTGCCAGTGCTCAAGTGAAAGCAAGTTGGTGGGCTGGATATACCTTTCTTAGCACAGTGCTTCTGCAGGTCATGACCGTGGCCTCTCCTTCTTGTTCTGCAGTGCCATGGCCTCTCTGTGGAGGGCTTTGTTCTTCCCTCTTCAACAACCAGAGAGGTAGGAGGTTTATGTGAAGGGGAGACAGGGCAGGTGGGTTGGTGTTGGGTGCTGGGTTGCCCTGGGTGAGTGCCCAGCATAGCTCAGGACTTGTGCTGGTGATACAGTGCATTTCTCTCTCCCTCCTCACAGATGACCCCAGGGGAAATGAAGTTTGCTGTGCATGTGGAGTCGGTTCTCAACCGCGTGTCCCAGCCAGAGTACAGGCAGCTGCTGGTGGAGACCATCTTAGTGCTCACCATGCTGGTGGACATGGAGGTGCACACCATCGGCAACATCATAGCTGTGGAGAAGATCCTGCAAATAGCAAATGACCTCTTCTGTGAGGAGCAGGTAGGGGCCAGGGCTGCTGGCTGCGTTCCCCACAGCTGCGCAGGGTTCACCCACCTGGAGGGTCCTGCCTGTTGCACCTATTGTGTTCATGGGGCGCAGCGAAGATGTAGTGTCCTTCTGCCACTCACTATCGATGTGCAACAGAGGATGTTTGGGGTGGAAGCTGGTGAGGGGGCTGTCCTTATTCCTAATGCTGCCTTTCTCCTTCCCTGTCCAAATCCCAGAAAGCCCTGGGCGCTGATGACCACATGCTGGAGAGGGATCCTGCCACGGGCATCTGCTGCCTGCTGTACGACAGCGCACCGAGCGGCCGCTTCGGCACCATGACCTACCTGTCCAAGTCGGTGGCCATCTATGTGTACGACTTCCTGCCCGCCGACGGCTGCTCCATGCAGTAGCTCTTGCAGCTCCTCTCCTCAGGTTGCAGACACTGCAGGAGGATTGTTTCATACAGCTTTTAAAGGTGGACATTAGGCTAGTTTGCAGGCAGCCTGCGTGGCCATCTCTCCTCCCAGTCCTGGCCTGCGGTGGGCGTGGGGCTCTCCCGCAGGAGGCACGTGTGCTGAACGGAGCTGGGCCTGCCCGTGGCCTGCGGAGCGAGGGCTGGCAGGGAAAGGCTGAGCTTTCAAACCTGCTTGTGTTAAAGTGCCTGCCTGCGCGGCTCTTCCTTGGCTATCGCCCCTGGGGGGCCTGTGTCTGAGGGAGGCAAAGTCCCCTCGCCAGGTGTGTGTGCTCGGCCCTGCAGCGCTCCTGCCCAGCTCACGCTCTCCCTGCCTCCAGCAGGTTTGAGGTTTTTAACCTGTTCCGTGCTGCTTTTTATTCCAAATCTGCAGGGTTTATACTAGTGTAGGCTGGAGCTCTTGCTCTTCCTGCTGCTGATGGAAAAGCTTTGTTAGAGGAAGAGGGGATGCTGCCTGAGGCTCTCTCCCAGCACACCCGAAATCAAAGCAGTCCTGTGCAGCCCATCATGCCCCTCTCAGGGGGCTGGTGTGTGTAGCTGGGGAGGCTGGGGGAGCCAGGAGCATCCCAAGGTGGTAACAGATCCCTGTTAGCACCAAGCTGTGAGTACAGGGCTTCTGGCTGGCTGGGGGATATCACCAGCAGCTGCTCCCTGCTGTCTCCTCTGCCCTGGCAGCATTGCTAATGGGCAAGTCATAGAATGATTTGGGTTGGAAGAGACCCTTAAGATCATTGAGCCCAACTGTAATCTTAACTCCAGCACTAAACCATGTCCCTAAGAACCTCGTCTCTGCGTCTGTTCAATCCTCCAGGGATGGCGACTCCAGCACTGCCCTGGGCAGCCTGTTCCAATGCCCCACAGCCCTTTGGGGAAGAAATTGTTCCTAAATCCAACCTCAACCTCCCCTGGTGCAACTTGAGGCTGTTTCCTCTCATCCTAAAGTCACAGGTTCCCCAGCTCTGAGCTGGCTGCTTGGCCCAGCATTAGCTGTGCTGTCACTGTTGTGCTGAGCCCCGAGCTCTGCCCCACACCCACAGCCGTCCATGTGCAGGACAGGGTGGGGACATCAGGGGTGTCCCAGCTCTGCTGTTCTGCAGGTCAAAACCCACACGCAATAACGTGATTGGACTGATTGGGATCAGGCACACAGAACACAAAGTGGTGGGCGGAGTTGGGTTATAGAGTCACAGAACAGTTTGGGGTGAAGGGACCTTCCCAGCTCCCCCAGTGCCCCCCTGCCATGAGCAGGGACATCTTCACCAGCTCAGGGTGCTCAGAGCCCGTCCAGCCTGGCCTGGGATGTCTCCAGGGACGGTTCATCCACCACCTCTCTGGCCAACCTGGGCCAGGCTCTCACCACCCTCAGGGCAGCAATTCCTCCCTCATGTCCAGCCTGAATCTGCTTTAGTTTAAACCATCCCCCTTGTCCTGCCTGGGGGCAGGCGGGTGCACACGAGCCCCGGGCCTGTTTCAGTGACAGTTCTTGGGTTTATAAAGAAAATCCGCCCCTGGGACGTGCGCGGGGTCCCCAATGAAGCGCCTGCAGGGCGAGTGGCGGCCCCGCCTCCCCGCGGCAGCGGGACTACAGCTCCCGGCGTGCGCGGGGCGGGGCGCCTCCCGCCGGGCCCGGGGCCGGAACTTCCGCGGGGGAGCGGCGCCCGTCCGGCGGCAGGGCCGGGGTTCCGGCGTGGCGGGCCCGATGGCGGCGCCGCCGCCGGTCTATGTGTACAGCCCGGAGTACGTGGCGCTCTGCGACTCCCTCTGCAAAGTGCCCAAGCGGGTCAGCGCCGTGGCGGGGCGGTGGTGCGGAACCGCGGGGCATTGGGAGCGCAGCGGCGGGGCCGGGGGAACGCCTGCGAGTCCGGCGGCTTGGGGGCGGCTGCCGGCGCCTTGGGGCAGCGGGAGGGCGCGGGGAGCTCGGGGAAGGGGCGGTGGGTGTGTGGCCCGTGTCTCCCCTCACACCGGCGGCACTTCCCGGTGCCCCCCCCCGCCCCGGGGTCCCGTGCGCTGCTGGGCCCCCGCCGCACCGGGAGTGACCCCGCGAACCCCGTGGGGGGCCCTGCCCGGGAGCCGTTCAGCCCCGCTGGCCGAGCGCCTGTCCTGCGCCAGAGCTGCTCTCACAGTCTTCTTCTCCGTTTTTTAGGCCAGTATGGTACATTCGTTGATTGAAGCGTATTCCTTACTTGATCAGATGAAGTAAGTGCTCCTGTTTTCTGTGAACAGAATATCTTCTTCTTTGCTGAGGTTTGGAAGATACTGAGTAACTGCAGGTTTCTGTCCCTGCTGGCAGTGTGACTATAGGAGCACACACCGTGTGTATTTCTGAGAGCTCACAGGATCCCAGAGTGTCAGGGATTGGAAGGGCCCTGGAAAGCTCATCCAGTGCAATCCCCCCATGGAGCAGGAACACCCAGATGAGGTTACACAGGAAGGTGTCCAGGCGGGTTGGAATGTCTGCAGAGAAGGAGACTCCACAACCTCCCTGGGCAGCCTGGGCCAGGCTCTGCCACCCTCACCCCCAACAAGTTTCTTCTCATATTTAAGTGGAACCTCATGTGTTCCAGTTTGCACCCATTACCCCTTGTCCTATCACTGGTTGTCACCCAGAAGAGCCTGGCTCCATCCTCCTGACACTCCCCCTTTCCATATTGATCCCCAGCAATGAGTCCCCCCTCAGTGTCCTCTTGTCCAGCTCCAGAGCCCCAGCTCCCTCAGCCTTTCCTCACACGGGAGATGCTCCACTCCCTTCAGCATCTTGGTGGCTGCGCTGGACTCTCTCCAGCAGTTCCCTGTCCTGCTGGAACTGAGGAAAGTCTGCTTGTTTAGCTCAATGGCCAAGATTGTGGTAATTCTGGCAGGTGTAATTTATGATTACCTTTCCTGGTTGGATGGGACACAAATTGCCCTGTGCTTTCTCTGTAGAGCACGCTGTCACCTGCTGCTCTCGTGGCTCTGAGCAGAGGTCGTGGTGTAGAAACCGTCCTTGTTGATACCGCTCCAAATCCCCGGGCCAGTGCTGATGCTGAGAGGGACCATGTTGTTTTGCTGTGTCATGACTGATTTGGGAGACTTTTTGTGAGGTCTTGGTGCTGTTCAGGAGAGAAGATGAGGTCTGAAGCGAAAGAGTGAGAACCCTCCTGACCCATTAGGCTCTTGACACGGGGGAATATGAAGGGAAAAAAAGGCTTAGCTCAACTTCTCTTGGGTCGCATCTCATAAAATCTAAAAAAAACACCCCATGCTCCAGTTCAGCAGGGTCAGAAAGTCCTATGGGGAATATTTTAAACTGTTTTTTTTCCTTTCTGGTCATTTGGTCGAGTGGCTGTAGGTACCGTTACAGAGGCAGAGCCAAAGGGCTCTTCCCCCTGCTGTGGGTGAGAAGTACCCGGCGCCTGGGCTGTCCTGGAGCTGGCAGCTTCTTGCAGCCTTCCAGTAGCAAGGGATCTGTACTGGGGTGCCTTTGTGTGTGCCCACGGAGTGTGGGGTTTGGAGAGGGCTTTGACATGTCACAAGATTTATTTAGGCTGATTGCAGGGCTGGGAAAAGCGACGTGCAAGTTGCTGAGGACAGAGATGGTCTCTGCTTTGCATGCAGGGGGAGTTAAGAGTGTGTAAGAGGTGCTGGTCAGCTCCTGACCCAGCGGGCTGGATTCTTGCTGCAGCACTGGGCTGAGCCTGCACGCTGTCACGCCATCATTTCCCCTGTGTGCGAGCAGTGCTAGGACTGCTGGGGATTGCTCAAGCTGGGAGATGCGCAGAAAAGAAGAAGAAATGTGAAGCAAATTGGAAAGGTGGATGCAGGCAGCGCCTGCAGTCGTTCCTGATTGGGATGGGCACAGCAGACGTTGCCGTGCTGGGGAAAGGCCTGCTCCAGCTCCGCTGAGCGGCTCTCTCACTCTGACAGTCCAGTGCGAGAGGAGGAGGGCATTCTGTTTGCTTTTTCAAAAGAAGGCTGCTAGTCTGGGGAGGTTAAAGCTGCTCATTCCAGCTGAACTCTGCAGGCTCTTGACCTAACATGCTCCCTTCCTCCTCTCTGCCCAGGATAGTCAAGCCAAAAGTGGCCTCCATGGAGGAGATGGCAAGCTTCCACACGGACGCCTACCTGCAGCACCTGCAGAAGGTCAGTGAGGAGGGGGATGATGACCACCCGGAGTCTGTGGAGTATGGACTGGGTAAGGACACGTGTGTTCAGCAAGAGATTAACTGGGCAGCAGGTCCAGGATGGTCTTTGCTGGGGGTCGGTCAGAGAGGTGAGCTCAGCTGTGCTGTTTGTGGAGGGCAGTGCTCCTTGGGGTGTTGCTGAACCCTGGCAGCCAGCCATCCCTCCTCAGGCTGGTGTGTTCACTGCTGCCAGCAGAGGGTACAGCCAGCCCCACACTGCTGCTGGCTGCCTGTCCCTCGCACACCTGGAGCCAGCGCATTTTGCTGCTGCTTTGAGGATCTGGAGTGGGACAGGGGGCCCTGACGTGCTGCCCTCGGCGCAGAGCTGAGAGTGGCTGCTGCGGTGGAGGCCACGCGTGCACAACGGCCTGAAACGCGGAGCGGCTGCTGTTTGCCTGGTGGCTCTGCTCCCGTCTTGAGACACGCGCGCAGTGCAGCGGTGACAGCGGGCGGGTGGCGGTGGGTACGGTCTTTGTCTCAGGAACGGGAGTGACCCAGCACTGAGGCGGTGGTGCAGGGGCTGCACTCATCTCCTGAGTATTCCCCAGATCTGCCCTTCACATTGCTCTGCTCTGCAGGCAGAGGAGCAGCCCTGGGCTCACACCTTGCTGGGGTTCAGCTCTGTAGGAGTAGGTGAAGATCATATTCCAGCTATAGAGCTGCAGCGTACCTAGGCCTGTCTCCTTTGTGGATGTCTGTTTTTGGTGGCAGGTACATCCGTGACCATGTCAGGGCTTTCCTGGTAGAGCAGCCAGAGAACTGAGTGGTTTTGCGAGATGGTACGAGGGACCAGTAGGTCGGGCTGGCCAGTCACACAGATCAGAAGTTGGTTCAAGACCCATCTGCGAATGATCTGAGTGCAAAGAAACATTTTGATGGTTGATTTTTGCGGCAGGTCAACCCTGGCTGTCTGCCAGGTGCCCACCAAGACTCTTTCCCTCCCTGCTCAGTGGGGTAGGGGAGAAGATATGCAGGAAAAGATCATGGGTCGAGGTAAGGGCAGGGAGATCACTCACCAGTTACCGTCATGGGCGAAACAGACTCGACTTAAGGAAATTAATTGAATTTATTGCCAATTAATAACAGAGGAGGATAGTGAGAATTCAAAACAAAACTAGAATCACCTTCCCAGTCATACACCCCTCTTCACCGACTCAGCCTCACTGCCAGCGCTTCTACCCACCTCCCCCTGAGTGCTGCAGGAGGACAGGGAATGGGGGTTGTGGTCCATTCATCACACATTGTCTCTGCTGCTCCTTCCTCTCACACTCTTCTCCTGCTCCAGTGTGGGGGACCTCCCACAGGAGACCGTCCTCCACAAACTGCTGCAGCATGGGTCCTTTCCATGGGTGCAGTCCTTCAGAACAGACCCCGCGGGGTCCTGCCAGCAAACCTGCTCCAGCCTGGGGTTCTCTCACAGAATCCCAGAGTGTCAGGGGTTGGAAGGGCCCTGGAAAGCTCATCCAGTGCAATCCCCCCATGGAGCAGGAACACCCAGATGAGGTTACACAGGAAGGTGTCCAGGCGGGTTGGAATGTCTGCAGAGAAGGAGACTCCACAACCTCCCTGGGCAGCCTGAGCCAGGCTCTGCCACCCTCACCCCCAACAAGTTTCTTCTCATTTAAGTGGAACCTCCTGTGTTCCAGTTTGCACCCATTGCCCCTTGTCCTGTCACTGGTTGTCACCCAGAAGAGCCTGGCTCCATCCTCCTGACACTCCCCCTTTCCATATTGATCCCCAGCAATGAGTCCCCCCTCAGTGTCCTCTTGTCCAGCTCCAGAGCCCCAGCTCCCTCAGCCTTTCCTCACACGGGAGATGCTCCACTCCCTGCAGCATCTTGGTGGCTGCGCTGGACTCTCTCCAGCAGTTCCCTGTCCTGCTGGAACTGAGGGGCCACAACTGGACACAAGATTCCAGGTGTGGTCTCCCCAGGGCAGAGCAGAGGGGCAGCAGAACCTCTCTGACCTACTGACCACCCCCTTCTAACCCACCCCAGGTACCACTGGCTTCCTGGCCACAAGGGCCCACTGCTGGCTCATGGTCATCCTGCTGTCCCCAGGACCCCCAGGTCCCTTTGCCCTACACTGCTCTCCAACAGCTCATTCCCCAACTTATATTGGAACCTTGCCACTCAAACCCAATACAATTTTTTCCTACTTACACCCCCTAAATCTGCTCTGTGAGTCCAAATCCAGTACCTGTTGGGAGGGTTTTGTGCCATGACTTTTTCATTGTGTCTGGAACAGAAAGTTCGAGCCGCGGTTGGAGCTCCAAACAAAGAGGATGTGCTTCCCCGGAGGAAAAGGCCTGTTGTGTCTGACACACGGACTCTCTCCCGCAGGTTACGACTGTCCGGCTACCGAAGGGATCTTTGAGTATGCGGCAGCCGTGGGAGGAGCCACCATCACCGCAGCCCAGTGCCTGCTGGATGGCAAGTGCAAGGTAGCGATTAACTGGCCTGGAGGGTGGCATCATGCAAAGAAGTAAGAAAACAACCTCTTCCCTTGTGTTTTCTCACCTGCTGTCTGAACCCCACCTCTAGCTCCCGCTGCATCCAGCGGGGATCGGCTGGAAGAGAGAACAAGGTGTGCGAGGGTGAGGGAAGGCAGGAGGTGGATGGGGCAGAAGCAGAGCGTAGGGCAGAGGCCTGAGAGCCGCTTGGTTACTGCCCTGTCCTGGTGCTGCCAGGGACTGCAGCGCAGGTTGGGACCGATGTGATCAGAGGTGTCCTGCCGTCCATTGGTACTTGGTTATCGCTGGGAGTTCCAGTGAGAATTCATTTTGCAAAGGCTGTGGAGAGGCAAACGATTGGTGTTGCTCCCAACATGGAAGGGAATGAGAAACTATCACCCAGATTGGTTGGTGTGGCTTTTCTGGTTTCTGAATAAGAGGTTTGGAACAGTGTTGGACTGACCTCTGTTTTCCCCGTGCTCTGTGGGTGGCTGTTGACTCTGAGCCGTAATGTCAACAATGAGCTTCCAGAAAAACAGGAGAGGAAGTAAAAATTTTGTCCCTGAATCCTGTGATGAAAATAAAGTGGTAAAAATAGTTTGTTTCCATGGCTTCCCTGTTTTCCATGGATGTGTGTTTTATTTTGTGTCCCCCATCTCACAGAGCATGAGGCCTGTCTGCAAATGCAGACAGTACAGCACCCTTCCTTGTCCCGTTAACTGGCCCTCGCAGTGCTGTTCTGTTTTTACTGAGAAGCCCCAGAAATTGTCACAAACCACGTGTCTAACCCTGACAGTTTGTACATGAATGCGTAGGTTTCTCTTCTTGCTCCAGTGACTTTCCTGACCTGGGAGAGAAACCCTGGATGTTTCTCTGGTGATGTGCAAATCCCAGTGGTGGCAGCATCTCGTCAGGACCCTTTTCCTGCTCAGCGCTTTGCTGGAGGTGCCTTCAGCTTTGGCTTGGTGAGATAGGAGAGAGCTGGGCTCGGCTCAGCTGCGCTCCCTTGCTGTTTGCAGGAGGGATGGCTCTTTGAAAATCTTCCGTTCTCTTTTATCTCGATTGCGTGGTTTATAAAATGCCTGTAACAGAAGAAATCTCAGCAGCGTTGCTGCCAATGAGCTGTGCTGTTAGCATTGTTCTGGGAAGCAAAAAGTCTGTTTAAAAAAGGCATTGAATACTTCCTGATCCCAAAGGACCTTCCCAGCCACGCGGGGAGGTGGCACAGGATGCTGTGGAGCGAGCAGCCGCCGTGGTAGGTGCCAGTCCAGTGTGAAGGTCCAGCCAGACCGACACCCAGCTCCAGGACCTGTGTCCTAGCAAAATACATGTCCTTTTGTCAAAAAAGACCTGCTGTCTAGTAGCATAGTTAACTTTCCGAGGTCACAGAGGTAGGAATGGTAACCACTGTCACCTGGGGCTTTTAGAGCTCCCAGTTCACTGGTGTGCCTTTGGGGCAGAGGGTGGGATGCTGAGCTGGTCCCTTTTCTTGACCCAGCCCAGCTCTCTGTCCTGGCAGTGACAGCCCGAGCTGTGCTGTGTGGTCTGTGGGGTCAGAAATCCCGTGTCCTGGCCGTGAGCTGCAGCTGTGACGCTGCTCAGCCGCTGTCCGAGCCGGCGTCCTGCTCTGCTCGGCCTCAGGTTTGAGAGAGGTTGTGTGTTACAGCGTGGAGACAGCGCCCAAGACTGGACGTGGTTCGCTTTGCTTCCTTAGAGGCTGGGAAAGAGGGGAGGAGTACAGTGTGCAATTGCAGCTCAGGAAGATTCCCAGGACAGCCGCTAACATCACTGTAAACGAACGGTGTCACTGGGAAGCAGCTGTGCTCCTTGACATCTGCAGGGGATGGCAGCAAGTGCAGTTCTGCTGCCCCAGGCTTGCTCCTTGCTGTTAGCAGCTGTTTGCTGGGCAGGGAGTGTTGCGGGAAATGAGCCGAGTGCTGTGGCTGAAAGTCAAGAAGCATTTCCAAGAGGCAGATCTCAGATCCCGGAGCCGTTTGAGCCCGGGGCAGAGGGGTTCGGATCCTCCTGCTGCAAAGTGGGAGTGTGTATGGGCTAGTGCCGAGTGGTGACAGGGACTTGACTTTGAAGCGAGTCTGCAGTAGGGATTGAGAAACTTTCTTGTTCCTTTGATGCCAACAATATGGCAGCTGCCCCCGATGTATATCAGGGATAAGTCTTTCCATGCAGCATCTGTCCTTTGTTTATTCTGGCTGAGCCCAAGAGCTGTATTGTGAGGGACTGCATGTGGAGCATCCTGTTTGCATTTTGCTGGGGTGGAAGGGAGGGTGTTGCTTTGGGAAGAGGCTTAACCATCATCCTCTGGGACTCTGGAGCAGAGCAGCAGAGTGTTTCAACTGCCTTGGACCTGCCTTTCAGTGCCAGGACCGTCCTGGGGACAGTGACCTGGGTGCTGCCTCTGCCTGCCCAGCGCTTGCAGGGGAATGGCCAAGACTGTCCGGGGGCCTGTCCTCTTGCTGCAGGGGGAGAGGAGGTACAGCAGAGAGTGGGTTTGAGTCGAGTGGCTGCAAACTTCTTTAAAATGTCTCAGGTGTAGAAAGCTAACGTTTTATTAGTGCGACAGTGCAATGTTCAGGGGTGCCCTGCCAAGCCCCCATGGGGCAGGGCCTCTCTGCAGCACAGCCGGGTCATGCGTTACCAGCCACCAGCAAGCCCAGGGTTGAGAAGCAGTTGGCACAAGGAGTCGTGTCCTCTGTGCTGCCCAGACGTGCTTTGAGATGTTCCTGACCCATCCCTTTGCAGCTGCTGGGCCTTGCCCAGACTCTTCATCCTCCTTTGTGCCCCCGTGAGTTGGAGGCTCATGAAATAGAAGTGACAACTCTGAGGTCAGTGGCGATTGCGTTGGCGATGTTCAACCTCTCAGACATTGTTTTTACAGAGATGAAGCTTCTGGCTTTTGTTACCTGAATGATGCTGTCTTGGGGATCCTGCGGCTGCGCCAGAAATTTGACCGTGTCCTTTATATCGATTTGGATTTGCATCATGGGGATGGTAAGGCCCAGCACAGGCTGCAAACAGCACAGCCACGCAGACTTGGGGAGGGATGGGAGAGGTCGGGGTCTGTGGGGACAGAAGGGCTTCACCTGCTGCAGCAGCTGTGGCTTTGCCTCCTTTCAGTGCAGTCAGGTTCCCTCAATCCATTTCTGCCTTGTCCTGCTTGATGAATTTACCCTGTGCTGCTCATCAGACCTCTCTTGAGGGTCTGGGCAGCAGTCTTGTCTCTAAAGCCACAAACAGCATGTTTGCATTCCAGTAATCCCCTCCGGCAGTGGCTCTGCAGCCAGGACGTCCCCCAGCCCCTTGTCTCATCCCAGCAGAACAGCTGCTGACGGTGTTTAGTTGTTTAACGCCACCAGTGCCGGATGGAGGCAGTCAGTCAGTAGTAAATGTTGCCTTTAAAAGAAGGCTTGATGCTGTAAAACTAAAGCCAGAGCTGGCCTTGCTGAAACTGCTGACCTTCAGCGACGTTCTTTCAACACCATCAACATTTCCTGCTCTCCTAAGTGTAATGGTATGCTTCATTTTGCTCTGTTTTCCCCCACATTTGGTTTCTGTTTTCTGTTACTTTTTCCTTCTCCACCCCCACTATTTTAACGTATTTAAGGAAAAGGCATGTTGAGCTGCAGCAGTGCTGAGAACAAGAGCTCAGTAGCTCTGGTTGCAATCAGAGCCATCTCTGGCTAGGGTGTCCCTGCTCAGCTCCCTCCTTCAGGCGGGCGAGTGCTGCTGACCTGAGCTGTCGAGACCCATCCAGTGCTGATTAGCGTGACACCCACCAAATAAATGTCAGTTGTGACCTTGCTGCAGTTGAATTCAGGTCTCTGTTGATTAAGGATGGATTTATTGAGCCATGTCTGGTTTTCTGCTTTGTTCATTCTGTTCCCGCTCTGCTAGCTGCCCCGTGGTTATTGAGCGGCTCGTTTGTGTGTTTAGACTCTCATTTATGTGAATGATGCATGGAAGATTTTTCCTCTTCTGTTTTCTGGTAGGAGTTGAAGATGCCTTTAGTTTCACCTCGAAAGTCATGACTGTTTCTCTGCACAAGTTTTCACCAGGATTTTTCCCAGGCAAGTTGAACTTATGAAGTTGGTGCTAATTAGGTTCACACATCACTGATGAGGCCGCAGCAAAGGCAAGTCCCATCTGTTCCGTCCAGCAGAGGTGTCTCGCTGCCTCTCCTGCTGACTCAGGAGAAGAGGGGCAGCTACACTGGGCATTTCTTCCTTTCTGCTTGTGGAAAGGGCGAAACTGGGGAATGACCTATTAGAGAGCAGTGTAGGGGAAAGGGACCTGGGGGTCCTGGGGACAGCAGGGTGACCATGAGCCAGCACTGGGCCCTTGTGGCCAGGAAGCCAATGGTACCTGGGGTGGGTTAGAAGGGGGTGGTCAGTAGGTCAGAGAGGTTCTGCTGCCCCTCTGCTCTGCCCTGGGGAGACCACACCTGGAATCTTGTGTCCAGTTGTGGCCCCTCAGTTCCAGCAGGACAGGGAACTGCTGGAGAGAGTCCAGCGCAGCCACCAAGATGCTGGAGGGAGTGGAGCATCTCCCGTGTGAGGAAAGGCTGAGGGAGCTGGGGCTCTGGAGCTGGACAAGAGGACACTGAGGGGTGACTCATTGCTGGGGATCAAGATGGAAAGGGGGAGTGTCAGGAGGATGGAGCCAGGCTCTTCTGGGTGACAACCAGTGACAGGACAAGGGGCAGTGGGTGCAAACTGGAACACAAGAGGTTCCACTTAAATTTGAGAAGAAACTTGTTTGGGGTGAGAGTGGCAGAGCCTGGCCCAGGCTGCCCAGGGAGGTTGTGGAGTCTCCTTCTGTGCAGACATTCCAACCCGCCTGGACACCTTCCTGTGTAACCTCATCTGGGTGTTCCTGCTCCATGGGGGGATTGCACTGGATGAGCTTTCCAGGGCCCTTCCAACCCCTGACATTCTGGGATTCTGTGAAGCTGCTGGGTGGCCAGCTCAGCCCTTGCAAGCTGCAGGACAGAACTGGGCAGAGGGTGAGAAGCGGGTCTGTCCAGCCCCTCCTGTGTTGGTGCTGGCAAGTGGGCTTCACTAGCACACCAGGGGTTCTGGCTCTCTGCTCCCATCCCACACGTGTCTCCTCCTGCTGATCCCCTTTCCCTCATCCTTAACCATGGGGTGTTTCTGGTTTTCAGGCACTGGTGATGTGACAGACGTTGGCCTGGGGAAAGGTCGCTATTACAGCGTGAATGTACCTATTCAAGATGGCATTCAGGATGAGAAGTATTACCAGATCTGTGAAACGTAAGCCTTCTTGCTCTGGTGTAGTGTACTTGGATGGGATTTTAGAGGACAGAGACTTCACAGATTTTATTTATTTACTATTTTTAATTACAGTCCTTCCTTAAGGCTTCTTGCAGCCCTCTGCTCTTGCCGAGGCGCTGCCAGATCAGGCATTCCTGGAGAAAAAAGGCAAAGAGACTGTGCGAAACGGTGTCACCTCCGTCGGTGCCAAGGACGGCTTCCTGCCCAGTGCTGCTGGGGACTGATCTGCCACAGCACAGTGATACAAATAAATGGGAAGGAAGTTTGGTCCTGGCATCTTGGAGCATGTGCACTTTGAGCTTTCCTTTCTGTAATTTGCAGCGCTTGTGTTTGATCACTTGTGTTGTAGTAGATAAACTCTGGTGCCGCTTTCGAGGCGGCATGGCACACGGATCATTGCCTGTTGCTTCTAGAAGCTGAATGGCACAGGCTCCAATTAAAGTACGTAGTTATTAATTGCTGCTGCGTGGGAAGGGGTCCTCCTTACTCAGGGGAAGGGTAGGACAACGTGGGCCTTGGGCAGAGGTGACAGCCCTCTCATCCATCCCGTCCTTGACATACACAGTCGAGAGGCTGACTCTGGGTCACTTCAGGAAGGACGCTTATGCCGACTTGACCGTTCTGTCCTTGGCACTGTGATTTTTCTCTGCCTCGGTCCGTTTAGCTTGGTGAGACTGTGGTCAGCGTGGCCTGGTAGCTGTCAAAACACGCGTGGTGTGAGCAGCCAGCCCTGCTGCGGTGCTGCGGCTGCGCTGCTGTCCCCGGGGCGAATACGCGTGCTGAGTGGAGATGCTGCCTTCGCCCAGGCTTGTGTATTTTACCTCTGAGTTTGTTCTGGACATTTTCTTTTCACCAGTCAAGTTTTTCCCAGTGATGCGTGAGTGTCAGGAGTGAATTTGTGGTGTTTGTAGAGCTGGCGGCCTCAGCCCCGCAGGCCCCTGCCCTGGCACTGGGCTCAGTGGGGCTCCTTGTCTGGGCACAGTCACTGTTTAACTTTCTTCAGGTGAGTGCTCATAAATGCTCTTTGTCATGGAAGCAGCTCCGCAGTGGCCTCTAATTGCATATGAGATAGGAACTGGTGATGCTTTGGTTCTCTTAACCAAGGCAAGAGCATTTATTCCAGGGGTCACATCTGTTTCTACTTGAGCAAAATAAAAACTTTGTAGTGAAAGGGACATGTTTTTCTCCATTATTTGCCTTGTATTTGGGGCTTTGGAGCACAGTGCTGGGAACGGGATTATTCCCTTTGTGGTGTTCATGATACTAAAAGCCTCCTGGAGCAAAGCCAGATGCCTGACATGCCCAACTGCCTTCTGCAAGAGAGAATACTTGTAATAAACTGTCTCCAGGGGCTGGCCCTGCTGCACCTCAGCATCCTCTAGAGCTGCGGGAAAATGTGCTTCTGCCTCAAGAGCCGTGTGGGAGAGAGGAGAGAGAGAGCCTGGACAGAGCCTTGCCCTGCTCAACCTGCCTGGTCCTGCTGAGACGTGTGTGAGAGTTTAGGATTGTTTTGCCAGATCCTTCTCTTCAATGTGACTTTTACAGAGGAGAAAAACCCCTGGATTTGGCTCTTACAGCCCTACTGCTCTGGGTACAGATGTAACCATGTGGTTTGGTGCTGTCACTAAGCTGATCAGGACTAGATCCCCCTCCCCTGTGTGTTCTTAGTGATGTTTTTGCCTTCACCAGCCCTGTGATGAGTGCTTTGAGAGAGAAACTTACTGCAGGAGAGTAGTGGAGGGCTAATTGGGACCAGAGGGAGCTTAACGGGTATGAGGGGTGTGTGAGAAGACAATGCAGAAAACTGGAGGGGCATCAGTGGATCTGAGGGACCCAGCACCCCCCGAGCTGTGTTTATAGTAACCCCCTGCTTCTCTCCACAGTGTGCTGAAGGAGGTGTACGCTGCGTTCAGCCCCAACGCGGTGGTGCTGCAGCTGGGTGCAGACACCATTGCTGGAGACCCCATGTGCTCCTTCAACATGACGCCCGAGGGAGTGGGCAAGTGCCTCAAGTACGTCCTGCAGTGGCAGCTGGCAACTCTCATCCTGGGGGGAGGTGAGTGCACACGCGTCCCGATGCTCACAGGGAAACCACTTTGTGCCCCCGGAGCCTTTCCTCGAGTGTGTGCCCGTGGGCTGGTGCTGGCTGGAGTTCAGCACGGTGACCGCTGGGCAGCATTGGGAGGACACTGTGTTTTCACAGAATCCCAGAATGTCAGGGGTTGGAAGGGCCCTGGAAAGCTCATCCAGTGCAATCCCTCCATGGAGCAGGAACACCCAGATGAGGTTACACAGGAAGGTGTCCAGGCGAGTTGGAATGTCTGCACAGAAGGAGACTCCACAGCCCCCCTGGGCAGCCTGGGCCAGGCTCTGCCACCCTCACCCCCAACAAGTTTCTTCTCAAATTTAAATGGAACCTCTTGTGTTCCCGTTTGCACCCATTGCCCCTTGTCGTGTCACTGGTTGTCACCAGAAGAGCCTGGCTCCATCCTCCTGACACTCCCCCTTTCCATATTGATCCCCAGGAATGAGTCACCCCTCAGTGTCCTCTTGTCCAGCTCCAGAGCCCCAGCTCCCTCAGCCTTTCCTCACACGGGAGATGCTCCACTCCCTTCAGCACCTTGGTGGCTGCGCTGGACTCTCTCCAGCAGTTCCCTGTCCTGCTGGAACTGAGGGGCCACAACTGGACACAAGATTCCAGGTGTGGTCTCCCCAGGGCAGAGCAGAGGGGCAGGAGAACCTCTCTGACCTACTGACCACCCCCTTCTAACCCACCCCAGGTACCACTGGCCTTCCTGGCCACAAGGGCCCAGTGCTGGCTCATGGTCACCCTGCTGTCCCCAGGACACCCAGGTCCATTTCCCCTATGCTGCTCTCTAATAGGTCATTCACACAGACCTGAAATCTGTGATACCAACAGGTGTAAATCTCAATCCTGACCCTCAGTTTTTGAGTTGAAGGCTGCTTGGCTCCTCCAGGGAAGAGCAGAGGCTGTTAACCCTGATGTTAACCAGTCTGAAATCTGTGACTATGTCAGGACTCCATCACAGGTCCATGTTTTGTGCCATAAACACCAACCTGCCTCAGTTCTCCGGTTCAACACTGCATGCTTTATTCTTTGAGAAACGGAGACTCTAGAAGTTCAGCTGTAGGATTTTCTTGTCCGCCTCATTTTTCCATGACGTAGAATCACAAAACCGTAGAATATTTTAAGTTGTAAAAGACCCTTAATATCATCATATATTAGTTTCTGATATTTTCTCACATCTGTTATTTGCTTGCTGAAGCTGCTCCATTCATGGAGTTCAGTAAATGGTATTTGCTATCAGAACAATTTGATTCTAGTATGGTGACCTGTATAATTCCTGTTGAGCTGTCCCTGGCTTCTCAGTGGCACCTCTTATTCCCCTCTGTGCTGATCTCTTCAGCCATTCTCTTTAAAAGTGAGTGCTGTGTTCCCAAACCTTGGGCATCTGGCAATGAATGGTTCTGTTTGGAATCAAGCAGCGGCTTGGTCAAGGACCCAGGTGCCTGCACGGAACAGCAGGGCTCTTGCACCCACAAAAGCTAAGGGAGACTTAGCCCTGCCGTGCTGCACGACCAGCTGCTTGTCCAGTGGGGAGAGCAAGGAGTGACCCAGCACTGTGCTCCTGGAAGCATTTGAAGTGGAAATTGGGGGAAGAGTCAATACTTGACCGGGGGAAAACAAACAACCAGAATCCCAAAGAGAAAGGAATGTTGAAAAATACAGTCTCTGTCTCTTCAAAGTGCTTTTCTATTTTACTATTTTAGTTTTCTTTGCTGGAAAAAAACTCCTGCAGAATTGCTTTCAGCTCAGGTTTCTCCTTGTGGGCTCATACACTGTTACCACAGAGGTGGCCATTACCATAGTGACTATGAAAACTCATTTACTTGTAAAGCAGTCACAAGTTGTACTAATGAGCTTCCTGTCTGTCCTCTCAAACATGACAGTGCTGAAGAGCTCAGCAGCGAATGGCTGGGCGTGTGTGTTGTGCGTGATGGGTGGAAGACTGGCAGTGGAAGGGAAGAATCCCCCATCGCCAGCGCTGCCCTTCGCTGCTCCTGTCACCTTCCAACACTCCTCCTTGTTGCCGGGGGCTCATGCGGGGTCTGATATGGTGGCTGGAGAATCCTGGCGTGTGCCCTGTAACTGGGGTCCAGTTTGGGAGCTCTGTCTTTGCATACATTGTCATTTGCACCTGGGCTTGTGTAGCCAGCCGGTGCACAATGTCAGTTTTGGGCACAGCTTGAGTGGATTAAATAAGCTGAATGCATGTAAACTGTGCATCTTGTCTCTCTGGGTGTTTTTTTTCCCCTTCCACTAAAATCTCTCCCCTCTCTTCCCTTTCCCCACTCTTCCCCCTCCAAAATCACAATTCTTACTGGAGACAGGAGGCTACAACCTTGCCAACACAGCTCGCTGCTGGACATACCTGACCGGGCTCATCGTTGGGAGAACGCTGTCCTCCGAGATCCCTGACCACGAGGTAATGCCTTGACAACCCTCCCTTCTCCTCGCACGAGAGCAGACTCATCCCACCGAATCCACATGGCGTCCTCGCTGCTCAATCCTGTTTTGTTGGGACACTCTTGTAACAATAATGCTCTGTCCTAGCAGCACAGTGGCTGCTTGTTCCCAGAACCTGAGGCTGTCGCATCTTCTTGCAAAGGATCTCAGGTGCCAATAAACTCCAGTCTCAGGTGGTTACAGAGAGGATGGGGAGGCAGAGTCACCTGTTTGCTCAAATTACTCTTCAGCATGGGCATGTACTAATGCCAGGAAAGAGCCAGGCTTTTCTCAAGGCTTAAATGTTAGCCTTGATTTCCTCAGCTTACAGAAAGTTCCACGTTGCACCTCTGAAGCTTTTCTGACCAGCTGTGGGGCCATATGCTGTTCATCGTGATCACTTATGAGCTGTCTTTTAAAGTCCTGAGTGGGGCTGGACAGCTGGTTGGAGGGACACAATCTAGACTGAGTTTTGGTGGAGTAAATATAAGCTCATAATAGGTCTCAAACCACAGATCAGTGTTACTGACCCTACAGAAATAAAACTGCACATGTAAGGCCATTCAAGCCTACAGTGACTACAGGGAATTATGGTTTTGCCTTTGTCTAAGGATCTCACAGACGAGGATACACGAGGGCTAATTAGCTAAGTATGTGCTCCCATGCTGCATGACACAGCTGGATCCCTGGCTCCCGTTCTGGCTGGCCCTGGGTCCATCTCTTACCTGAATAGTCATGGTTGTTTTGCAGCCACAATGTAGTGCAGCTTCTGCTGCCCACGTTGCTTTGGGGTCAGGTGTGATCTCATTCGCACAGCACTGAAAGCACAGATTGCATCTTTACCACTGATGTTTTGAACCCTGGTGTGTCTGCTTCTTTGCTTGCTGTGGTGTGCTCGTGCACTCAAACTGTTGGCGATCATTTGTGATTCTGCATTGTGATGTAGAGCCCACGTGCTGCAGGTTTTTCTCCTGCAGGCTCAGCTGCATGCACAGCCAGGAAAGACGCGTTGTTAACCTCGAAACACACTGATTTTTCTTCGAACGTAAGGATATCTGATAGGCAGCACTTGAATCAAATTTGCAGGTAACCGTGTGTAAAATGGGCATCAACAGCTTTCCCAAATAAAGCATTGGGGTAGACCTGAGGCTGTCCTGGCTGCACCGCTGAGCCCTTGAATTGGTAGCAGTTGCAAACTCTGCTGACTGTCCTCTCCTCTTCCCCACAGTTCTTCACAGAGTACGGTCCTGATTACGTGCTGGAGATCACACCGAGCTGCAGACCAGACCGCAACGAGCCGCAGAGGATCCAGGAAATTCTTAACTCTATCAAAGGTGGGTTGTCCAAGCCAACACTCTTCTGGCTTGTAGGTCTTTTTGGAGAGGACTTCAGGAAGCTTGCTGAAGTCTTTCTCACTGACTAGAAAGATGAACCACATTCACTTGGTCACTCATTGTGTACAACGGCATCGATCTCCTGCTTCGTGTGTGATTTCAGCATTAGTGGCACGTCAGCTCAGAGATGTGGGTCCCTGTTGGCAGCAGGTGCCGTTGCCTATTCTCTGGCTGTGCAGAGGAGCAGAGGCCTTGTCCCTATTAAAATAATGGAACAGCCCAGGTTGTAAGGGACTTTACAGGTCATCTGGCCCAACCTTTCATGGGCAAGGGAGCCTAGGTGAAATTATTTAGCACCCTGTCCCCTGTCATCTTGAAAACTTCTAGCAATGGGGACTCTCCTATGTCGCTGGGGAGGTTGTTCCAGCGATTAGTTGTTCTCACTATAAAAAGTTTCTTTCTTATAACGAGGTGATACCTCGTTATACCTTGCAAAGGATCTTGGTGCAACTCATACCCATTGCCCTTTATCCCCTCCATGTAGCTCCTTGTGAAGGGAAAGCCCATGTCCTCTCTCTAGCTGCCCTTCAAGTATTGCAATGCAGTTATGAGGTCTTCCCGAGCCTTCTCTTCTCCAGGGAGGAGACCCAACTCCATCAGCCTTTTGTCATAGGACAGGTTCTTCAGATCATCTTTGCGGCCCTCCTGTGGCCCCTGCCTGGTCCGTCCATCTCTTTGGATTTGTGGGGAGCAGAACTGCACGCAGTACTCCAAGTGCAGCTGACAAGCACTGAGGAGAGTGGGATGATCCCATCCCTATCTCTGCTGGTAATGTCCCTGCAATTGCTGCCCAGGATCCAGTTTGCCCTGGTTGCTGCAGCAACACACCGCTGAATCATCACCTTGCTGTCTCCCAGGACCCCCAGGTCCATTTCAGCAAGGCAGATCCAGCCACACAGATCCCATCCTGAGCTGGCTCTTGGTTGTGCTGTCCCAGGTGCTTCACCTTGCCCTCATCTTTGTTTAAGTTCATGCTTTTCTTGTCAACTGACTCTTCCAGCTGTCCAGATCTCTATAAGATGGTTCTCCCTTCTGCCATGTCCACCTCAGCACTCAGTGTGGTGCTACCAGCTGACTCAGTGAGGTTGCTTTCAATCTCATCATCCAGATTGTTTGTGAAGATGTTGAACAGTGTGGGGCCTGGTATCCATCCCTGGGGGACCTGCTTGTGACAGGTTGCCAGCCTGAGTGAAAACCATTGGTCACCACCCTCTGTGTGCTGCCTGGATGGCTGGGAAAAAGGAAACATCACACCTGTTTTAAAAATTATAAAAAGGAATACCCTGAGAACTACCAACCAGTCAGCCTCAGGTCTGTGCCCAGTAAGGTCATACAGCTGATCTCCTGGAAGTCAAGGCGTATGAGTAACAGAGAGGTGGTCAAAGACATCTGGTGGTCTTCTAAAATGGAATGACTGCATTGGTGATTAAGGGAAGAACAACTGTTGTCATCTCCCTGGACTTCTGTAAGGCATTTGACATGGTCCCACACAGCATCCTTGTCTCTAAACTGGGGAGATATGGATTTGTTGGATGGAGTGTTAGATGGATAAGGAATCAGCTGGATGGGCGCATCCGAGGAGTTGCAGTCAATGGCTCGATGTCTGAGTGGAAATCAGTAACAAGTGGTGTCCCTCGGGTCTGCACTGGGGCTGGTACAGCTCAGTATCTTTATTAATGACATGACAGTGGGATCAAGTGCACTCTCAACAAGTGACACGCCCGAGGGATGGGATCCATGCAGAGGGACCGGGACAAGCTGGAGAAGTGGGTCCATGCTAACATCATGAGGTTCAGCAAGGCCAAGTGCAAGGTCCTGCACCTGGGTCAGGGCAACCCCCAGTATCAATGCAGACTGGGGGATGAAGGGACTGAGAGCAGCCCTGCGGAGAAGGACTTGGGGATGCTGGGGCGTGAAGGACTGGACATGACCCAGCAATGTACACTTGCAGCCCAGAAGCCAGTTGTAACTTGGGTGCATCACCAGCTGCGTGACCAGCAGGTGCAGGGAGGGATCCTGCCCCTCTGTCCCCCGGTCAGGACCCCTGGAGCTCTGTGTCCAGCTCTGGGTCCCCAGCACAAGGAGGACATGGACCTGTTGGAGCAGCTCCAGAGGAGCCACAGAAATGGTTCCAGGGCTGGAACAGCTCTGCTGGGAAGAAAGGCCGAGAGAGTTGGGGTGTTCAGCCTGGAGAAGAGAAGCTCCGGGGAGACCTTAGTGTGGCATTTCACTTTATAAACGAGGTTTCTAAGAAAGACAGAGAGGGAGATTTTACCAAGGCCTGTAGTGACAGGACGAGGGGCAAGAGTTTTAAACCGAATGAGGGTAGGTTTAGGTTGGACATAAGGAAGAAATGTTGTACGATGAGGGTGGGGAGACACTGGAACAGGCTGCCCAGAGAAGCTGTGTATTCCTGGAGGTGTTCAAGGTTGGTTGGACGGGACTTAGAGCAACTTCATGTAGTGAAAGATGTCCCTGCCCGTGACAGGGAGGGTGGACTAGATGGTCTTCAAAGGTCCCTCCCAACCCAAACTGTCCTGTGATTAATTCAGTGAGGTGAAACCCTTGCTGGACATGGTTCTGGGTGTCATCAGCCTCAGACACGTGTGCCCACACAGTCTTCCTGCGGCACAGGGCGGCTGATTACAGGTGGGCACAACAAGCTGGGCTGCAGGCCCAGGTCTTGGCCTGGGTGCAGGGAAGGTGGGATGGCTGGGATTACTCTGTCCATAACAGAAGAATCTCTTAGTGGGCTGCCTGGAGCTGGGGGTTAACGTTTGGATGCAGGAGGACCTGGGGGCTGCATGGGGCTCAGAGGAGGGCAGCAGCCTGGGGACGGGGGTCTGTGCTGATGCTGTTCATCCTGTATCTCTGTCTGGTCCATCGGGCGTAGGCGTTGCAGCCCTGCCCCTGGCTGGGCCACTCCATCAGGCTGAAATATCTTTTCCTGCCTCCTTTTCTTTGCAGGGAATCTGAAGCACGTTGTTTAGCGGAGAAGACTCAGGTTTCTGCAAGAGGATTTCCCATGGGGAAGACAGTGTATTTATGTGAGCAGCTGGTGAAGTCTGTGGCTGCGGGTGAAATTTGGAAGAAGTTACTGCTGGTTGATTCATTATTTTTCTCTTTATAGAAGAGAACAAGAGCACTGTGGCTCTCCAGGCGGGAGCGTGGGCCCTCCAGCAGCAGCCTGCTGGTGCCGGCAGAGCCTCCCTTGCTCCTTCCACTCTCCTTTATTAACACCGCGGAGTTCATTCTCACAACTGGTTTTCCATGTTTTTTAAGAGAGAGGCTGTTCGGAGCTGTGAACCCTCCCCAGCTGGAGCCCAGCACCACATCACCGTCCTGGCAGGAGCTCGGCCCCTGAGCTGCCCCGGGAGCGGCGCTGAGGGCCAGCCGGGCCTGGGCTGTGCCTCTTGCCCACAGAAAGGCGCAGCCGTTGTGTTTTTAACTGAGACTTTTTTTAAATAAAGTGTTTGAAATATTCCTTCAGCAGTTTCTTTTCTCCCTGCACCACCCTGCCTTGCCAGCGCTCTTTCCTGCAGCACTTCACGTGTGCACTGAAGGTCCAGCCAGTGCTGGAAAGCAAAGATCCACAGTTGCGCTTGTGACCTTCCCTTCCAGCCCAGTTGCTAAAGGAGCACAGGGCGAGGGGTGGGCTCCTGGAATCCTGTGTGACGCCGGGGGTGCTGCAAGGGAGGTGCAGGGCAGGGTGGCAGCTCCTGTCCCGGGACATCTCAGATGAACCTCCAGATGCTTCAGCATCTCAGCGAGGGGACAGGAAAACACATACCTGGTGCTGATCCCTCCCAGTGCCTCTGGCATGGAGCCTGGCCTCTGCTGCCCTGGCCCGCTCCTTCACCTGGCCCGCAGAGCTTTTGTTTGTGCTGTTTCTTTTTAAAGATGGCCAGTCACCGTGGGAAAGCATATTTCCCGTTGCTTTAATTAGTTGATGCTGGAACAAACAGCAAGAGGAAGAGACTCGCAGCCTGGAGAGGCTTTGTTTTGATCTCTTGTTTTTCACTGCTGGTCTAAACAACAGGAAATGCAGTGTGGCAGGAGTTCACCTGGACGTGCTCCTGTATCCCCATGAGTGACTCCTGACCCCCTGCCTGTTTCTCCCATGTCCCCCCAGCGCCGGCTGCAGTGGGCTGGGAGGAAAGCGCTGTGTGTGACTGCGGGCTCTGGGTGCCCGGGGGAGATGTCAGCCCTGAGGATTGTTCAGCAGGAGAAAAGCTGGGTATGAGAGAGCAGAGGAGCTGGCTGCCCGTTCCAACCCACCTCGGGGCCTCATGTGCTCTGCACCAGGCACAGGCAGCCCTGTGAGCTGCGGGAGCTGCTTCGGGAGCGCAGCTGGGAAAACAAATAAGCAATAGGAAACCACGTATCAAACATTTGGTGCTACATGAGGCTTAGGTGAGGTGCTGGGTAAGCTGCGCTCAGGGGTGGGACTGTAGGCACATGGCACCCTAAACCAGGCAGGTTGTGCACCCACAGGCAGCTGGGGAAACTGAAGCATGGGGTGAAGCATCCCCTCCACTATCTCCATCCACATATCTGAATGTGAAGTGGCAGTTGGAGCTCGGCTCGGTGCAAAGGAAGAAAATTGCGGAAGGTGGGACAAAGGCTTGGGGGGCGCTCCCAGTGCCCCCTCAACAGCCCCCTCACACCAACACCTCCTCCAGCCGGCTGAGGGCAGCAGCCCACATCACCCTTGCCAGCCCTGGCACCAACCGAACCCACTTGTTGTGCCACACCCTGGACAGGTGTTACAAGTGTGTCCCCGCCTGGACGTGGGGGACATGGAGGTTCCCAAACAAGAGGTTGGGAGGCAGGTGGGAGAACATGGAGGTGTTGGGGATGTCCAGTCAGGATGGGGAAGCGTGGGAGGCTCCATACTGGATAGGGTGACACGGTGGGTCCCAGCCTGAACGGGGAGGATATGGAGGGACCCAGGTGGAATCAGGGGCGCGGGGGTCCTGCCAGGGTCCGGAGGAGCAGGCGATGCCGGCACCGCCCCGGGGGCCGCCCCGTCTCGTCCCATCCCTCCCAGCCCGTCCCGTCCGCCCGCCGGCCCCGCTTCACTTCGCCTTTCCCGGTGGCTCGGCCGTACCGGGGCCGCTATAAAGCCGGCGGCGGCCGCCCGGGCCGTGCGGGGAGCGCAGCCGAGCGGGGCCGCCCAGGTAAGCGCGGGGGGAGCCGGGGCGCCGCTCCCCGCCCCGCTGCAGCCTCCCCCGGCCCGGGGACCCTGCTGGACCCGTCCGCCCGCGCCCCGCTGAGCGCCGCCGTGTCCCCGCAGACCCCGGAGGAGATGAGCTCGCTACGGTCCCCTCCGCGGGGAGCGAAGGTGGCGGCGACCCTGCGCTGCCCTTCCGGCACTGGCACCGAGGAGCTGCCGGCTCCGCCGCCCCCCGCCGCCCCCTTGGCGCTGCAGGCGGGTCCCCACCTCCTGACCCTGCACCTCCAGAAGCTCCACCGCCAGCACCGCGCCGCGATGGGACCCCGGCTCTCCCCGGAGACCGGCTGGGGCTTCGGAACGCCGCCGCGGGACGCGGGGAGCCACCTGCCCCCGGCCAACGGCCCCGGCGTCATCGACTCGGACCAGGTGGACGAGGAGGTGCTGAGGGCGCTGGTGCTGGAGCTTGGCCTGGACAGGGCGGACGAGCTGCCGGAGCTCTGGCTCGGCCACCACGAGTTCGACTTTCCCGCGGACCTGCCGGCCGGCTGCTGAGGCCCCAGGGCGGCTGGGGCTGGGAGCTCCCTCGTCGCCCCACCAGGGACCCGCGGGCCGGTGCCGCTGGGCGCGGTGCCACCCCGGCTGCGCCACGGAGGGTGGGGGGCGCAGGGAGCGGGGAAGGGGCCGCCCTCGGGGCTGAGGGAGCGCTGGGGCCGCCTCGCTGCGCCAGGCAGGCGAACATCTCAGGCTGCCCTCTAATAAAACCTGGACGGACCCTGTGTCCCTTTCCCTGCCCAGCTCAGCGCTGTCGCTGGGGGACGATGACAAAGGAGTCCATCCCCGCGGGGCACCCCGAGGTGGGAGAAGGGTCTGCACTTCGCAACTCCCATGCCCCTTCCCGGGTTTACAGTGGCTCCAAGTGTGCCACCTGCGCGGTGTCCCCGTCGTGTCACCCTCGAGGATGCAACCTCTGTCGCGCCCTGCTGCGAGAGCGATGCTGCGGGGACCCGCTGGATGCCCCGGGGCTGCTCCACTCGGCTGCCTGGAGGGGCGCGGGGGCCTGGAGGTGTCCCAGTGACCCTAGTATCCTGGGGGGACATGCCAGCCTCCCCGGGGAGTCCAGTCGGAGAACACTGGTCCTCGAGCTGCCTTTGGGAGCAGGTGTTCAGGGTGGGAGTCGGGTTCGGGAGCTGTGTAGGGCCCCAGCTCTACCCGGGACGGGCCGCGGGCGAGGGGAGGGCAGAGGCCGCCATGCGTGTCCCCGCGGTTCGTCTCCCGGGACAGCCAGGGTACCCGGAGTCTCCGAGCCCTCCAGCCCCATCCCGGCGGGGAGTTGGGGTATGTGCCACCACCGACACCCTCACACCCTCTCCCAGACCGCAGGAGCACAACGTGGGGGGTTGTCTCACTGCTCCAGCGAGGGCCAGGAGGGATCCGCTCACCCTCCCCACGCCCCTTGGGCCCCCCGTCAAGGACACAGTCGCTCGCTGCCGGGAGCCCTCGTCGAGGCCGCTTGCAGCGGGGAGAGGACGGGGCCTGGTGGGGGCTGCCCAGGCTCCCCCACACCTCCCGCGGGCAGCGCCGAGCTTGTCCCGCGTGGGAAGCACACGCACCGCACCGCCGCGCTACACCGGGCGATGCTGGACCACCGGACCGACAGGGGGCGCCCGGCAGCGCGGCCACCGCCCCCGAGCATATCCGCGGCGGACCGGAAGCAGCGGCCCTTTCCCGGCGGAGCGCAGCCATGGTGAGAGCGCGGGGCGGCTGCTCCCCGCCGCCATCCGCCCCCATCCGCCGCCCGCCGCGGGGCTGCCGGCGCCCCCGCCGCCTCTGGGGCCGTGGGGGGCAGCCCGCCGCCGGGGCCGGGTTGGGGCGGGAGCCCGGGGGGGCTGGGGGGCCCTGCTGGGGGGCCGGGCCTGGCGGCGGCCGGTAACACGTCCCGTCCCGTAGGCCCGCGGCCCCAAGAAGCACCTGAAGCGCGTGGCTGCGCCCAAGCACTGGATGCTGGACAAGCTGACGGGCGTGTTCGTGAGTGCGGGGCGGGAGCGGGCGTGGGGGCGGGCTTGGGCCCGGGCGGCTTCCCGGGCTCACCGGGGGGTTCCGGGCTCTGGTGCAGCGCTCGGGGTGCCGGTGGGCTGGGGTAGGGCAGGGGAGAAGGGGCTTTGCGAGCAGCTCCCGTGTTTCTCTGTTCGCTGTGGGGTAGTTGGCTGCTCCCTTTTAGCCTTCTGGTTGTGTTTTCCTTTCCCCGGGCTGGGTCCGTGGGTGGTCGTGCGGTGTTGGGGGCAGTGTTCTGTAGAGACTTGGGGGGCAAGGCACCCTGAATAAAAAGAGCACATTCCTGCAGCCCGGCTAGCAGTGTGGCTCCACGGGTGCTGCTTGGCGTTCTGTTCTCCTCTGGAGTCAGGCGATGCTGTTGCGCTCGAGCACTCGGCAGAAAGCTTCTGTTTGCAGGCACCCCGTCCATCGACAGGCCCTCACAAGCTGAGGGAGTGCCTGCCACTCATCATCTTCCTGCGGAACCGGCTGAAATATGCCCTGACGGGAGATGAGGTCAAGAAGATCTGCATGCAGAGATTCATCAAGATCGATGGCAAAGTCCGCACAGACATCACCTACCCTGCGGGCTTCATGGGTGAGCAGGGGCGCTGGGGCAGGTAGCTCAGGCCGCTCTGCTGTGCTGTGGGGGCGAATGTTTTGTGAGGCTGCCATTATTTGGGGAAAAGATGCTTTCCTGGTGGAGGTAAAGATCAGTATGAGCAGTTGTTACTTACTTTGGAGTTATGCGCTGCAATGAACACCAGAGCCAGGTATCTGTAGCTTATAACTGTCTGCGTGCATATGCATAAGTTGCTCTTCAGACTATAGGTTTTGGCAGTTTTTGGTAATTTGCACTGTGTCACGGTAAAAGATGTGAGCGTGTGGTCAAGAGGAGATACCAACCTCACCGTTCAGGCCTGAAGCGTTGTTCAGTTGTTTTTAAATGTGAGCGTTGTGCTGAGCTGCGGTGTTGGTAATGTAGCTGGTAACAGCTGCTATTTGATTTCCCTCTCTGAAATCAGATGTCATCAGCATTGAGAAGACTGGGGAGCATTTCCGCCTGGTGTACGATACCAAGGGCCGGTTTGCTGTTCACCGCATCACAGCTGAGGAGGCCAAGGTGAGGGGCTTCAGCTGGGTTTGGTTGGGATGGTGTTTCCTGTTTAGCATCTCCCTGAGGGCTGAGTCTGTGCCACCCTTGAGAAGATGAGGGTCTTCAGGGCTGGGGTCCAAAGCCTTTGGTGCGGGGAGATCTTTTGGTGACGTGAGAGCGGCTCCTAGGTGAGTGCTGGTGCTTGAAACAAGCGCTTTCAGCATGGGCTGGGTTCCCTTCACAGGGAGCTTTGTGGTGGGGAGGGCTGTGCTGTGCTGAGCCTGAGTGTAGGGCTCTGCAGTCCAACAGTGATCAGAAGCGTGGGACTGCCTGTGGTGCAGAAACCTTGAATTCTTTCCTGGGTCTGTTACAGAGGTGTTTACACATCTGCCCTCTGGTCCTGGGCATTGGGGAGCAACTGCTGCCTGTTTCCTTAACCCGAGCACATTGACATGGCTGAGCTGCGAGTCCGTGCTCTCCTTGGCATGTCCTTCCTAAGGCTGGGCTGTGCAGGCAGGCAGGGGTGCCCAGGGGAGAGCTGGCTGTGCTGTAGGGGGCTGTGGTGTGCGTCTGGAGACTCTTCACCCCCACATGATGGCTACTGCTCTGTGCCGACTAATGAGTCCCAAAGTAGCTGTGAAGGAGTTAGGGGTGAAAGGCAGGAGGGAAACGCCCTGCGGCAGGATACAGATCAGCATCTGCCTCTGCTGTGTGACCACGGGGTTCAGGGCAAAGTGTGGAACCTGCCAGGACAGCAGGGTGACCATGAGCCAGCACTGGGCCCTTGTGGCCAGGAAGCCAGTGGTACCTGGGGTGGGTTAGAAGGGGGTGGTCAGTAGGTCAGAGAGGTTCTCCTGCCCCTCTGCTCTGCCCTGGGGAGACCACACCTGGAATCTTGTGTCCAGTTGTGGCCCCTCAGTTCCAGCAGGACAGGGAACTGCTGGAGAGAGTCCAGCGCAGCCACCAAGGTGCTGAAGGGAGTGGAGCATCTCCCGTGTGAGGAAAGGCTGAGGGAGCTGGGGCTCTGGAGCTGGACAAGAGGACACTGAGGGGGGACTCATTGCTGGGGATCAATATGGAAAGGGGGAGTGTCAGGAGGATGGAGCCAGGCTCTTCTGGGTGACAACCAGTGACAGGACAAGGGGTAATGGGTGCAAACTGGAACACAGGAGTTTCCCCTTAAATTTGAGAAGAAACTTGTTGGGGGTGAGGGTGTCAGAGCCTGGCCCAGGCTGCCCAGGGGGGTTGTGGAGTCTCCTCTGCAGACATTCCAATCTGCTTGGACACCTTCCTGTGTAACCTCATCTGGGTGTTCCTGCTCCATGGGGGGATTGCACTGGATGAGCTTTCCAGGTCCCTTCCCGTCCCTTACATTCTGGGGTGCTGTGTGATTCTGTGCCCAGGCGTAGGTGCTCCTGGGAAAATGCAGCCGGTGTTGGTGGGGAGGCCAAAGCCCAGGGTGGGCAGCTGTTCCTGATGCACAGGTGTTTCCACTGGGGCTGTGGTGTAGCCACGTGGCAGCCGGATGAGAGGCATTGCTGGGTCAGTGACCTGGGCAAGTTGCTGCCTGGGCTCCTGTTGTGAGCCCTGGAGTGTTGCGTGTTCTGCGTGGGACTGAGGGCTGCTGTGGCTGGTGGCTCTCTGGAGGACAGGAGTGTCCCCTGGCACATGGTGCTACTCGCTGCCTCCACTGAGCACTGTTGGATTTTGTTTGCAGTACAAGCTGTGCAAGGTGAGGAAGATCTTTGTGGGCACCAAAGGAATCCCTCACCTGGTCACCCACGATGCCCGCACCATCCGCTATCCAGACCCCCTCATCAAGGTGAATGACACGGTGCAGATTGACCTGGAGACAGGCAAGATCACAGATTTCATCAAGTTTGACACAGGTAGGTCTTGCGTCCAGTGTAAAACACTGAAATCTTCCCCACCATAGAGGGCAGTGGGGAAGTTAAATACAAATGTCAGACACCTTTGCTCTAAAGTAGAGAGGCAGTGGTGGCAGCCTTGGGAAAGGACTTTTTTCCCTGGGTCAGCTCATCTGGGCCTGGTGCTGGAGCAAGGGTTCCTCCCCTGTGCTGGCAGTGGGAGGCATTTGGTGCAGGGACTTGGAGTGGTTCAAGAGTGGGCTGGCACCAGGTAGAAGCAGCGAGCTGGTGGAGAGATTGCTTTAGCATGACTCTTGTGCATCTGTGAGCCAAAAGCCCTGGGCAGCTGTAGGGAGATTGCTGGCTCTTGACTGTGGGAGAACATTTTGGTTGCAGAGCTACGAGCAGTGCCAGGACAAGTGCAACACGTCCTGGGTGCTGCACAACCGAGGTTGTGGGGAATGTTTGGGATGGGCCTTGGGGCCAGAGAGCTCTTTGGCTTCCTGAGGTGTGCCAGGGTTCCTGTGTGACATAGGTGTCACCACATCCTCCAGTGGCTGCTCTGTCCCTGCCCTTCTCCAGTGCTCCTCCTCAAAGAGCCCAAGCAGAAGGGCTTCCCATGGCACGTGCTGCCAGCGCTCGTCACACTGATCTTCCTTCACCCCAGGTAACCTGTGCATGGTCACTGGTGGCGCCAACTTGGGCCGTATTGGGGTGATCACCAACCGGGAGAGACACCCTGGCTCATTTGATGTGGTTCATGTGAAGGACGCCAATGGCAATAGCTTCGCCACCAGGCTCTCCAATATCTTCGTTATTGGCAAGGTAAGCCTGCACGGACGCAGGGCGGGTGGGGTTTCTCCCCTTGTTGGGGGCTGCTGGCTGAAGGCAGCTGCCTTCCTGCACCATGAAGCTCCTCCAGTGCTGGCATCAGTTCTGGCTCGGCTCCCTGTGGTTCTGCCTGCTCCGGGCTAACTGTTCTAGGAAGGGGGAAGCATCTGGAAATTTAGGAATAGGGATGCTTTCAAGAAATAGCCCTGTTTTGTTTTGTTTTGTTTTTAAACCTTCTGAGAGTTGGGAGCTGAGCAGTGCTCAGTGCTCGGGTCGGGATGTGACCTCAGCTGCGCTGAGTGTCCCTGCTGTCTGGCCATCCCCGATGGGCTCTTTGGTCCACGTTAGAAAGGGGTGGTTGTTCGTTTTTGGCTGCAGTGTGTTCTGCATTGATGTGACCGAAAGAGGCAGGTGTAGGCCTGTAGACCTTTGTCACCTTCTTAAGGGGCTTCTGGGCCAGTGCCACAACCACATGGACATGGCCCAGGGTGAGAGGGTGAGCTCTGCTCTGTTCTGGTTTTCTAATGTGGGGTGACTTCTCTCTTGCTGCAGGGCAACAAGCCGTGGATCTCCCTGCCCCGTGGAAAGGGCATCCGCCTGACCATTGCTGAAGAGAGAGACAAGAGACTGGCAGCCAAGCAGAGCAGCGGGTGAAGCCCAGCTCAGGCCAGCGCTGGTCTTTGCAGTATCTGATTAAACCCTTTACCAAATGGCTGTGTGACTGGCTGGGGAGCATCCCCGGGTTGGGGGGAGCCAGGCTGTGTCAGTGCCAGGCCACGCTCTGCTCTGCAGAAGGAGATGCTGATGTGGAGACGCTTCTGGTGATCTGAGCAACTGCCAGAGCCATCTTCCAGAAAGGCAAAGGGGGTGGCGGCAGAACCTCCAGGCTGCTCTGTCCCCTGGAAGGTGCTGGCACAAACACTCCTGGACATCCTTCCCAGAGAGGGATGTGCTGGAGGAGCCAGGAGCGGGAAGAACCAGCTGGGCTCTCCCTGAGGCTTGAGCCAGGCTTGAGGCCCTCAGGGATTGTCCCTGCCCATGGAAGTGAGCAGAGGGGACTGAGCTCTGTCACCCGTACCAGGGGCCGCTGGGTTGGGCTCTGAGGGTGGTGGTGCTCAGCAGCCTCCCCCTGGCTGGCAGCTGCTGGCTGGGGAGGCTGCTCTTTATGCCATTCCTGCAGAGATGGAGCGTGTGAGGGATCATGCTGACAGCCAGGACAGGGGTTCACCCCATGCTGGAAGTGGCTGGGGCAGGCGACTGCTGGGGTCCCCATGAAGTCCAGCAAAGCAAGCACCAAGCATCAGGCTGCGGCTAGGCTGATGCCCTGCAGGGGCTGGGGCTGTAGAGCAGCAGGGGCTGTGGGAATGGCCCTGGAGGCCAAGGCGGGCAGGAGTGGGCAGTGCCTGGGCAGCAAGGCCAGTTGCGCAGCCTGGGCTGTGCTAGCAGGTGTGCGGGCAGCACAGCACGGCGGGGGCTCCTCTGTACCACTGGGCCCAGCAGAGCTGGTATCTGGGCACAGGGGCCAGGCAGGTAAGGAGTGAGGCAGTGGAGGTCAGAGCTGGGCAGGAGATGGAGTACTGGAGGCAGAGGCTGGAGAGCCATGGGGCTCTTCTGCTGCCTTCAGGTGCCCACATGGAGGTGAGGATAGGGAGATTGTACCACTTTTCTGGGGAGCCTGTTCCACTGCTGTAACACTCTCTCTGTGAAGAATTTTTTTCTAATATTCAATCTAAACCTCCCCTGCTGCAACTTGAGGTCCCTTCTTGTCCTATCACTTGCTACTTGGGAGATGAGTCCAATACCCTCTATGCTTCAAGCTCAGTCGCACTTCTCTGCCAGATTCTCCCTCCATGCAGCAGCAATCCTGGGCCCCTTCTATTTACACTTGGACCTCATCCTGAAACAGAGCAAGGCTGGAGCCTGGTGTCCTCTCCTGTGTCATGTTCAGGCCCTGCAGGGATGTGCACCAGCCCTCCTGGCCTGGTGGCTGAAGGTCTGTGGCGCTCACCTTCCTGCCGCTGACATACCCACTGTCAGCTTGAGGAACTGCTGCAGCATGAGCAGAAACAATATCGCAGCCCCCCGGGCTGGTACACCGGGGCTCTCCTGTGCCAGGGGAAGCCGGAGCAGCCTGCAGCTCAGCTGCACACGCCTCCCGTCGCGTGCCAGAGGCATGAACCTCTCCCCAGGTGCGCAGTGAAACGCTGCCCGTCCCTCGGAGTCCTTTTCCTGCAGCCCTTCTACCTGGCACACACGGTGGGGAGCACAGTGCTTAAAATTCCCCTGCAGCAGCTGCAGAGCTGACAACGTGCTCCCACCACCATCACACGCCTGGGCCCAGCACCACCAGTGACAGGTTCTCTCCACCCGCCCCAGCCTGTGCTTTCCGAACCTCCATCAGTGCACCTCCTCCATCGCTCTCATGATTTAGTCCCTTCTCTCCTGCCTTAGCAGCTCTAGGCTTCTCTCCTTATTCTTCCCAACCATTCTATACCCCACCTTATACCGGTCACCAGGTCTGAGCACGCACCTGGCTTCAAATGCCAGCTCACATGGGAGCCGCTGCATCAGGTACTATTTTATCCCATCACGAGGAACTTTTCCAAGAGCACGGCCCTCACGCAGCCAGGCAGCAGGACCGCGAGCTCAGCAGCCGCGCAGCGCTGCAGGAAAAGAGGCAGCTCTGCAGGTTTCACCATTGTTAGTATGAGTGAAATAAGAGCAGCAAACTCCCCTTTCAAAACCAGCAACGCAGAGGTGGAGGAAGAAGGCGTTTGACTTAGAACAACCTGAATTTATTGGTGCAAACATTAGAATTCTAGGTTGACTGGAAATATTCACAAGGACTCGGATGAAGGGGTGCGCACAGCCCCCCCGCCCTACTCACTCCTACGCAGTGTTCCCATTCTGGAGTTTAGTCTTCGTGGATGTTGAAAAGCTTTGCTACTTCATTGAGATCGTCGTGCTCCTCCCCATCTTTGATGATCTAAAAGGAAGGAAGAATGAGTTAAAACCCACGTGTACGGTGAAGAGGCAGCGCTGCAAGGCTGTACACAGTCACCAGCAGTGGGATGAATTGCTCAGAACCTCTCTGAAGCTCACCAACATGACAACAGTACTTACTGCAGCCACATCTATACAGGAGTCTGAAACGTAGCACTATCTGCCTCCAGGAATGGCTGGAGTTAAAACCACCCTTGCTGTCCCTGTTTCTGATGTCTGGGTTTCCCTTTCCAGCTGGGGAGAACAAGTATCTTCAACAAGCACTTGACCTCAACACTGAGAAGAGCCAGTCCCTTCGCACTGATTTAGAGGAGCCAGTCGAAGTGGCTTCAACTTGCGAAACTTTTAGATGAAACCCCGAGGCCAAGGAACCTGAACATACTTGGCTCTCTGATTTAGACAAAGAGCTGCTAAGAGAAGGAAGGAAAGGATCTCTCTTTCCTGGGAACGGGAGAAGTAACAGGTTTAAACTGCATCGTGAAAGCTTCAGGTAGATACCAACGGAACCTCCCAACATTAAGTGGAGCTCATTTGGGGACAGACCGCCTGGGGATAGTGTGGAATCACTCTCGTAGTGACTACTGACCTTCTCCAAAGATGTTAAAAAGGACCTAAGTATAGCTGATCTGACTTTGGAGGATGCAGACAGACTAAGCACCTATTCAAGGCTGCTTCTAACACCAACTTTTTGTTGCTGTGCATCTAGGACGAGAGATGTTTAAGACTTTTAGACACCTGCCCATTAGACAAAGTAGCACAAAAAGAGAACATTTCATGCTGATGCTTTGTCGTTTGTGATTCTTGCCTGGGCTTATTACAGGCCTGGAATTTCAGCCATGCAAAGGCAAGGCTTGAAGCATAAACGCGATTCAGGTTGTTTCTGTAAGAATTTTGAACAAACATGCAGGAAAGCACATGGATATCTCCCATAATTCACCCGAGAGAGGGCTACCAATGGGTATTGCACAGCCCTGCTCCAGACAGAGCATCTGCATTAGTTTATCCTCATTTTAAACTGGTAGATCGATTTTGCCCCAAGAAAACCCCCAATCTAAGCAGCCTTTTGCTGCTCGGCACTGACCTTCCGAGCAATAGGCATCCTGTTGAAGATGTTCCATAACACGATTCCCACCACAACTTTATCCCTGAGGTAGAAAATGACACCTTTGCCGTAATCTTCTCCTTGCTTTGGAACTTGAGGCGTTGGGGAAGAGCTTGAAGAAATGGGAACTTCTGATGCTTCTGCTTCTGTTTCACTCTCTGATCGAATACCTGTCCCTAAAGCAAAGAGAAGAGATGTCACACATCCAGTGCAGAAAAGCAGCAGCAGCTCTTTGCTGGTGAGAGCAGACTGAAGAGCAGCGTCCTGGAAGAGACGGAGGTGTTGTTCTTTTAGTTGCATCCAGCGAATGTTTCAATAATTCGAGAATGAAACCATCCTAATGTTAAGCACAGCGCTGGCCATTCCCGCCTTCCATCACCAAATGCAAAAGGCAGAACAGCCCGCTTCTTTAAGGCAGCATAGACAAAATAAAGACGCTTAGAACCACAGCAACTCTTCTGTGCAAAACCTGATCAGCCTCCCTGGGAAAAGAAGTCTGAATTTTGGGAAATGAGTTACCCAAGGCCTTCTTGGAGGAACGTTACGTTTGAATCCCATTTGACTATCAAAACCAGCCTCTAAAGCTTGGTGCAGGAAAGACGCAAACAGATTGATGTCTCCTGGAGCTCTGCAGTGCGATGAAACTGTGGCCATTACCCAGTGAGACACAAAACCCTCATGCATGGAGGCAGCTCCCGAGCATGACTCCAGCCCTACCTGATTGCTCCGTTGCACTTTTCGGCGTGTCTTTTGCTGTTGCTTTAGCAAAAACTCCTACTGTTGGCAAGCTGCTGTCAACAAGGCCAATGGCTTCGTACCCTACATTAGGACCCAGGTCGCTCCTGCGAAGGAAGTGGAAAAAAAAAACAACTGTAGCCTTAGTGAGACAAATCCAAGGCAATACCATCCAGCCCCAGAGCCTTAATGACGGCGCCATGTGAAAGAGATCGTGGTACGCATGCCAAGCGACACGCGTGATTCTCTTCAGTTTTCAGTATGGAACAAGGTGTGAAGACCCAGCAAGTCTAAGGCCATCTGCTTCACAAAAACAGTTCAATGAACAAAAACGTCACGTACTTTAGGCCTGCGCCCTTGAAGGAAGCTGGGTGGCTTCTAAGAGCCGCACGTATCTTCACCCTTTAGAAAGCCACACATCTGACATTCAAATGTGATTATCGGGACACCGTTGGCTCCTGCAATGTGGCCAAGGAAATACCAAAAGAAGAAATCGGCATTACCAGAACATGGACTGATGCCAGTAGGGCTTCGCAGCTCCTGTCATGTTTTCTCCAGCGAGTCTCCCGCTCACAACAGCATGATCATGGTGCTCCACACGCCTCCTGCCTAGTTTGATATCATAGAAGCAAGCAGCATCTCCTGCCTGAAAAACAACCGGTGAGGACTGAACACAGACACTGAAAGCTTAAATTAACGCACAAACAACAAAAGGCATTGTGCACAGCAACGTGGAACAAAGTGGAACTACAAACTGAGTTTTTCTGCCAAACGCCAAACACCAGCACTTCACCCCACTCCTCAGACTACACAGATCCCAATTTCTCAGCATTTTTCACTGATCTTTGGAAAAATAAGGCAACATCCGTTATGTTTTTCCCGAGGAATCAAAGTCTCAACTCCCACCAAAAGGACTCTCAGGCAACAGAGCTCCACAACTTGCCAGGAGCACAGACTGTACTGTCCACTGCTGCACAAAGAGCACTGGAAGCTGGAACCTGAGCACAATCAAGGGAGACTATAAAGCCCTGGGCTGGCAAGTGAAAAATACTGGTGCCCTTGTCATCTTTTCCTCCATTCTACCCGTTGGAGGAAAGGGAGCAGGCAGAAACAAATGCATAATGCACATTAATTCCTGGCTTTGAGGCTGGTGCCATCGTGAGGGTTTTGGCTAATAGAACATTCTTTTACGACTGTAAGTTGTTAGGGAGGGATGGAATCCACCAAGGGATCTCAGGCAGCAGGCTGGCCAGCTTGCTGAAACAGGCTCTAAAGTGAAGAGCTCGGGCGGCAGCGTCCAAAGTGGTGATGTTCACACCATCACATCCAACCAAGGAACAAGCCAGGCCAGCCCGGGCAGCGACAAATCCTCCTTAGCTGCCTCCCAGGATGGGAACCAGGCGGTCACCCACCTCCAGGTGGCTGCGGTGGATCCTTCTGCACCCCTCACAGCAAACTCGCACGCTCGATCACTTCGCTGAAGTGCCCGTGCGTGGAGCACAGGGAATGAACAGGAAGAACTAGAGATCTATGTGTGGTCACAGGGTCATGGTCTCATTGCAGTTCCAGAGATGTGCTGGGACAGGTGACGTGACTGGGATGTTGTCATTTAAAAAAACAGGCCAGCGAGGCGAGGTGGAGGAGCTGCACTTGATGTGAGAGAGCAACTGGAATGTATCGAACTGTGCCCCAGGCGGGGAAGAACAGGTTGAGTCCTTACGGGTAAAAGTTATGGGGTGGGCTAACAAGGGTGGCACTGTGGTGGGTGTTTAGTACAGGCCATCTGAGCAGGATGAGAAAGTCGATGAGTCAGACCTTACTGATGCTGATAAATATCTCAAGGGTGGACCAGACTCTTTTCAGTGGTTCCCAACAATAGGATGAATGACAGCGGGCACAGACTGAAACACAGGAGGTTCTGTCTGAATATGAGAAACATCTTCATCTTGAGGGTAACAGAACACTGGCCCAGGCTGCCCAGGGAGGTTGTGGAGTTGCCTTCTCTGCAGACATTCCAACCCGCCTGGACACCTTCCTGTGTGACCTGCTCTGGTGACCCTGCTTTAGCAGGTGGGTTGCACTGGATGATCTCCAGAGGTCCCTTCAATGCCAGCCATTCTGTGACCCTCTATGACTGTGTGATCTTTAGGCTACTCCAGCTCCTCTTACACAGCATAAATATGCCAGAACTGGCATAGTTGTTACCGCAGCACAAAGCGTGTTGTGGCACATGGACAGACCCCACGGCTGCCGACAGGAGCTGCACTACAACTGCTCTCATGACTTGCTACTTTTTGCCCCATTCGCCTCCTGGAGGTACACCAGCCCCCAGAACTCCATGTACTCCAACTGCTTCGGCGTCACCAGCAGACAGAAAACTCTGCAGATACTCACCACCCAGATATTGGAGCGTGCCTGCAGCTCCGCGTTCACCCTGAACCCTCCGAAGTCCGAGTCCACCTCCAGGCCAGCTGACTTGGCTAGTTCCACATTAGGCTCCAGCCCTACTGCAGCCACAATGTGATCAGTCTCCACCTGTTTGGGGATTCACAATTAGCATCCTCATTCTCTCAATGCCCCTGTAAACTTTACCCCCTCCCTGCTTTTCTGTTTACCTTTCGGCCATCTTTCAGTTCAATCACCAGCCGCTTGCCACGGACACAGACAGACTTGACCACAGCATTCGGCATGACGGTAACGCCCTCTGCAAGCAAACATCGGAAACGTCACTGCTTGCTCGGGGTAGAGCAATTTCGGCTGAAGCAGGCAGCTGTGGGGCAAACTGATGCAGGCAGAGCAGGGGCCAAGGAACCAAGGCAGAGTCCACCCAATCTTTGCTGCATGGGCCAGTGCAGCTTTGAGTGAAGCATGAGGAGAAAGAAGCCCAGCTACCAAGCCTGAAAGAGCTACCTACGTGACAATCAAAAGTACATGTGTCATATAATGACAAACTCACACCCAAAACAACTGCCCAGGGTTTTCAGGCACATTCATTTACCTATTGTTCCGTCACAGCCAGACCCAGAGGTCCTGCAAGGCAGCTTCCATGAGCAAAAGAAAGTAACTCAGACCTGTGGGTTATCAGGCCCTGCAATCTGCAGCCCCAGCTATATCCCTCCTCCCTGCATCCCCACACCGCTCACCAATGCACAGGAATAGATTCTGCACTTAATAGAGCAAATGGCAAAAAGGCATCTCACCTCTTACCAACTTTACCAGCTAAACACTACAGCAGCTGGCCTTACAAAGCTGTGTGTGTAACGCACGGGGCTGCACAACCCTTCTCTCGCAGCAACTCTGGGATGACAGCATTGCGCTGTCACACATCCAACTCAGACGAGGAGAGCAGGCAGTTATCATTAAGACAACTCTGGTTCCAGATTACAGGGTAAATATGGCAGCAGGGATCGTCTGTGCGGGAATGGCCAGAGGGATAATCTCACAGGCATCAGCATTCATATTTGCTCGGCTTTCCCAGAGGAACTGCCAGGAAAGCAGAGACTGATGGCAGCTGCACGCTACCCAGCTTGCACTGTTCTGCACCTGTGCTGCATCGCAAGGGAGTCAGTCTTCCTGCGACCCCACCGACAAAACAACCGGGAGCTGTTGCACAAGGAAGAGCTGAACAGCCTGAACGCCACAGCCCTGGCACCCGCGCAGGACGAGCACTGAAGTGCAGCTTCACCTCGTCTGACTTTCTCCGTGGTCCAGTTGCTCAGATATTCAGGCAAGACTTTGCCCATATTGCCGTTCTCTGGAAACAGCTGAATCACCTCCAGGCCTCTGGTTCGTGCTGAAAGGAAAGCAAAGAGTCCTTAGCACTCACGGATAAAGAGCAGCAGCGCAGGCTTCAGAACACGAGCACAGGCTCTCCTTTCCGCAAGGAGCTTGATGCAAGTCTCCAAAACTGGGAGTTCCAGCTCCCCGGTTTTCCATGGAAGTCACAAAGTGACTGACCAGTGTTTCACACACACCTGCAAACTGCAGGGTAACACACAGCAGATATTTTGGAGAAAACGTCCCTTCGTAGAAAGATGACCATAAAGACGCTACTCAGGAAGCTGCACCACTTGACAGTACAAATCCAGTTGTTCACAACCGCTTGAAAATAACAGTTTGAGGGTGGCTTTCAGCACCGAGAGAGCAAACACAACCTTTTACAGGGTGGAATGACTTTGCACTGGCCTGCAGAGCTTCCTGGGAGCCCAACTTGCACAAACCTTTGGGGTCAGGGCTGCTGACAGCTAACGAGAGAGACAACGTAAACCAGGCCAGGCTGTACAGCCAACAAAACACATTAAGGTTATTTCAGGCAAACCACAAGTCTGGGCAAAAAAAATCAGCAACCATGGGATGAAAAAGAAGTTTATCCTGTCGGGCTGCTTATATTGCATGTCTCTCACTCCTGTCGAGGTAGCAGCTGAAGAGAAGCTGCCCGGAGAAGCACCTTACCTCTTCTCCCCAGAGCACAGGCCAGCTCGCTGCCGAGAAAACCACCACCAATTATTGTGACAGACTTGACTTGTCTTGAAATCTTCTCCAAATTTTTGAAGTCCTCGATCTGAAAGAAGATTTATTCCCATTTCAAATATCCTCAGACAGCAATGGCAGCAGAAGACGTTTTTCTCCAGCTTCTCCCTTTGAAATAAGAGCAACTCTCTCCCCAGCTCAGAAAGGGAAACACATTTCTCCTTCCTCCTGTTCATCTATTGCACATAAAAACTACTCTGGCTTCCTAAAGTTTGTGTGAGCTTTTCTCTGTCCAGGCAATCTCAGATTCCTGCATCTTCTCTCACCTTTCAAGAGACATTACAATGACATTTCTAGGCCCACACATACTACAGTACATGCAGCACCACAGCTCATGTCATCCTCCCTTCCCACAGCTGAGCAGACCAGACCTCAGGGGAAGTCCAGCACAGAGCAGAAAGTTCCCATTCGGCTTCTTATTCCTAATTAATTCCCTAAACTAGAGTAAGGAGAAGGTTGCAGGCCTGTTCTAAACTCCATGTTTGCAAGAAAGCAGAGTATGTATTTTGTCTAACTTTGTCTGTGTTCTGTAAAACATTCCACAAAAGCTTTTCTGTGGCTGTATTCCTTGTTCCAGTGTTGAGACCAGACCTCTGAGGATGAATTAAGGTAGCTTTCTGAGTCATTAAGTAACTGCTAGGACATCACCATTAATACAGAGTCACACATAACACGGGCACAGAATTTAAAGGTGTCCAGAACATAGAATCATTGTAGAGTCACAGAACAGTTTGGGTTAAGGGCCCTTCCCAGCTCCCCCAGTGCCCCCCCTGCCATGAGCAGGGACATGTTCACCAGCTCAGGTTGCTCAGAGCCCCGTCCAGCCTGGCCTGGGATGTCTCCAGGGATGGTTCATCCACCACCTCTCTGGCCAACCTGGGCCAGGCTCTCACCACCCTCAGTGTACAAAACTCCTCCCTCATGTCCAGCCTGAATCTCCCCTCTTTTGCTAACAAAGCATCAGCCCTTGTCCTATTGCAACAGGTCCTGCCAAAAACTCTGTCCCCATCTTTCTGATTGGCCCCTTTTAAGTCCGGAAAGGTGCACTAAGATCTCCCCGGAGCTTCTCTTCTGCAGCTGAACACCCCAGCTCTCTCAGCCTGTCCTCCCAGCAGAGCTGTTGCAGCCTCAGATCATTCCTGTGGCTCCTCTGGACCCTCTCCAGCAGCGCCATGTGTGTCCTGTGCTGGGGACCCAGCGCTGGACCAGCACTGCAGGGGAGTTGCTGCACAACTGCAGCATCCACTTATTCACCAGGGCTGTCAGGCTGGAGCGCTGAGCTGCCTACTCGTGGTCCTGAGGGCACACGCTGCTTGCAGTCCAAACTGACTGGCAGAGTTTACATTTCTCCTGTTTTTAAAAGGTCTGGAAGGTGCAGCAAAGTCATAGAGGAGGGGAACTAACTAACTAAAATCACACATTATTACAGCTCCCGGGGCTGAGGCAAGCGGATGAGCGGTCTAGCAGACTCTATCCTCTTTACCTGTCCAAGGAAAGGGAATAAATAGCAAATGGACCCCTGGTTACCAACCGAGGGGAGCAGCTGCCAAGGCAAGGCTGTCCTGGCCCCACAGCAGAAGAGTTAAAAAGCTGAAAACAGTGGCAGTGGCTCTGATTTTCTCAGCCTCCCCCCCGGGACTGGCAGCACCCGCAGGTTACCTTTCGGAACAGCGTCAGCCTCTGTTGTACATCCTTTCCTGCTCTTTCAATGGCGGGGAGGTTCCTTGGGGAACCACCTGAAGACAAGGGGAGAGAGAGAAACTAATGATACCATGGCCATGTCACTGGCAATCCAGACAATGCAAAGCTACCTTTAATGTGGACTGTGCTTTCCAAACTGTTAGTTTGCTCTGTTCCCTGGGTTTTTAACATAGAACACCTTCTGTGTGAGCACTACATGCAGGAATTTTCTTGTCAGATAAATACCACTGAACGAAAAAGCCTAGCATAAGACAAATAACAGAGAGAATAAAAACCAACTTACCAGTGGCAATGAGACATTTGTCATAAGATATCTGGGTACCATCATTGAGTTTCACTGTGTTGCCTCTAACATCCATATGCACAACCTGCAAAATTAAACGAGGAGAGCTCAAGTTTCCACGCTGTGTCAGCCATTCGAGTTAAACAGCACAGACTACTGATGGGAGAAGCAAACTTGGAAGTGACATTCTCCCATCTTTAAAATTAGGGGGGTGGAAGAGAGGAAGGGAGAAGACTGAAGTAGGAACTGAGACAACTTCTTTGGTAGCCATCATAGATCAGGTTGAACTTCCCAAGATCTGAGGCCAAGAAACGGACTCAGCACCCAGTGTTGTTCAGCAGTAAGAGGAGTCACTGAAACCGTATTTTAGCAACATATAAAAAACCGAGGAAGCAAATCTATTAGAAGCCTCATCATAAACTTTTCTACCTTCCTGCTGCCTCTGTACAATGCTCTTGCTCATGTTATAACCCACTGCTCAGATCGCTCTGCTCTCCTCACCTCCTCCTCTGACTAACATACAGCCTGATTCCCATTCTGTCACACCCGTCTCTACATATTCTTGTCCCACGCCCAAACTCTAAACTTATCCTTCTCCTTCCTCATCTTCCCTCAGATCGCTGCTACTCCTCAGAGTATGTTCAAACTTCACTCATGCTGTCCTTAAGATTATATATCCTCTTCTCAAACTTGCGCACATTCTCTCCTCAGCCACTATCTACAGTTGTTTAGTTTCAGTTTATACCACAGAATCTGCTTGAGGGGAACTGTATGAGGCCAGAACAACAGCCGGTGCTGTACCCACCTTCTTGCCACAGAGAACTGCTACTCCACCGTTCTCTACAAAAGGCAGATCACGAACAGGCACATAGAACGACGGCGGCTGGAAATATATACTGAAAAAAGCTCCATTATCAAACAGGTTCCACTTTCTCTGCGATACCAGCTATTTGGCAATTAGCAGTGATACAAAGACAACTTTATGCATTCACGACGAGCTCCAGAATTCTTATTTATCTATTTTTAAGAATTAAGGTCTTCACACCGTTGAAGTTCAAGGGTTTAGGTCAGTAAGGCTTTATCACAAAAGGCATGAGAATCACATGTGAGCCAGTGTCCCTGGAGCTCTGAACTGTGAAGTGACACCCTCACCTTCACTGTTAACGTATTGCACAGGATTTGTGCCAGTGGTGGTGCCTGTCTGAGGGAATCACAGTAGAATTCAAGAGCTATTAAGTACCAAGCTAACTCTCATCGGTGAAGCAGCATCCCTCTTGACAACTGCCAGCACTGCCACAGCGTTCAGTCTGCTCTGCAGTGCTCGAGTGACTTGTTTGTAACATCCCAGCATCTCTGTGAAGCCACGCAGCCTACATCATGGAGTCTCAGTCAGCTACTGCAGCGCACAGCACCACGCAGGCCCTGCACGCAGCATGCCACGCCCCGGCCCTTCTCCATTGGCCGAGCAACAACACACAGACACACGCACACCCCAGACACCAACAAAGACATCTGCCCACTCTCCTTCATCCTTGCTACTCGTTAGTGACACGTACCTCCTCTCCTTGCCATTCCACTGTTTGAATCGCAGAGTCTCTGTCACCTGTGGATCATCTGAAAACCATAGTTCTTTGGAAAGAGGTGGACGCATATAGGGCAGGGCAGGATCTTCAGACACGATCAGCACCTTCACAGAATCCCAGAATGTCAGGGGTTGGAAGGGACCTGGAAAGCTCATCCAGTGCAATCCCCCCATGGAGCAGGAACACCCAGATGAGGTTACACAGGAAGGTGTCCAGGCGGGTTGGAATGTCTGCACAGAAGGAGACTCCACAGCCCCCCTGGGCAGCCTGGGCCAGGCTCTGCCACCCTCACCGGGAACAAGTTTCTCCTCAAATTTAAGGAGAACCTCCTGTGTTCCAGTTTGCACCCATTGCCCCTTGTCCTGTCACTGGTTGTCACCCAGAAGAGCCTGGCTCCATCCTCCTGACACTCCCCCTTTCCATATTGATCCCCAGGAATGAGTCACCCCTCAGTGTCCTCTTGTCCAGCTCCAGAGCCCCAGCTCCCTCAGCCTTTCCTCACACGGGAGATGCTCCACTCCCTTCAGCATCTTGGTGGCTGCGCTGGACTCTCTCCAGCAGTTCCTTGTCCTGCTGGAACTGAGGAGCCACAACTGGACACAATATTCCAGATGCAGGCATTAAAACATATCAGCTGTACCAAATGCCAAAACACACTACAGGAGCTCTGAAGCAAGCACAGTGTTCAGTCATCCGCATGGCACTGTGGTAGAACAGGGCATATCTTACCCGGGCACCAGGGTCACGAGCCCGAATGGATCTGGCAGCAGCAAAAGCAGCAGTTCCTCCACCGATCAGCAGGAAAGGAACGTGGGATGGGACCTCAGGGCGAGCTCCCGGAGCTGCAGGTGACAGATTGGACAGCTTACTGCAAACACAGCAAGGGAAACAGCCCAGCCCCAAAGAAGAGTGTGTCAGCAGATGCCTTTCACATACACATGTCCTTTGGCAAGCTGCCCTTCAAATACCTTCTCCCCACTTTCCACCCCAGCGTACTTCCCCAGGACCACGCTGCTGCTTCACTCCGAGCTGCCTCCCTGCGCAAATCGAACTGTCGGATTTCAGCAAAGGGCTTTTTCCAAGCCAGATCTACACAGCTGAGCTCAATGGCAGTTGCAGAGTTTTGGAACAGGCCAGTAGCACAGCCCTTATCAGATGGGTTGGGCTCTACTTTTCTCCAGTTTAAGATATTAAGAATAAGAATGATCCACATAACAAGCTTGAAATACCGCTACTTGGACAGCCTGTTAAGAGGTTTCAAGCCTTACTGTGCACAGGTGCCACCTGTCCAGCAGACTCTCAAAGGGTTTCACTTTATAAACTGATCTAAGAACGCCACTTACATTTGCACAGCTGGATGAAGTGGTGGCAAAGCCAAAGACCCACAATTTTCATTTCCAGCATTCAATACACAATCTCAGAAGCTTCATGTCAGATCAAGACAGTCTCTGGACAGTAGAATCAGGAGAGCAAAACCACGCTTGGCCAGACAAGGCCCTAGAGATCCAACATTCAGGTTTTACAGAAAGCGACAGTTTGCTGAGCTAGTGAGAGGGACACAGCCAAAAGATGATTCAAAACATCAGGAGAAGAGATATGGCCTAAGTGTAATTCAAATCAAAAAACAATTTTTAAAATCATTTGGAAAAGACGAACTGCAAAGTGTTTGATCCACCTGCATGTCGCCTTTAAGATCAAAAATCAACTTGTGAGCAAGACCAAAACTCTGCAGTGGCCATTCAGTGAACAGCTTATAAGAAAGTAAAGTTCCCTAAAATGCCCAAGCATATTTTTCCATAATTGTGTTCTGAAAGGAGACCAACTTCTGACTTCCTAGCAGAATGCGTTTCCTCCCACATGCAGGTCCTGTTTCTAAGCAACATGCAGTTAAACCCTACGTAGGAACAAAGCAGTCAGTTAAACGCTACCATCAAGACTCACCTGCTGTGCCCTGAGGAGCAGCATCTGTATCTGAAAGAGAAGATAGTCTGGTGAAGCACAAGCTATCAGGCTATCACCAGAGCCCCTGCGCTGGGCACTGGGGAGGCCAAACCTCGAATCCTGGGCTCAGTTTTGGGCCCCTCACGCCAAGAAAGGCCTTGAGGTGCTGGAGCCGGTGGAGAGAAGGGAACGGAGCTGGTGAGGGGCTGGAGCAGCTGAGGGACCTGGGGGGTTCAGCTGGAGAACAGGAGCTGAGGGGAGACCTTCTGATCTCTGAACTGCCTGAAAGGAGCTTGGAGCCAGGGGGGTCGGGCTCTGCTCCCCAGGAACAAGCGCCAGGAGCAGAGGAAACGGCCTCAAGTTGTGCCAGGGGAGGTTGAGGTTGGATCTGGGGAACAATTTCTTCCCCAAAGGGCTGTGGGGCATTGGAACAGGCTGCCCAGGGCAGTGCTGGAGTCACCATCCCTGGAGGGGTTTAAAAGATACATAGATGAGGTTCTCAGGGACATGGCTTAGCGGTGGACTTGGCAGGGTTGGGTTAATGGTTGGACTTGATGATCTTAAACGTCATTTCCAACCAAAATGATTCTGTGATTCGACGACACTGCAGTTCAGGGCTGACTCAAGGAGAGCGAAGGGTTAACAGGCTCTCCATTATAAAGGGACAGCATCTCCAGAAATGCACACTTACCAAGACTTCTGCTTCAGCACTTAGGCTCTCACACTCTGTCCTCCAGCCTCAACCCTGACAATCATGTTTTATCCTCTCCCTCAAACCACAGCAATCGGTTTTCTGTCCTGTCTGCAGGATATTTTCTGTTGGATTCCTAGTAAAGTGACCTAACACACCCTATCTTCTACGACCTAAAGCCACTGTTATTACAAAATATACCATCCTTTGGCTCACTCGTTCAGACACTGCAGTTTGAGATCTAATAAATTAAGAGACTTTCAGTGCCAGAGGTGGTCCACCCATGCTCCACATACAGCCTGCAAAGCATCATTGAGAGCCTCACTAATTGCGCCAATTCCTCCCTCTATATGTGGCCCAAACATCTCGCGTGCCCAGCCCGCTACACGCGGGACAACGATGTGGCAGGTACAGAGGATCTTGTGCTGGCAGATCGTGTTATCCCTCTGGAATCACGGTGTCTCTGCCAAAAGCAGGGCTGACTCTTTGTTTTTAGAGATCTCAATTAGCAGCTTATGAAACACAGACCCAAACCTAGAACTAGCAGACAAGTACCCACCGGAACGAGGTGATTCATCTTCTGGAGACCGCCCAGTTATTGATGAGATGCGGCTGGTGTATCGCTCTTTGTTTTCTCTCAATGTTTTGTATACCTGAAGAGAGACAAGGAGATATTTACCTTGTGTATCTTACAGCATCAAGGCACCACTCTGCTTCTACCCCCTGACAGGCTTTTGTCTACCCTGCTTGCTCAGAAAAGCCTCCGCTTTCAGTTAAAGCACACGGACCAAAATATACCTCACTGAAAAAAATGCCCGTAAAGGTATGAATACGTAGCTACAAGAGGAATGCACTCAGAAACCATTCTGCTCTACATAGGATGTGATGAATCTCAGTTGTCTGGTTGCTTTCCATAATCAATCAAACTTTCTGCAGGTGTTTGGCCTTTGAGCTACAGACCTGTTTCAAGAGGAACCAGACAACAAAGGAAATGCAGTCAAGAGAACTCAAGGCTATTTGCAAGCTAGACCATGGCACAGGGCACAACACAAGCCTGCAGAAAAAGAATAGAAATTGAAAGCAAAAAGCAACTTCCAGCTGCAGAGAACAAGCAAACAGCCTTACTGGCTTTCTGCAGGCCAGGCGTGCCGGGCCCGGCGCTGGCAGCGGTAACGTCACCCACTCAGCAGCTCCTCAGCCACAGCCTAGGTGCTCCGGTACAGCCCGGTCTGAGCGCCCACCTCCCGCTTACTTGGGTGTGAAACTCAGGGTATAGTACAGGTATAGCCTGCATGTCCTGGGGACACAATTTAGCGGTACAAACGAGAAGGGAACACCTTTTAAGGCATCATAGTAACTTTCAAGAAAAATGGGTAATGCAGAGGAGCAAAAACACTGAGACTGCTGGAAGTAGGCCATGGTATGAGGTTTGTCTCGTCAGTTAACATAGGAGGAAGCAAACAATTTCCTTAAGCAGAACCTAGCCTTGGTAATAACCCATCTCACACGTGCATGACATTAACTTTCCTTTTGCGTTATTTATAAAAGAGGGAAAAACCTATCAGGACAGTCTGAAGCACAACTGTCTATCCAATTATTGTATTTCAAATTATGAAAGAATACTAAAACTGGAACATTTCCAGTAAGAAGCAGAAGCCTCCCAAATATCAAGGCATGACAGGTAACGCTGCAGCTGATGGCAAAGCACTTACTGTTAGCTGAGTGCTACGACAATCAAACTCTCTTTGAGCAGAAGTTAATGCCTTTGGGGAACTGAAATCTCTTTTACTCCCAAGCCATTCTGCATTTTGCCCATCTCCACAGTTAGGTGTTTTGTAGCATAGTAAAGAGTCTCAAACAATTGCGGAATGTAACACCAAGCATGAAAAAGAGCACAGGCAGACAAAAGCTTATCTAGGGAACTGAAGCAGCATCAAAAATATCAGAAAACAAGAACTCTTCAGCGCTGAAAAGAATGGAGATATTTTTAAAGCCTTTTGCTTAAACATATAAAAGTCATGGTTAACAAAACTCCCTCTGCTTTGCAAGCAGAATCATGAAGTGTTTAAGTGAGCCTGCAGGGCAGCATACAGCAAATTAAATCTGATCCCTTAGAGAAAAATTACTATTGTATACATGCAAAATATCAAATCAGGCCTTCAGGGAAATTGTTTCCAAAGGGACAATGCCAAGCTCTTTCTAGTCAGGAACACGGCTGTGTGCGCTGCCCCACAACACAGGGATATTCCTTCCCTGAAGAAATCACAAAGTTAGCCAAACTTCTTTCTTCTAGCATACTTATGCTTAGCTGATTATTTCCCTATTTTGTATGCCAACATTACCAATGTCGAAATAGATATGTTAATTATTTTGTGCCTCCCTGATGGTTACAAACGGAAGATGGCCAGTTTTGGTTTGAGATTTATTTAACGTGGAAAAGTTAAACCTCAGGCAGTTTTTCCCACTTTGAACTCCGCTGTTTGAGACTATCAAATCTGTAAACTTACATTATTTTACAACATCCCTTGAAATGAAGTATCTGAGGGAGCACAAAGACGGTTTAGTTAACATATAGAAAGATACCCTCCCTCCACCCACTCACCAAATCACAACACATTTATTTAAGCATCTTACATAAGCTCCTGTCCCAGTGACTGTTCCTCCTACAATTAAGTATAAGAATAGGTTGCTGCCAGCTTTGCCAGGAACACCTGAAGACGTCAGGGATCTAGAAGGGCATCTGAGATGGTGACATTGCAAAACTGCAGGTGAAGACAGGCAACGAAAGAGAAGAAAGGGAAAGAACTGCATATTAAGAAGGACTCTTGATTAAACAGATCTTGGGAAAAGTAGGATGTGCTCTATAATTTCAGTTACCTTGTTTGTCAAAAAAAGCGCAGCAAGGCACAGTAAAGAATATCTAGTGGGAACAGGAGAAAGACGATGTAAACTTAGGGCCCATCCACTCCCAGGTAATGCTGCTGCTCTTCTGGGAAGGTGATTTACTTTCTACGTTGGGCTGAAAAGCTTTATTCATTTGTATCTTTTGGGTAGGACAAAGATGTATGCTCACCCATTTTAGGTTGATTTGGTGTACTTACACAGGCTAAACACCGATGCTCTGAATTGAGATGGGGCAAAGAATGGCTTATTTTGGTATGAAAAGCGTATGCCATCCAACTCTCCCTGAATTATAAGCTATCACATACAAGACAGCAGACAGAGCTGTAGTTGGTCATAGTATTTATAAAAAGAGTGCCTTTGTAGCTAAAGAAACCTAAAAGGTAACTGAAATTACAGTATTAAACAAACAAACATCATAAGAAGTTAATTTCCAGCCAGCTCAGTTAGCTCCCCTTGAAGTTTTCTGAAGGAAGAAACAGCTACAGAGATAAAAAGCTAAGTAAAATTAGCTGAAATACACAAAACGCTTGACAGGAGAGATGGATTGCAGCTTCTTTTCATGAACTACCTTTCTACTTACATAGGCACCCGCTCCTAACGTTGATAAGCCCACAATAAGGACAAAAATAGAACTATCGCCTTTGCCCCCGGGCACACCAGAGCCAGCCACTTGTCTGCTCATCTGCAGTTCTATGGGAACATTCCAGCGCTGCAACAAGTTGCCTAAGGAATACAATTTATTAGAGAAAAATGCAAAAAAAGACTGTCAACACACAGTTATGTTTTGAAATTTAGAGAGCAAGTAATTTCTGAACCAAGTAAACAAGCTACTTGTTCGCAACGCCCAGTACCACATCTGAGAGACTGTAGTGAATTCTTCTCTGCCGTGAACAAACGGCTCCAGGCGGTTGTGGATACCAAAACCATGTGTGAGATCAAAGAGTAACTGCACAAATTCCTATCAGGAGCAGCTACTAGGAAGCTAAAAAGGCAATTTCCAGCTGAAGGAGCCTTCTGTCGCTGGGAGAGCACCGTGGAGATGCTCATGTACTGTGGGTCTGCTGTTCTTCAAGCAGTAGGTGTGGTCATACCTGCAAAAAGTCCCTTCACCAACACCGCTTATTCCACTGAGGTAAACCACCAGCAGAAAGGAGCTTCTGCTGACAGAAAGGAGTAGCGAGGTTTGCCAATCCAGATAAGGCATCTACCAGCTGGCAAGTCAAATAGTGCAGTGGCTGAAGGGCTAGAGAACAATTTGTTTCACTATAGTTTAACTACATCTGTCCCAGGTAGATCTCCAAACAGAGCAATCGGGCTGACAGTTCCGAGCGCTGTGTTTGTAACACAGGCGGTAAGTGCTGGGGCTTTTCTGGAGAATGTTTTCCCACCTGACGTGGAAAACTCCTTCCACCTCCTCTGATACTCAGGTGCCACACCAACCGCTACAGCCCTTCGCTCGCGCTGCCTAAATGCACATGTTTATGCTGCAAACCCCCAGCAAAGTCACAAGCATCCAAATGGAGCCAAACAGCTCCTACTTCAACAGCAAAAGCGTTTTGATCCAATCACCTCCTAACTCACAGGATCCCAGAGTGTCAGGGGCTGGAAGGGACCTGGAAAGCTCATCCAGTGCAATCCCCCCATGGAGCAGGAACACCCAGATGAGGTTACACAGGAAGGTGTCCAGGCGGGTTGGAATGTCTGCACAGAAGGAGACTCCACAACCCCCCTGGGCAGCCTGGGCCAGGCTTTGACACCCTCACCCCCAACAAGTTTCTTCTCATCTTTCAGTGGAACTTCCTGTGTTCCAGTTTGCACCCATTGCCCCTTGTCCTGTCACTGGTTGTCACCCAGAAGAGCCTGGCTCCATCCTCCTGACACTGCCCCTTTCCATATTGATCCCCAGGAATGAGTCCCCCCTCAGTGTCCTCTTGTCCAGCTCCAGAGCCCCAGCTCCCTCAGCCTTTCCTCACACGGGAGATGCTCCACTCCCTGCAGCATCTTGGTGGCTGCGCTGGACTCTCTCCAGCAGTTCCCTGTCCTGCTGGAACTGAGGGGCCACAACTGGACACAAGATTCCAGGTGTGGTCTCCCCAGGGCAGAGCAGAGGGGCAGCAGAACCTCTCTCGAGTGCCCAAGGGGTGCGGGCACCCCCTGCCCGGTACCGGCAGCACAGAGCCGGGGGCAGCTCCGCTAAACCGCGGGGCCCGACCGCGACCTGCCCACCCGGGCACACAGGCCCGGCGCGGCGGGAAGGGGCGCCCCGACCCGCGTGTGCGGGAAAGCCAGCGGCAGGATCCCGCCCGCCGCCCCACGCCAGACCCCCGCTCCCGGGCCTACCGCACCGGCAGAGACCCGCCGGGCCGCCCTGCCGGGGGAGACCGGCCCCGGCCCCGACTGACCTGCGGCGGCGCGGCCCCGAGCCGCGGGGCTGAGGGGCCGCAGGGCGCGCGCCAACCCCGCCGCGGCGGCGGCGGCCACGCGGCAGCGGAACATGTCCCCGTGCGCCTCCGGTCGCCTCCCGCCGCTCCCGGCCCCGCCGGCCCGACCCCGCCGCCCGCACGGCGCATGCGCCACCGCTCCGCTTCCCCTCCTCCATTGGCCGGCGCCGCCGCCGCACCTCCCCCGACCCTTCCGGGCGGCCCCTCTGTCCCGCCGTCTCTGTGGTGGCGCCGCCATGTTGCGGCCGCCCCTCAGCCTCCCGCCCCGGCGCGCTGCCGCCACTGCCGCCGGGCCCGGCCGCCGCCTCCTGCTCTCCACGCCCATCTTCTACGCTAACGGGCCGCCGCACATCGGCCACCTGTACTCCGCTCTGCTGGCCGACGCGCTGCACCGCTACCGCGGCCTCTGCGGCGCCGGCCCGGGCCGCCTCTCCACAGGTGAGCGCGGGCGCCGCGCTCCCCGCACCCCCCGGGTCCCCCTGGGGACTCCCTGGGGACGCGGCCCCACGGCCTCTCTGCCGTTTCAGGGACGGACGAGCACGGGCTGAAGATCCAACAGGCCGCGGCCGCCGCGGGAACGTCGCCCCCGGAGCTGTGCGAGCGCGTCTCGGGGCTGTTCCGCCGGGCCCTGGCCCGGGCCGCCGTCTCCTTCACCGACTTCACCCGCACCAGCGCGCCCGCTCACCAGCGAGCCGTGCGGCACTTCTGGGGCGCCCTGCGCGATGGCGGGGCTCTCTACAAAGGGGCGTACGAGGGCTGGTACTGCACGGCCGAGGAGACCTTCCTGCCCCCCGGGCAGCTCGCCGAGCGGAGGGACGCCCGGGGACAGCCCTGCAAGGTGTCTCTGGAGAGCGGCCACCAGGTAACGGCACCCGACACGTCCTGGGCGAGCGCGGCCGCTCCCGTGAAGCACCGCATGCTCCTCCGCTGCTCCAGCCTGGCTAAATTCGGGGGTGTTCAATGCTTCCTTTTGTAGTTCACGTCAGCCAGGGCTTGCCTGTATTTCATAGGTCTGTTCTGCGTTTATAGCAATGTGTGACTACACAAGGGAGGGCTGCCAAATCCCCAAATGGGAGACGCAAATTCACAGAATCCCAGAGTGTCAGGGGTTGAAGGGACCTGGAAAGCTCATCCAGTGCAATCCCCCCATGGAGCAGGAACAGCCAGATGAGGTTACACAGGAAGGTGTCCAGGCGGGTTGGAATGTCTGCACAGAAGGAGACTCCACAACCTCCCTGGGCAGCCTGGGCCAGGCTCTGCCACCCTCAGCCCCAACAAGTTTCTTCTCATCTTTAAGTGGAACCTCCTGTGTTCCAGTTTGCACCCATTGCCCCTTGTCCTGTCACTGGTTGTCACTAGAAGAGCCTGGCTCCATCCTCCTGACACTCCCCCTTTCCATATTGATCCCCATTAATGAGGGCCCAGTACTGACCCTTGAGGGACTCCACTAGAGTGCCACGGGAAGGATTCAGCTGCTATTGGGTTCCATGGGCTGTTTGCCTGGAAACAGTGTTTTAAAGCGCTAATGAAAGGATTTAGCTGTGCAGAGGGATAAAGGTGTTTATAACTGAGGTTTGCAGAGTTTCAGACCTGTTTTGTGAGGCAGTTTAGTTTGGCCTCTGGACACTTTTCATCAGTCTTATTACATGGGTTTTGGCCCTGCCTAAAACACTGTAACATCTGCCTGTGGTTTGGTCCGATGACTGAGCAGTGCTGCAGCCAGGAGTGCGGTACCTGACGGAGCGTCCCTGCCACTCTGCTTTCTGCGAGGTGCCAGGAGTTCCATGATTTAATGCAGAGCCTGCAGATAATCGTGTTTCAGAGCTACGCAGAGGTTATTCCCCTGTGACACTTGGGCAAGGCTGGGGCATAGGAGTGTTGGTTCACACAGAAAGGGTATGTTGGCAAATAGTATCACTTGGTGAAGTACCTAATGTACTTGGGGAACAGATGAATTTTCCAGACAGATTAATGATTCTTTAGGTCTAGAATAGAGTCAAGGTTCAAAGTCAAATATACCCTGAGAACAATTACTTGCCTTAGCTGCATATCAGACTCTCCAAGAGAAACAGTAATGTTCCTGGTGCAGAGAAGATTTTGCCAGGTGGTGGAAAGACATGGTAGGTGTTTATCTCCAAACAGAGACAATTGGGTAGTTCGTTGCTTGAGGATTTTGTGGAGGAAAAGGGAGAGTTTACAACATGCCATAAAACTGATGCTTCTGATGAATCTTTGCTTTGGTATCTGGTAGAGCCTAGGGGTGAAAATGTGTAGCTCATCTTTAAATGTTGTTCTTCAAGTCTTCCTTTAACACTGAGAGATCAGGGTCTGTTCTGTAGGAAACAATCCTCGTCCTTCACTCTGTTACTGTGCTTTTGTGTCATTAATAGCGCAGAGCAGCTGTAGGAGATGCTCACAGTGTGGTCAGGGTACGGAGCACCGGCCTGCAAGAGGTGGAGGGAGCTGAGCCACTTCAGTTTGGCAAAGAGGAGGTGGAGGGCCAGCTCATAGCAGCTGTGCTGTTCTGTACTCGCTGGGAGGGGGGCTGCATTTGTTGAAGAATTGCGTTCATTGCTCAGGTCCAGCAGGGAGATGGTGCATGTGGGGCTGCAGGGATTCTCTCTGGTGAGGAAATTGGCTGGAGTGGGGAAGCCCCTGTTCAGGAAAAGCCCTGGGGGGATTGCTAAACAACCTGAGCACGAGCCAATGTCCACTGGCACCAAAGGCAGCCAACGGGATTACCCTGGGTTTTGCAAAGAGGAGCAGTGATCTCCCTCTACTCAGCACTCCAATGACCACATCTAGGTACCGCATCCAGTTTCCCGTCCCCCAAAGCAGGAAACACAATTCAGAAACTGTAAGAAGTTCAGTGGAGGGCCACCAGGAGGGTTAGGGTGCTGAGCTCTTGTCAGCTGAGGGAGCTGGCTTCTTCAGCTCTATGGAAGATGGGATTTTGGAAGAGCCTAGTGGCAGGAGCTCTACAGTAGCTACAAAGAGATCATCAAGACGGTGGAGCCAGGTTCTTCTAATGGTGCGTGGCAGGAAGGTGAGATAATGAGTGTATGTTGAAACAAGAGAGGTTCAGACTGGATTTAAAGAGAAACTTTGGCCATGAGGGCAGGCAAGCAGCAGAACAGGCTGCCTGGGGAGGTTCTGCAGTCGCCATCCTCAGAGGTTTTCAAGCCCCTAGTAACCTGTTCTAACCCCGTAGGTGACCCTGCGGTGAGCGTGAGGCTGGACTAGAGGCTTCCCAAGCTGTCCTGTGCTCCTGAGGTCAGGGCTGTTGGAAGATGGGGAGAGATGGCGCACAGACTTCTCTGCAGGGCACATATTCCAGTCCCTGTTCATGGGCAAGCCTTGAACAAAGACTCCGGTTTTGCAGGTTGTTATAATTGCTCTGCCCTTTATCAGCCTCTCTGTGTGCTCCGGGCTCTAACTTACCAGTTCTCAGGAGACGGCCCATTTCTAATCTCTTCTCCCGCTGAACTGCTCTCTGCTCACCTCTTCTGCGGGCGGCTGGTTGGTGGGGAGCTCAGCTCTGAGCAGGTGATGTCAGATGGGCTCTTCAGAGCCTAACACCAGACTGGTCAGCATTTCAGAAGAAACACTTGCAGGTCCCGCTTTGAGATGGCTTTTGTGTCCTGAGTTGCTACCAAAAGGATCACTGGATCGTGTAAAAGGGAATATTGGATGGAGGACACGGCATAAGCTCTGTGTGAAGCATCACCCTGGGCAGCTGAGAGCTGATACCCAGAAACTGGAAAAGACTATAGGAAAACATCAAGAATTCAAGGGGTGAGAGGCAACCAGAACATTTTTGTGTAACTTGTTTATGATTAGCGTAGGGAAGAATATTTCTCTTGAGGTGATAAATTCAACTACATCATAAAGCAGTTTCATAGCACTGGGATTAGTTACCCCTTGGGCTCTGTCAGCTTGAGATGTGGTGGGCTCTTCACTGTTTGTATTGAGACCAAAGCACTTTCTGTCTGAGTCAGAAGTTGTTGGATTCAGTGCTAGAAACGGAAACTCTCCTGTGTAATGCCAAAGCCTGACATTTCTTATCTTAGAGATTTATTTAGCTTTGAAAGTAGGAATTCTTGACCTAGACATAGATCTCTTTGAGTGCCTTTATGCATCTCATTCATACTATATCTACCCACAAAGTTTTCATTGTTTTAGCTAAATGTGTCATTTAATGAATTTAAAGGTGTGGGAGAAGTGCTGTCAGTACTTAAACATGATTACTGGCTAAGAAAGTTAGAACCTAAGATGCCCTAATGCTTAGATTGGGGAAAAAGAGGGACATAGTGCCTAGGAGAAAAGCAGAGGCACCCATCAGGATTGTTAGCATTGAATTAACAATCTCATTCTGTCTTTTCTGGATTTTCTACTATTATTGCAATACTATGTGTTCTCTTCTCCGTAATACTTGCCTGATGACATGTAAATCTGGCTGGTGGGAAGGTAGTTCCTCCCCTGGGGGCATGAGCATCTTGAAAAGCAGCACACGGAGCCATCCCGAGCGCCCGTGTCCTTACATGTTGCGTGGGGGAACCCGGAGAGGAGCCTCTTACTAGTCATAGAAAGACACGGGGGGCTCCCCATGTAGAGGGGAGCACACCGGACACAGCGGGAGTGTGCAGCGAACGCCGCGCTGTGACAATGCTGTGTGCAGATCGCTAAACCGTTTGCAGACCGTTTGTGCTGTAATTATTTTCTCTCCTGCCTCCTCAGGTGCACTGGACCAAAGAGGAGAATTACATGTTCAGGCTCTCAGCCTTCCGGGACCCGTTGTGGAAGTGGCTCCAGAACAACCCCCGTGCCATTGCCCCTGACCCTTTCTACCAGCAAGTGCTCCGCTGGCTGGAAGAGGACTTGCCGGACTTGTCGGTCTCTCGTGAGCGAAGCCGGCTGCACTGGGGTATCCCTGTCCCCGGTGACTCCACACAAACTGTTTACGTTTGGGTCGATGCCTTGGTGAACTATCTGAGCGTGCTGGGCTACCCGGAGACGCACGGCGAGTGGTGGCCTGCGGCACATCATGTTGTGGGCAAGGACATCCTCAAGTTTCATGCTGTGTACTGGCCTGCGCTGCTGATGGCAGCAGGGCTGCCCCCCCCCGAGCGGATCTTTGTGCACTCCCACTGGACTGTCCGTGGGCAGAAGATGTCCAAAAGCCTGGGCAACGTGATTGACCCCTTTGCTTGCTTTGGACAGTACACAGTAGATGGATTTCGGTACTTCTTGCTAAGGCAGGGGGTACCTGAGCGGGATTGTGACTATTATGATGAGAAGGTTGTGAAGCTTGTGAATTCGGAACTGGCGGATGCGCTCGGAGGGCTTCTGAATCGGTCAACAGCCCGCAGCATTAACCCCAGCAACACTTACCCGTGTTTCTCAGAGTCCTGTTTTCCAAAGATCTTGGATTCTGGGGAGACAGAAGGCATGGGTAGAGTCTCTGCCAAAGACTACGAGTTCGTGGCATCTGTGGCTTCTCTGCCTCTGCAAGTGGCTGGTTATTTTGAAGGTTTCCAGATCTACAAGGCTTTAGAATGCATTGCCGTGTGTGTAAGGCAGACCAACAGTTTCTTCCAGAGACACAGGCCTTGGAAACTCAACCGAAAAGACCCCGCAGAGCAGCTCTGGCTTGACACCATCATCCACGTTACGCTGGAATGCCTGCGTGTCTACGGGACTCTCCTGCAGCCCGTGATCCCACACACTGCGGACAAGTTGCTTTCCAGACTGGCTGTTGAGCCAGAAGAGAGGGGTCTCTCCAGTTTGACATTTCTGCCACGCTACAATGGGCAGCCATGTCCCTTCGAAGGGAGACAGCTCGGCCCTGACACCGGCGTCTTATTTCACAGACTAGAGAAGCCAGGACAGCATCAGACAGAAACCGAGAAGCTCTAGTCTCTGACAAATGGCTTCTGTAAATAAAAGCCTCCGGGAACTCCTGGAAAACGTTGTCTTTGTTAAAAGAGTGTTTCTCCTATCTCTTGGTGGTGGTATAAAGGGGATGAGTTGAAAACTGAGCTGAGCAGGGCCGTGGCACAGGTCTCTGCCTGCTGGGGGAAGCAGGCACACGTGGGCAGATCGATGCATGAGCGGGGCTCAGAGCTAGGAGAGCTTCCAGAATCAGCTGACGACACAGCCTAGGGTTTGAATGTTGCTGCTTTTTTTTTTTACCCTGATATATTTTATGAGACATAGAAAGGAGCTGAGACAAATATTTATCCCCTTTAAACAGAGAACCCTTCCTGTACAGTCGTGGGGCTCCAAAAGCCTATGTCTCATATCTTCCATTCTGGCCTCTTCTCTTTTCTGGTGTGAGGAGCAGCTCAGGTGCTCTGCTGAGGACATTTGAAACCTGAATGTGGCAGCCAGTCTGCTCAGCAGTCTCTTCAGAGACAGCAGCTCCCCGACTTGCTTCCTTGCTCATTCCAGGAACCCCCCTCAGGCTGAGTCTCCGGGAGGATCAAACTGCCCCTGAGGAAAGAATGAGTCTCTTCTGGGGCCTTCTCAGTGTTGTCTCTGCTCACGCAGGGAGAGGGCTGAGCGGCAGTTCTGCAGCCGATGTCCTCATCTCAAATGGTTTTCGGCCAGGAGAAGCAGCTGGGAGTAGTCAGGAATAGTTTTCTGGAACATGGTCCAAATGGATCTGTTGGGTCCATCAGCTGAGATTGCTTTATGGGCCAAAACCCTGGTTCAGCTGATGTCTACATGAGCCTTGAGGGGCAGGATCCCTTTTGTGTGACTGTTTTTTATACCAGTGGTTCAGTGGTCAAATGGGTGGTCTCACCCAGCTTGCACAGACCTGCAGACATGACCGCAATTGGAAAGGAAAGAGGTGTTTCAGGCCCAGACCCAATTTCATGAGGCTTTTCCGCTAGCTGGGTGGTTTACTGCACCCTCTTGGTTTCATGTCAGTGCTGCTGGAAGCAGGCAGCTGAGCACTGATACTCTGGGGCAGTTGTGACCTCTTGGGGACCTCTGGTAAATCCTTCCCAGCCTTTTGCTCCCCCACTTCCCACCAAGAGCCTGCACTGCAGGAGCCTTCTTGTACCAGTGGCCGATTTTAGGGGCTGTGATCTCTCCTGGGCTGCGTTACCGGGGCAGCGAGAGCAGCGCAGGGAGCGCCACAGCCTTCCCTGGGACTGGGTGGCAGTGGAGGCAGCCCCCGTGTGACGTGTGAGCAGGGAGATGCTCTGCTCAGCCCGGCGGGAGAGCTGCAGGAGGAAGGAGAAAGGTTAAAGAGCAGCAGGGTGTCTGAGAAGGAGGCTGGTGGGTGTCCCTGAGCCAGGACATCCACCAGAAAACAAACCAAGATCGAGGATCCCGTATCCTCCCCCACCAGGCTGAAGACAGTCGCTCAGGAGAAAGGAGTTGTAAGGAACATTTAACAAAGAACTGTTGTTTTTACATAACTGAGGTGCCTGACCCCAGCAGGGGGGAGGGACCAAGAGACTATGAATCCTTAGTGTAAAACACAGTCTCTTCCCGGAACATATACTGATACCTGTATGCATACTGATACCTGTATTTACAAGTTAATTTAGGGGAAAGGGCAGCCAAAGTACCAGGAATCCATATCTTAAATAGATTGATAAGGGGAAGGGTCTGTATGTAAACTGAGGCAGATCAGGTGCTCTGTAAACCCTGAAGTACCAACCAGTGGGGAACAGGGGAGGGAAATTGCGACCAGGATTTGGGGGGGATACCAGCAGGGGCTTTTATGCCCTATTACCTGTGCCTGCCTTTAGGTAGAACACCCGGTGTGGCAATATCGTTATTTAAAAAATTGCTTTGCTGAGAGATCCTGCCTGAGCCCATTATATTTGCAAAATAATGGTTTTCTACAGAGCAAATGGAGGCGAGTCCACACTCAGGGCGGCAGGAGAACCCTCTCCTTGCCCCCTTGCCCTCCCAGCTGCCGCTGTACAACAGGTGTGAGGTCTGGATGTGGAAGGCCAGACAATGGATGATGAGGATGAAGGTCCATCTACACCACACGTGCTGACAGGATGAGTATTATGGCCACCTCCAAAGGCAGAAAAGACAGGTTATAGTTGTAGGTGACTCCCTGCTAGGGTGTACAGGGGATCCACCATGCCAGACAGATCCTCCTCTCAGGGACGTCTGCTCCCTCCCTGGGGCCTGGGTTAAGGACATCGCCAAGAAACTTCCCAGCTTGGTACAGCCCTCGGGCCACTACCTGTTACTGATCTTCTGTGTGGGTGGTGATGAAGCTGTGACCCGTAATCCAAGGGCCATCAAAAGAGACTTCAGGGCCTTGGGACAGTTGGTGAGGGAATCGGGAGCACAGATGATTTTTCCTCCTCTCTCCTTCCATTTGCAGGCAGTGACACTGGGAGAAACGCATGGATGCGGTCTGTTAATACGTGGCTCTGCGGTTGGTGCCACCGCCACAGTTTTGGGTTTTTTGATAATTGGATGGCCTACACGGCAGCGGGTTTTGCTGGTGCTGGATGGGATTCACCTTTCTCAAAGGGGGAAGACATGAGCTAGCAAGGGCTTATCAAGAGAGCTTTAAACTAGACGTGATGGGGGAGTGGGACAATACCAGGCTGTCGCTTCCCGGCCAGAGGTACAAGAAGGGGAGAGGTGACTCAGGTTCATGGGTCCCCTTGGTTGGAAAACAGTATACGTAATACTTAAAGTCAGTGAACAACACCTCATATTTTGCAGCTCGGCCCAATTAACAGATGATTCGGCGGCAGAAAGGTTCACCTTACTTAAGCCTAATTGGTGAACAGTTTAACAGCAAAAGGATTTACATAAAGGAGGTTGCGGCACATGTGGGGTTGTAAGCCTTATGTTATTGTAATGCTCACAGGAGGAGAGGCAAAGAAACAGGAAGGAAGGGAGGGAGGGAGGGAGGGATTCTACCACCCTTAGGGCTCCGCAGCGTGGATGATGGGACTTGTAGTCTGGGTCCAGTGATGTGTGGCCTCTGGTGTCTCATGTCGAGGATGCTGGGGTTTGTATTTTGGGAGTGCAGTGTCCTCAGAAGTCTGGTCCAGCTCCTGAGATGTGCTCCTCAGAGTGGCCCTCAGGATGGTGGTTCCCTGCCAGTGCTGCTATACATGAGCCTTTTTATAGCCCTCTAGGTTGCCTGCTTGCGGAATTTTTTTGTCTTTTGCGGAGGTGTTATTGCAAAATAAAAGTTGGGGGGGGATTGTGAAAGATAGACTAGTCTCGGGCCGTCTTGAAGGGTCTCAGCTTTTCCCTTTGTGCCATGCTGGGCCTATCAGAAGATGGAGCTACATGCCCTCTGGCACGTCCCTCACCTCCTACAGTCAGCCAACCGCCTGTGTCTGTGTCTCCTTGGCTCCTTGTTGGTGTGTAAATCACGATTCACCTTAGCCTGAGTGTCCCGTCTACTAGGCCACAATGTTTGAGCCATGATTCTTTTCAGTCTTTGACAACGTCCCATCTCCTGTGGCTGGAGGAACTAGTTTCGGCACAATGTTTGAGGCATAATTCTTATCAGTCTCTGACACAGGCTCACCCATGACAAGCTGTGGGACGAGATGCCCAGGTTAGAGAGGCAGGGTGCCTGTGAGGATCCTCAGCCATGGCCCCGAAATGTGTTGGCCTCACTGGAGGACACTTGAAGTCTTACAGAGATGAGCCAGGGGCTCCTGAGCTAACAGAGGCCAACAGGAAAGCCCAGTGAAATACTGCAGAGGAACTAAGGGCTGTTCCTGTGAGAAGGCGACGCAGCCAACAGCCCGGCTGAGATCCCTCTACACCAACACACGCAGCAGCGTGGGCAACGAACAGGAGGGACTGGAAGCCACCGTGCTGCTCGAAGGCTATGACCTCGTGGCCACCGCTGAACCGTGGTGGGATGGATCCCGTGGCTGAAGGGCGGCGATCGGTGTCTGCAGGATGTTCAGAAGGGACGGGCGAGGAAGGAAGGGTGGAGGGGTTGCCCTCTACATCAAGAGATGGAGCGAGTGTGAAGAGCTGTCTCTGAAGAACAGCCACGAGCAGGTTGAAAGTTAAGAAAGGTAAGAATCAGAGACTGAGGCAACACCCGGCATCAACACAAAAGGGGGGATGAAAGGGTGGAGAGCAGCCCTGTGGAGAAGGACTTGGAGTGCTGGTGGATGGAATATTGGACATGAGCCAGCAATGTGCGCTTGCAGCCCAGAAGCCAATTGTATCTTGGGCTGCATCCCCAGCAGCGTCGGCAGCAGGTTTGGGGGGATTCTGCCTCTCTGCTCCGCTCTGGTGAGAGCCCCCTGCAGTGCTGGTCCAGCTCTGGGTCCTCAGCACAGGACACACATGGACCTGCTGGAGAGGGGCCAGAGGAGCCACAGAAATCATCTGAAGGATGGAACATACTTTTGAGCAGGTTCTCTTGTGACAGGACAAGGGTTGATGGTTTTAAACTAAAAAAAAAGAGGAGATTCTGACTGGACATGAGGAAGAAATTGTTGGCCCTGAGGGTGGCGAGAGCCTGGCCCAGGTTGGCCAGAGAGGTGGTGGATGAACCATCCCTGGAGACATCCCAGGCCAGGCTGGACGGGCTCTGAGCAACCTGAGCTGGTGAAGATGTCCCTGCCATGGCAGGGGGGGCACTGGGGGAGCTGGGAAGGTCCCTTCATCCCAAACTGTTCTGTGACTCTCTGCGATGCTCTCCCTGCCCAGCACGCGAGAGTTGCCATCTTTCAGGTTTTGAGCATGTGAGTGTTTCTGTCACCCGGTTTCTAGTCCTGCCTGCCCCGTTCCCACCGCAGCCCTCGGACCGCCCTCCCTCTCTCCCGGGGGTACGGGTGTCTCTGCCCACCGCCCCGCCGGTGCCCGGCCTGCCCGCCGGTTTGGTCCCGGATCTGGCGCTTGCCCCGGGGATGGGGCTCTGAGCCCGGCGCCGTGTCGCCCTTACCCGCCGATGGGGCGCCAGCCAGGTCCCCGTGCCCAGCGAGTCCCCGCGGCGCAGGGCCTGGCGGGGACAGCAGGTGGCGCCGTGCCGGGGCGGGGCCGGGGCCGGGGCCGTAGCCGGTGCAAGGAGCGGGGCCGGGGCCGGGGCCGTAGCTGGTGCGCGGGTGCGCGGGGTGGGGCTGTGCCGGCGCCGTAGCCGGTGCCGGTGCCGTAGCCGTAGCGCGGGGCGGGGCGGGGCCGGTGTCGTAGCCGGTGCGCGGGGCGGGGCCGGTGCCGTAGCCGGTGCGCGGGGCGGGGCCGGTGCCGCAGCCGGTGCCGGTGCCGCAGCCGGTGCGCGGGGCGGCGCGGCCCCATGCGGCGGTGAGGCGGCGGTGCGGGATGGCGGCGGGCGGCGGCGGGCGGCCGCCGGGCTCCGACTCGTCGCTGGAGCCCTACGTGCAGACCCGCATCTTTAAGATCATCGTGATCGGAGACTCCAACGTGGGCAAGACGTGCCTGACCTTCCGCTTCTGCGGGGGCACCTTCCCCGACAAGACCGAGGCCACCATCGGCGTGGACTTCCGCGAG